>NC_044501.1:6257663-6267663 GCF_902362185.1 Chanos chanos | reverse complement strand
GTGGTGGTTCGTTTATTCACATATGTACACACACACACAAACATCTGGTTAATTTTCATATTCATTCACCAAGGCTCTCTGTTATCCACTGTTTTAATTCAGCCCAGTCTATCACATAATAACACTAATAATAAAAATTCTTTTCTAACTGCAGGGATTATATCATGTTAAAATAATGTGACGTTAAGAAAAACAAACAGACAAACACGCAGCAACAAAGGACCGGCACGAGAGGCACAACTCTCACAAACACTTGACAGCGTTGTCTAGGGGGACTAGTGCTTTTGGGAAATATTGGTCCGCTCGTTGCCGTTTTTGGCACCGAAATCACGTGGGCGTTTGCTTTTAAGCCCTAAAAATGACAGATTCACTTTTGAATTTTTCATTGCAAGCAGTTCAGTTCACTACCAAGGATAAGGTAATAGAAATGATGACATCACCTGAGTGTGAGGTATACGGCCAATGATGTTATCTACCTTTCAGACCATCGCGTCATTATGTCATTACCATTCTATGATCACCACAGGTTTTGTCATCACATTCTGTATAAAACAGGTTTTGGGAGTTTGATTATATATGGATAGATTTGCTTCAGCTTAGTTTGAATCTCTCGACTTTTTCTTCAACGTTTAACTGCATCGCCGTTATTTTATGAACGTAAAGGGTAAATGAACCGTGCCTTGTCCCGGCTAATGAGGAGTGAGCTTTCCCTCTGAAATAAAAAAAGGGACAGTTGGTGATGAAGTTCGTGGCAAATATTGTCAGAAACGAAAGGCACCAACATTAGCGTTCAGCTCGTAACAGGAGACATTCTCCCGCGTGGTCTGTCAACCTTTACCTCTATCTGTAACACTACCAGGCGTTAGTTGACGCTGTCCGTTTGGGCAAGTCTTGCATAAGGTGGAAAAGAGTGGAACGGATTGTGAGCTCCAACTAAATTAAAATGGTATCGGTGTTGCTAAATCTGCTACCAGAACCGTACAGTTCATATTAGCTAAACTGAGTTCACAGGGCGGAGAAGGCTAGAAGAATACCGACCTTTGCAGCCCGTCAAACCACAGGCAACCGTTCACCCCAATTTTTTTTTTTATGAATGGTTGATAAAACAGGTCCGAAGAGGATAATCTGAGCAGGTAAGCAGCAGAAAGTTAAGATGAAACCTAACCATAAAAGATTCACGATTCTATTCCTCTCGCCGTTGAGCGCTCTTTGACAGTGAGGGTTTGGCAAAACAAACTGACAAATTCACACTCTCTTGGCTTTCGGTCTCGTTACTGCATGTATTGTCCTCAGCTAACCGTAGCGTATGTAGCCTACAGGTCGTAAATGGGAGAAAAAACGGAGCATATATGTATATAAATCACACACCGTTGATCATGTTACACACCCACCAGAACATGGAGCCAAAGCTACACTGACGCCAGCTCTCGTATGCAAATCACACAGACACTCACACACTCTCTCGCTCACACACATGAACAAAAGCGCGACCCCCGGTTCCCCCCCCAGCTTGACACAAAGAAACCATCTGCTTCACATTACAACGCAGCGACCGGCCACAGTTGGGGAAAGTGGTCGGAAATGAAAGCCTGCGTCGCGGCCGGTAAACAGTTCCTTTTACCTTCATGCTTTTGATAGCCTCGTAACCATCCTGGACCGAACGGATCTCGTCGTACACCGTCTCGTGCGGCAGCAGCAGCTGGTTGAGGATCTGCAAAGACCCGGCCCGGTACCGGATCGCTTCCAAAGTCATGATCACGGTTTTTTTTTCTCTCTCTCTCTCTCTCTCTTTTTTGAACGATCAGTGGTTCGCTCAAACCGTATTCTGGAAGACGAACGACTCAATCAAGTGTCAGTAGGCCCGGCACTGTCGCTTGTTGGCTTCCTGGCAGTGTTAATCGTCTAACGTTGAGGTTGCGCTGAAAACGGAGGTGAAACGTGGACGGAGGGGGGCTGTGGGTGTGCTTTAAAGGGCTAGATGCAGAGGGAAAAGGCGCATGAGACCCATTGAAAGTACCCTTTCTCTCTCTCTCTCTCTCTCTCTCCCTCGCTCACTCACTCATTGACATTGACTGAACTCCGGAACCACGTGTTCCGTCGGGCCAAAAAACTCACGCCCACCCCTAGTTAGTCTCGCTATATGTTCTCTGCCCGCGAGCGTGACAAGATTTCGTAACGGAGGAAGAGGAGACGTTCCCGTTTAGTTTTAGGGGGGGAAATCTTGACTTATAAAGCAGGAAGATCTGTGTGTCTGTTTAGAGGGAGCACACACACACCAAGAACGAACATTTGGTCTTCGCTCTCTCCCTCTCTCCAACACACAGTCTGTCATCACCACGAGCTTAATAAAGACACTCACACAAAACACTTGACGCAATATTGATATTTTTAATATAGTAATTCTGCCTCAGGTAACTGACAATCTCATTCTGCGGTAAACACGACAACAGGCCTTTTAAACCATCACCTTAAGACACATACACATCAATGGAGGCTGTAAAAATAGAAACAGTCAAAGTTGTATTACACACATATTAACAATTTTTTTTCCGATTGCCATAATATTTTGGATAAATGAACAGCAAGAAAAAAAAAAATTAAAAAATAAACTTCTACCTCATTTTTAACGCATTAGCTGGGACTGAGAATGTGAAAACGAGAGGTCAAAAGGAAAGAAAGAAAGGGAGAAGTGTTTGTCCGTGAGCGCCTGTCGGACTGGCTTACATTGTAAAGATGTTTGTCCAATAAGGGGTGGCGGCTTAGTGGGTACAATAGGTTACCATGACAACCACCCGGCCAATGCGTGGAAGCCTAATGTTAAAGCGGTAGGTTTTGGGGTAAAGGACACACAGGTTCTTTATGGGAATCAGGGAGCTGATTTGTATAATAAGTGCCCTGCTGATGGGAGGGGTTAAAGTTGATGCCCTTTGGGTTTGAAACTGACCAATCAGAGATGGGACTGAGAGCCTCCAAAAAACAACCCCCCCCCCCCCCCCCCCCCCCCCCACCTAGAAAAAAAGAAGCGAATTCAGTCAGTAAACTCTTAGTCTTAAACCCATCTTCTCACATTACTGATTCAGAATACAAACTGATTAGGACACACACACACACACACAATCCATCCAGTCAGTGATAAATGCAATTCCCAGTAAAGTACTAGTTCAGATCGGAGAGACACACACACATACAGACCCACAGACCATATTTCTTACAATAAAACCTCTTTAAAAAGTCTCACACTTACTCCTATCTGTGTACCCTCTATCTGTATGTCTGTCAATCACTGGTTACCCACGTGACCAAAGATTAATCTCTGATTATGGGATGCCATTCCGCTGAAAGGCGTTAAGGTCGCAACACCCGTCCAGATCCCCTTCAACACCACACACACACACACACACACACACACACACACACACACACACACTCTCTCTCTTAAACCCCTCCTCAATCCCCCCCTGGAGCGTCTTGATTATTCCCATATCAGAATTCCCCAAAATGCTGGCAAAGCCAGATTACCATAATCTGAGAATACTGGAAAGCACAGATTAGATTCAAACCTGCTATTATAGCTGAGATATAAGGGCGGATTTTCCACACTTTTACATGAAAGGAAGCTTCTTAGAGCAGGGGGTGGGAGAATGAAAAAAAAAGGGGAGGGAGGGAGAGAGAGAGAGAACGGGAGAGAGAGAGGGAGAGAGAGAGAGAGAGAACGGGAGAGAGAGAGAGAGAGAGGGAGAATGAGAATATGAAGTGTCTGTTTGCTGTTCTGTAGTGTTTCTTAAAAGTGCAAATGATAGCTGTTGACGTTGTCTCGTTGTCAGTTTGAATTCTCTGATTCTTTGTGTCTTTCCCTGTCAGATTCTGTCCCTTATAAGGTTCCATTAAGACTCTAATGTGAACTGTCAGCGGTCACAGTCAAGGAACAATAGCGTAATGGAAGAATTAACCAGAGTGTTCTTATACTAACAATGACATGGCGGCACACTGGACAGCTCCAGTGCTTGAAGTGCTTAGCATTTGGTTGTGTTTTGGTGTGTGTGTGAGTGTGTGTTTGTGAGTGAGTGAATGAGTGAGTGTGTGTGTGTGTGAAAGAGTGTGTGAGTGTGTGAGAGTGCCCAGAGTCAATCTGCCATCCTAGTTAATAGGAAAACTTGGCCTTTGCAAAAGTGAATAATGCTTGTTAAAAACAAACTAACAAACAAACAAATAAAAAACAAAAAAGCTACATTGGTTTATAGCCAATTGGCCAGATACTCCTTTAAAGAGAGAGGGGGGGTCCCAGTGCTTTTCTGTTATGATAGGGATGCTAATATGTCAGCATAGCAGGTTAATGACAGTTTGACTGAGCTGGGCCTGTGGAGTGTGTGTGTGTGTGTATGTCTGCATGAGTGTGTGTGTGTGTGAGTGTGTGTGTGTGTGTGTGTGTGAGTGTGTGTATGTGTGTGTGTGTATGTCTGTGTGTGTGTGTGTGTGTGTGTGTGTATGTGTGAGTGTGTGTGTGTGTGTGTGTGTGTCTGTGTGTCTGTGTGTGTGTGTGTGTGTCTGTGTGTGTGTGTGTGTGTGTGTGAGTGTGTGTGTGTCTGTGTGTGTGTGTGTGTGTGTGTGTGTGTGTGTGTGTGTGTGGGTGGGTGATGTTGAACAGTGTTCCAGCCATTGCTCCGTTCATTCCTCTTCCCTGTGTGTGCCCTTTCACACAGAGCGTCTCTTCGCTATCACAGAATTCAGCTGAGAGAGAAAAACAGAGAGAGAGAGAGAGAGAGGAATAAATTTAGAATTTTACACACTCATGTATATATACAAGCAAACATACATACATACATACACACACTCGTGTATAGACAGATAGAACGATAGATGAGTGTGTGTGTATGCACACATGTGTGAGTGTGGCAGTGAACTGAGAAATCCTACCTCCTTCTCCACTAAATTCTTCTTGTAGAGAGCTTCTTTGGCAGCATCCTGACCACACACAGAACAGTTTAGACAGTTTCTCAATAATTAACATTAACCCCAACATACATGTAATATAGATATCGTATGCAATATGAAGTGACTTGGACATTAAAATGACACAACATTATGTGTATCAATATAAATATGTGTCCAAAAATCTGGACTCAGGTGTAAGATACACTGTGAATGTAATGTGAATGAGAATTCAAGAATCTAGATTCGCCTGTCGGATTCAGCGTATGTAATGTGAATAAGTATTCTATGATCTGGATTCAGATGTAAGTCACCAGATATACACTGAGTGCTGTGGACTGAACTGAAGGTCACTCACTCTGTTCCCTTTTTGGGAGTACATTGTCACTGACTGACCAAGACTGTGTTCAAGCATCTTCAACACCTCTTCATATTCTGAGAGAGAGAGAGAGAGAGAGAGAGTGTCAGTGAGTGAGTGTGTGTGTTTGAGAGAGAGAGTGAGTGAGTCAGTGTGAGAGAGAGTGAGAGTGCGAGTGAGTGAGTGAGTGTGTTTGAGAGAGTGAGACAGAGAGAAAGGGAGAAAGAGTGTGTGAGAGTGAGAGTGAGTGAGTGAGTGTGTTTGATAGAGAGAGAGAGTGAGAGAGAGAAAACTGTTGAAATAGGTTTCTTTTTTTTCAGTGGCACGTGATTGGAGTGTGAGTGTGAGTGACGTGTGAGGTCACCTCTGAGAGCAGAGGATCCTTTCCCCAGATAGGCCCTCTGCCACTGTAACCTGTTACAGATGTCCTTATGATCACGCAGCAGATCTGAGGGAGGGTCCCGCCTACTCTTCGAGTAGTCTCCAATCTGAGGGGCCAAATCCACAAGACTGACATGAAATTACACCAATCACAAAGCACATGAAAGTTGACATGTTCATGTATGCGCGCGCACGCGCACACACACACACACACACACACACACACACACCTTTCTTTCCAATCTCTCCTTTTCGTTGTTCAGCAGGCTGAAGCTGTAGAGCTTGTATTGAGGAGGAGAGAGACTGAAAAAAGAAAAACAGAAAACATGGAGGAAAAAAGTTCATATACACAGACAGACACATAGGCACACAAACACACACACACACACACACACACAAAGACATACAGACAAAGACAGACAGACAGACACAGACAGACACGGACAGACACGGACAGACACACACAAACACACACACACACACACACACACACAAAGACATACAGACAAAGACAGACAGACAGACACACACACGGGGACGGATGGACCGACCGTCATCATTACCTGGGTTTGACGTTCTGTCCATGGTCACTCCTGGGTCTGGATCTGGGTGAAGGAGCCTGAGACACAGAAAACATGAATGAAAAACCATCCCTTTTTCTTTTCTTTTCATTTCCCCTCTCTCTCTCTCTCTCTCTCTGATGACATCACAAACAGAGTTCCCCGCTGACACCACATTAACACCCCAACAGACACAAGTGACCGTGTTCTCCACCCTCTGTCTGTCTTTCTCTAACGTGTTTACGTGTCAGAGACACGCTTAGATAAATAAAAAACGATCAGGTTAGTGTGCGGGAAAAGACGGCCGTCCCGGAGAAACACCAGCGATTCCCTCTTTCCCTGTCACCACCACGTCGACCCCCGGCTGTTTTCTCACCCGATCTCTCTCTCTCTCCCTCTCTCTGACGGGAGTGAGCGCTCCTTTTTCTCTCCTCACTCGTTCTTTTTCTCTCTCTCTCTCTTTGTCAGCAGCGTGTGCTGTTCTGTGCTCCCTCATCCGTTCTTTCTCTCTCTCTCTCTCTCTTTCAGGAGTGTGTGTCGCTCTCTCTCTCCTCATCCGTTCTTTCTCTCTCTCCCTCTCCCTGTCGGGAGCGACCGCAGTTTTCTCTCCCCTCACCCGTTCTTTCTCTCTGTCGGGGGTGACGGGCAGAGGTTCCAGAACGATCCATTTGTCTGTGACGGACTGGAGCTGGGCTCCTCCTAACGGCTCCCGAATCTTCACCTTCACCTCCAGCTTACCTCCCGTGGCCTTCCTCCCGTCCAGCACCTGCAACAACAACAACAACACACTCCTCTAACGCTACTGTCTCTGTGTGTGTTTCAGTCTTTATTATGCAGGGGGTCATTTAAATCACACGCGTCCGCGAGTGTGTGCATGTGTTTGTGTGTGTATGTGTGTGTGAGAGTGATAATACAAATGCCTTTAAGAGGTAGGGTGAGTACCTGTGAGTGTGTGCAGGGGTGTTTTTAATATATTACAGTGTGTATAGATGATTTGTGTATGTGCGCATGTGTTTCTGTGTGTGTGTGTGTGTGTTGACTCACGTCTATAATCTCTCTGATATCACACTGTTTCTCCAGAGCCTCCAGCTTCAATTGGGCATTTCCCACCACTTTATCTGTCTTAAAGAGACCACTGTACATACACACACACACACACACACAAACAAATACACACACACACACACAGACACACAAAGAAATACACACACACACAGACACAAATACACAAACGCACGCGCGCACACACACACACACACGCACACGGACAGAGTGTTTGTCACTGGACAGCACACTCAGATGCATGACCATAGATGTCAGCTGACACTTGCTGAGTTTCCATTTGGACAGTGCAGCCTCCGGCAGTAACTGTGGTGACTGATTAGGTCACAGATATTTCAGTGTTTGACAATGTACTGACTGCACACTTTTCTGATAGTGTGTGAGAATGTGCGTGAGTGTGTATGTAATGTGTGTGTGTGTGTGTGTGTGTGTGTGTGTGTGTGAGTATTTATGTAATGTGTGTTTGTGTATGTGTGTGCATAGATTAGTCTTACCCTTTATGGATGATCTCAAACTTGATGCCTTTAGACTGGACCACTCTCTTAAAACCCCGATGGTTTCTGTTAATGTTCAATCTAAAATCCTGTCTGAACTCTGAGAGAGAGAGAATGAGAGAGAGAGAGAGAGAGAGAGAGGGAGAGAGAGAAGGGGAGAGAGAGAGAGAGAGAGAGAGAGAGAGAGAGGGAGAACTGAATTTCGTTTCATTCTGAATTCCTTTTCTCCTGAACTGAATATATATGGAGAGCTGCAATGCTAAAGGTGTGTTTGGTTGTGTTTTGTTGTGTGTGTGTTTGTAATTTTGTACCTGGGCTGCTGGTGTTTTTCACAGTGCCGGTCTTATCCCTCTGAGCTTCTTCCTGCAAATGCACACACACACACACACACACACACACACACACACACAACGCACACACACACACATCCAAACACACACACACACGCACATCCCCACACACACGCACATCCACGCACATCCACACACACACACAACTCAAGTAAGTTTTTAAAAAATGATTTAATGTCATAGGAAATTCAGCAGAGGTGTGCAGTATATATGTTTGCCTGTGTGTGTGTGTGTGTGTGTGTGTGTGTGGTGTGTGGTGTGTGGTGTGTGTATATAACCGTGTGTGCATGTGCATGCGTCTCACCGCACTGGGAAATGGAAACTCAAAGCGCACGCTAGCATCAAGATCACTGGGAGACACTCCTGATAACCAAGTTAGATACACAGAGAGAGAGAGAGAGAGAGATCAGTGTTTACACTGATAAAATATCATCATCGACACACACACACACACACACACACACAATCACCTTCACTCTCTCTCTTTCTCACACACACACACACACACACACACACACACACACACACACACACAGTTTCCACCTCTATCTCCATATGTCTCACACTCTCTCACCGTCTCTCTCTCTCAAGCTCACTGTTTATCTCCATCTCAGCATCTCTCTCTCTCTCTGTCACACACACACACACACACACTCACACACACACACAGACACACTCACATACACTCACACACACACACACACACACACACACACACACAGACACAGACAACTATACAGACACACACACTGACACACACACACACACACACAAACCTGGGGGAGCAGGTAGGTTGACTCCTTTCACTATAGTTAACAACATCTCATTGGCTGTCAGCATGTTATTGACCCTGAAATACAGACAGAGAGAGGGAGAGAGAGATACAGTGATGTAAATATCCACATGTTTCATTCATTAAATTCATCACTGAACGACTGACTGACTTGATGGTGGATATACTCACTTGAGAGTGTTATATGTGCGTTCCTCTGTGTGGTATTTTGGTAGAGGGAGGCCTTTAGCATACGCTGCCTTCAGTATGTCTATGCTATTCATACACTCAGCAGCCAGCTTCTCAAACCTAGACACACACACGCACATGCACACACGCACACATGCACACACGCGCACACACACACACACAACAATCCGCTCATAAGTTGTAATAATTTCATAACTCAGACACACAGGGATGCCATGATACGCTGAGATAACTGATGACACTGGCGATGAAAATGCGTCAACAGCAGTATTTTAAATCGACGCATCACTTTTTTTTTGGTTTTTGTGAATTTACCTTTTTGACTTCTAAAACACTTCAATTCATTATAACACACGTTCTTCTTTAATATCACTGACTGCTGCCAGGGCTGTCACGACTGAGTTATGTTTCTGTAGATTAATCTACGGACTAAGCGAGTTGAGTAGTCGAGTAATCTTTCGACTGTTTGATTCGACTAGTCAGTAGATTAATCTATAGAAAAACAGCTGGTAGTGGCAGCAATTACGTAGTGATATTGAAGAAAAACATTTGTTACAATGAACTGAAGTGTTTCAGAAATCAAAAACGTAAATTCATAAAATTTAAAAAAAGATGCGTCGGCTTAAAATTCTGCGGTTGACGCGTTTCCATCGTCGACGATATCGATTATCTTGAGTAATCGCAACACCCCTACACACACACACACACACACACACACACAGTATGGTTACTCACCTGACGGTCTCACCAATATTACTCATCTGGGTGAACTGGTGAGAGAGAGCCAAGCATTTCTACACGGGGAGAGAGAAAAAGGGAGAGAGAGAGAGAGAGAGAGAGAGAGAAAGGAATTTACTTAATATAGTTATATACATACACACAGC
>NC_044501.1:6090163-6247663 GCF_902362185.1 Chanos chanos | reverse complement strand
AGAGCAAGCAGCTCCGCCTCCAAGTCTTCATCATTTCCCCCAGAGTCCATCCCTCCGTCAGGATCCAGGTCTAAGAGCAGACCCATCTGAGTGACACAGAGAGAGAGAGAGACAGAGAGAGAGAGAGAGAGAGAGAGAGAGAGAGAGAGAGAGAGAGAGAGAGAGAGAGAGAGCGAGAGAGAGAGAGAGCGAGAGAGGGAGAGAGAGAGAGCGAGAGATTAAATATTTAAATACTGACCACTTTATTAATTGTCTTAGTCTACAATCATTAGTGTTTAAATGTTTAATAGACTGTGGAGCGCTACAGCAGGAAGACTGGAGTGAGCGGGAGAGAGACTGAAGGAATGGGGAGGAGAGATAGAGGAATAAATAAAAAAAAGAAACAGGTGGAGAGAGTGGTGGTGCTGCAGTGCACTCCGACCGAACAGAGAAAAAACAAAGGGGAATTGTTTTTCATTCACAGATGGAGCAGTTCATACTGTTTGATCACAGTCATGAGAGCCTGTTGGGAACTGCGTCCCTGACAAAGAGAACGGACAGACTGATCCAGGACAGTCACGGCCGGCCGTCTGGAGCTCAGTTTATGGAAAGGAAAATACGACCTTAATGTCAGTATTAAAGTCACGGAAGAGAACATGTAAACATAAATAAATAAATAAATGAAAAAAGATGAGGAACTGATAAACAGAAAAGGAGCAACAGCCAACCGACACATAATCACGTTCTCAATCACGTGTTTCGAAAAACAGCGTTTACTTTATAAAAAAAAAATGCATGAGTAAATACAAAGTTAATATTATGACCTTGACTGAATGACTCTAAATTCCCTTTGACTTTGTTTTCCATAGTTTCTGCAACACACGAGGTTTTTTTTCCCCCTGTATCTTTCTTTAGAGACAGTGCATCCCAAAACGGGCCACACTTACAAAAAGCCAATGTCATTCAGCCACTAATTCAATCAATAACAGCCACACAATCTATTCTAATCTAGTTGCTGAACTTTTAGGATAGAATAGAACATAGAACGTTGAGACATAATGGGGAACTGATTCAAACCTTCCATGAGATGACCTCATCTCATTACACAGAGTGTGCATGACATCACCTGTGACATCATCATTGTGTAAAAAAAAAAAAAAAGCGGGTGTCAGCATTCCATTCTCAATGACATAAAAGGGGGTGTGTAGCCAAACATTCAAAAAGGAAGAAAGGGGACATTTCTTCATGCTGCATAAGTGTAAATAATCATAACTGACATTACCATAATTACTGGAGTAACATCACTGTCTCCATACACACTGACTTTCAATCATAAACCGTATGGAACCGACGGACGATGACAGATGAGAAGAGAGAAGGAGAAAGAGTGTGTGAATGTCAATCTGTAAGCCTGACAAAGGCAAACAACACAACAGCACTGAGAAACATGACGAGGCTTAAACCCGTGCAAATCCCCCTCCTCTACAACTGCCCAGGTCTGAATGAGATCGACGTAGACCTGCATTACGTGGTCAAACTCAGTGAAAATCGTTTCTGTGAAACCTGGTGTCTGAATTGGACACAGGAGGAGATCTAAATAAGGGCAGTATCACTGACTAAGCAGTTTTGACTCTGTTCTCTGGCACACTGCAGTCTGCTTACAGCCAAGCCCTGATCACTGCGCTGCCTGCAAACGGCTGTCACAGCTATGCGCAACAGCGAGGGAGTGGATACGACAAGGCAAAGATGCTAAGTGAATGGGCAGATCACAGTGGGGTCGTGGGGTCGTGGGAACCCCCCCCCCCCCAAAAAAAAAACCCCAGGACAGTACCTGTTTGGCCCGGGCCGCTCCTTGACCCTTCTGCGGGGGGTTCCTGCTCCGACTCATGACCAGATCTTCACACACACACACCCACGCGCACACACGTATAATGGGTCACAGATGGGTCAAATCTGAAATGAAGAGAAAACAATGTCAATTAAAAATAATTATCCATCATTCTTTCACCCTGCTGTACAGTTCATATATGTCCTATCTGATTAGTTGAGATGCTTTACTGTGTCGTAGCTGGAGATCAAAGGTCACATTTCTTTATTGCTTTGACTTAGCGCTAACGAATGTCAAACATGAATTCAGCCAAGAGACAGTGTTGTGTACCGTGTAGAGTTCATACTGAATGATGCACTGAAGTGAACCAAACTGTTCCAGGAACTATGGCTTGAGCCAATCTGTTACTAGTTTTATCTAAGTGTATTCCACCTCTGAAAGAGCTACGCGTTATTTTACGCGACCTGTGGCGCTTGACAAACTGTTTTACCTCATATCGCGAGCTTAACGCTGGGCTACGCTACGTTTCATTCCGTCGTTTCCAAATACGGTTATAACGTATGATTTACACTGTTGGTGTCTTGTTTTCACTCGTGAATGACCGCACATGTACGAATCGTTAGATATACTCACATCCTAGCTGACAGTTAGCGAGCTAGCTTTCACAGTAACTCACACAAATTTTTCACATATATATTGCTAAGTTTTCTGATAATAATCAGTTGCTGATATGGAACACCATTATAGACAGTCGGAAAAACTAAACCTGCCGTCTGCATTTCCTCATACAGAAAGATATCGGGTGGAGAGAATAACTTGGCGATACATGAGAGTACCTGGCTATTCCTGTCTGACTGCAAAAAAAAAAGCCAAGTTTGTATTAGCTGGTTAGCCATATAGCTCAACTTCTAGTTTTATGTTATATTTAGGGCATTACCTGAGTCATGGGTTTCTTCTCTATGCTGTTAATGTAATGAATCGGTTCCTCGTCGATGTGATATTTTGAGAGAGTCGTAAGTTCCACCTATGCTATACTAGTTGACTTGCCATTGATAGATGGATAGGTACACTTCCTGCTTTCCGCCTTGTTTCCATGAGCAACGGGAATATCGTGCTTTACGGCATTTGGGGAACGCCCACGTGCAATGTCCTTAAGTGCTGATCTAGGATCGGTTTTACCAAGCCTGTGCTGGATTTACGCACCGCTTGATAAGAAACACCGCTGGTCCAGTCAAACCGACACCCGTGTATCAAACTAATTTCACAATTGCTTTTCGCCCCATCGTGTAGCCGAGAGAAAATCGGTCAAACCTGCTAGAAATCAAGCGAACGTTAGTAAAACTATAGAAATGGAACGAAGTACTATGTCACCCTGTCGCGTGGCACTGTTTTTTCTTTAAGTTTTGAATAATAAAATTGTTAGTTCCAGCGCAGCTCCGGATCAATGTTAGCTAATGCTGCTAACAGAAAAGTGTCAGTAACTCAGCATTCTAGCGTTCCCTCTTATTTCAGGTAATTTATTCGTTTTTGTCCAGGTTTATTTCAGGTAATTTATTTGCTCGTCTGTTCTTTCTTGGTAGGGTAAAAACCACCCGGTGACACAATGACCAAAAGAAAGGCCCAGTTTACAGGTAACATGCTGGATGAATGAATTCAACTCCCGCGTGAGGAAGCTAAATGTTACACATTATATATATACACACACATATAAAAGATAACCAGTAAACATGTCATATTTGACTCTCATCATTTTCCCTGAACAGTAGCAAATATTGCAGCAGTTTCACACAGTGATGAGCTAGCGCCTTGTCTCCTATTCTTACTCCTGGTGCCCCACCCGACACACCTGAGGTCGCTAATCAAGGACCTGATAGTCAGCTGGGGAGTGGAATAAGGGAATTTAAAGCAGGGAATGATCTAATATATACAGTACTGGGGCCTTCGGGGCGGGGGGGGGGGGGGGGGGGGGGGCGCTGAAGTACAGAGGTAAACAGGAGTCAGATAGAGGCAGAAGTACAGAGGTAAACAGGACTCAGATAGAGGCAGAATTACAGAGGTAAACAGGAGTCAGATAGAGGCAGAATTACAGAGGTAAACAGGAGTCAGATAGAGGCTGAAGTACAGACATAAACAGGAGTCAGATAGAGGCTGAAGTACAGACATAAACAGGACTCAGATAGAGGCAGAAGTACAGACATAAACAGGACTCAGATAGAGGCAGAAGTACAGACATAAACAGGAGTCAGATAGAGGCAGAAGTACAGACATAAACAGGAGTCAGATAGAGGCTGAAGTACAGAGGTAAACAGGAGTCAGATAGAGGCAGAAGTACAGACATAAACAGGAGTCAGATAGAGGCTGAAGTACAGAGGTAAACAGGAGTCAGATAGAGGCAGAAGTACAGAGGTAAACAGGACTCAGATAGAGGCAGAATTACAGGGGTAAACAGGAGTCAGATAGAGGCTGAATTACAGAGGTAAACAGGACTCAGATAGAGGCTGAAGTACAGAGGTAAACAGGAGTCAGATAGAGGCTGAATTACAGAGGTAAACAGGACTCAGATAGAGGCTGAAGTACAGAGGTAAACAGGACTCAGATAGAGGCTGAAGTACAGAGGTAAACAGGAGTCAGATAGAGGCAGAAGTACAGACATAAACAGGACTCAGATAGAGGCAGAAGTACAGAGGTAAACAGGAGTCAGATAGAGGCTGGAGTACAGAGGTAAACAGGAGTCAGATAGAGGCTGAAGTACAGAGGTAAACAGGAGTCAGATAGAGGCTGAATTACAGAGGTAAACAGGACTCAGATAGAGGCTGAAGTACAGAGGTAAACAGGACTCAGATAGAGGCTGAAGTACAGAGGTAAACAGGAGTCAGATAGAGGCAGAAGTACAGACATAAACAGGACTCAGATAGAGGCAGAAGTACAGAGGTAAACAGGAGTCAGATAGAGGCTGAAGTACAGAGGTAAACAGGAGTCAGATAGAGGCTGAAGTACAGAGGTAAACAGGAGTCAGATAGAGGCAGAAGTACAGACATAAACAGGAGTCAGATAGAGGCAGAAGTACAGAGGTAAACAGGAGTCAGATAGAGGCTGAAGTACAGAGGTAAACAGGACTCAGATAGAGGCTGAAGTACAGAGGTAAACAGGACTCAGATAGAGGCTGAAGTACAGAGGTAAACAGGACTCAGATAGAGGCTGAAGTACAGAGGTAAACAGGAGTCAGATAGAGGCAGAAGTACAGAGGTAAACAGGACTCAGATAGAGGCTGAAGTACAGAGGTAAACAGGAGTCAGATAGAGGCTGAAGTACAGAGGTAAACAGGAGTCAGATAGAGGCTGAAGTACAGAGGTAAACAGGAGTTAGATAGAGGCTGAAGTACAGAGGTAAACAGGACTCAGATAGAGGCTGAAGTACAGAGGTAAACAGGAGTCAGATAGAGGCTGAAGTACAGAGGTAAACAGGAGTCAGATAGAGGCTGAAGTACAGAGGTAAACAGGAGTCAGATAGAGGCTGAAGTACAGAGGTAAACAGGACTCAGATAGAGGCTGAATTACAGAGGTAAACAGGAGTCAGATAGAGGCTGAAGTACAGACATAAACAGGACTCAGTGTGTGACTTAGGCTGTTGATGATTAAGACTCTTGTCATGTTAGGGTTCAAGCCCCCCAAACAGACAGCTCTTAGAACGAGGAGGCAGAGACGTCCAGTAACAGAGGAAACCTCTACTGAAGACGCTCCAAACCTGCTCACCTCAGACAACAGTCAGGTACCTGGATATTAAACCTGCTCACCTCAGACAACAGTCAGGTACCTTAATATTATACCTGGATATTAAACCTGCTCACCACAGACAACAGTCAGGTACCTGGATATTATACCTGGATATTAAACCTGTTCACCTCAGACAACAGTCAGGTACCTTAATATTATACCTGGATATTAAACCTGCTCACCTCAGACAACAGTCAGGTACATTAATATTATACCTGGGAGGTGTTGATAGTAGCACAGTGTGCTGGTGTAGCTGGTCACACACAAGCTAATGATGATTTTTATGAATTGCAGTTGGCACAGCAGTTTAATGTAGAATTATGTTGTTAAACCCCCCACTTCCCACTCTCAGTGAAATTCATGGAATTTTTATTACATAAATGATGTATTTTTCAACATTTTTGGTTGCAGGAGGCAGACACAATAGACTCAAACTACCAAGATGCATCACTTCCAGGGGATCATAACCAGCCTCAGGGAGAGTCTATGACATCACAGGCAAAAGGAGAACCAATTAATCCTCCTCTAAGTACTGAAGATGTGTCGGAGAAAGCCAAAAATGCAGAGTGTAACCCATCTGAGTTTCCACTTGAGATGGAAAAAGACACAGTTATTACCATGGAAACTTTAGAACTGCTCACTGAGGGCCAAGACAAACCAAATGAGGAGAATAGTCTAGAATGTGCCGCTGAGAATGAGTCATGCAGTCAACTCCCGCTGCAGTCAACTCAGACCGTCCCAGACCTGTCAAACCCTTCTACACCCAGGTCACCAACCAATGCCAGCCAGCCTGGTCCACGGTCTTCTCTAGCTAAGGAGGAGTGGCATATCAGTGCAGAGATGGATCCAAAACCTGAAGAGCCAGACCCAGAGAGAGGGACAGAGACCCTACCGCTGAGAAATCCTTTGGATGGTGAGATTCAACCACCACCGGCGGACCCGGACCTCGATGTTACGGAACCTCCCGCGAAAAAAAAGAAAACGAGAAAAAGGATGGGGATGTGCGGGCTTGGGGAGAGGGGGAGGAGGAGCCGGTTTGACGGACAGCTTAGTGGAAAGGATCTGATTGGAGGAGCGCCGGTGGGAGAGGCGGGAAAGAAAAATGAAAGCGAATCGAAAAAGCGTACGGCAGACATGGAGTTTGAAGAGGTAACTGCAGTTCCAGCGTTACTGGAACCAGCCTCACAGGTGTCCACCTCGTTAAAGACAATCCAGGAGGTAATCCTTGAAGACGAGGAGCTACCCAAAACAGGAGGGCAGGGCCAGGATGAAGAGCAGAATACTTCATCGGTGGTTACCAAGACGACAGAAAACGCTCCTGTCCTGACTCAGCAGCTGGCTGGTGAAGAGCCCTGTTCTCCTGCCCCAGGGGAAGACTTGGAGAACATTCAGACTCGCCTCAGTATCAAACAAAGCGGAGCTCCTGAAGTGGAGGGGCCCCGCCTGGATGAGGAGACAAACGGAGATGTGACGGAAGAGGAGGAACCGTCCACGGTGGAGGTGGATAAGGAGGAGGTTGGGGTTATGGCTCAGGAGGAGTCTCCATCTGAACAAGAAGTGTGTGTCGCCGCAGTGACAGCAGCAGTGACAGAAAGGGATGAGAGTGCAGGTGTCTTGTGCTTCCCCACTGAGAATGGAACAAGCCACGGGTCTGAGGAAGACGGAGTTACCGTGACGACTGATGCTCCGCCCACGCCCGAGCACTGCAGTAAAGCTATGTTTGAACACGGTGAACCAACGCGGTCATCCCATGTGCTCGCACCTGCCGCACCTGGGGACCCAGGGGACGGCGAGAGCAGCGGCAGCAGCGACAATGGAGAGATCACACTGCCTGGATTGCCACCTAGTGGCCAAGAGGAGAACAGACAAGTGAGTGCGCACATTGCAAGGCATTGCAAGTGTCAGGTAATACCTGGGTTAGCAAAACAGCTTTACACTCACTGATACTGAGTGTTTTTAAAGAAGGAGACATAGAGCTCTCAGCAGAGCTCCAGATGTTCATAGTGATAAAATAGGTGTGCTTTTTACTGCTCTTTGTGCTTTAAACCAGCACTTAGAGGCAGGAATCAATGGACTATGTGGTGTTCTGTTTTAACAGACTCCTTTAGAAGGGGCATCTTTGTCCACCGGTGACCATGACCATGGTTTGACCTCTGAACCTGATGCATTCCATGACCCGGAAGCGTTTCCTTCCTCGTTCGCGTGTTCTGTGTCTGACTCCCAACTCGACAACATCACCTTAACGTGAGGAAGTGTGTGTGTGTATGTGTGTGTGTGTGTTTGATGCATAATTGAACTTAGTTTGGATATTTGCTGAAGTCTGCAGTACACAGTACATTCTCATCACACAGCGAAACAAAAGCCACTGTCTCTTGCATTGTGTGAAGAGTAGGAAAAAAGCTGATCAAAGACTTCTAGATACCAGAGCCCATGTCCTTTAGTGATACACAACAGAACCAAAACTGTGACATGTTTTGGGCCCCTCCTATGTCGTTAAATTGCTGCTCTAATTTAACAGGGGTGCAAAAAAAACAACATACAGCAGTGTTTATAACACTTGTCTGTAGTCTTTAGAATGACCAGAGAGTTAGCGTTGAGTGGAAACCTTTGATCACGTGATCAAACCTGCTGTCCCAATATAGCATGAGGGAGTTGGAGGACCAATCTGTCCCAGAATGCTCCAGCGAGCAGGAGGATGCGACAGAACTGGTCTGTGGACTCATCAGAGAACTGTCCTCTTTAAAGTAAGAATGAAAGCCACACTCTTTCTCAGTACATATGCTTTTTTACAGACACAGAGGCACACAGAAAACACACTTGTTTACTCAGACGAAGGCAATATATTTATCTTCCTCTCCAGCTTCCTTCACTTATGTTACATTAAAGTGTTTGATGCTTTTTCAAGAGTCTGGCACAATGTCCTAAAAGTTTTAAAATGATGAGACTTAAATGTCATTGCAAAGTAACCTAATTTACTCTCTTCTTCTCTGTTTCTTATGCCTACACACACAGTCGGATAGTGATGGCAGCCCACAGACAGATGGAAAACATTCGCCATGGTAACAGGATAGCGAAGCCACTCATTCATCAAACACATGGCCCTCACCACTTTGAGCTCTAGCCATGAGTAGAATACTTAGGTACTGAGGCCTTCTGGGACTTGTAATTGATTTAAGTTAGAACTAACTTGTGGTGAGGTTTGGTTGGTTGGTTCATTTTAAATTGTCTTTTGTTTTTTTTTTTTTTACCAGTGCTTGTCGTTTATCTTTATCATTTTTTTAATGACTGTTTTAACCCATTGTGATTTTCAAAAGCATACCAGGTTTTTGTTATCAGATATTTTACCCATGTTCAGTGTTTTTGGCATTGCTTACTTTGGTCTCTCTGTCCAGTGTTCAGATACACTGAAGAAGAAGTATGTAGTTGTTGGAAACGTTTTTTCATATTAACACATACACAGCAATAAAACATGTAGAAATGCTCAATTTGTGATGAGAGGTGGTGATGTTCCAGTAGAGCAAAGTAGACGGTTCCTAGACAGTTTCCAATTTTAACTTTTGGCTCAGATTATCTGGCTAACTGAAAAATCATGCTTTGTTAAACACCCACCCTACCATGTAGCCATAAAGCATCTCAGAGTAAGAGTGCTGATCTAGGATCAGTTTGCTCTCAGGATTATGACAGGAAAAAAAAAAAAAAACTGATCCAAGATACCAGAGCTTGTGTCCTTGAGTGATACACAACAGAACCAAAACCATGACGTGTTTTCAGTCCCTCCTGTGTTGTTAAATTGCTGCTCTGACCTGACAGGGGTGCCAAAATAAAAAAAACAACATCATCGTAAATCTGTCCTGGGACTGGCTAGTTGCCTTTTGACCATGGGGTCGTAACCTCAGCAGCAGAGCCGGTGGAGTGGAACTATAATCAGATCGTCCATCACAAAATCGGCATCGCGGTGACAGGTTCAGGCTCTCTGGTGAACTCGTATCACTCTCTTCCACACACTTATTACGAGTGGTGTGCGCCCACAAAATTGACTTTCTGTGCACGTTAGCAGGGTCTTTCCACCAGTTGCTCTCGACTCAAGCACTGGGAATCCTCCAGACGGCCCAGTTCAGTTAATACTTAAACACCAACACACACCTGGTTTAAGGAGCCAAACACTCAGTCATCAGGAGGGTAAGTTGGATCAGGTGTGATAACACCAGGCTAAAGCAAATGTGGGCTGTTTTGTGGGTTCTTAAGACTGGAACAGAGAAGCACTTCTTCCCCTGTGTTAAAAGTCAGTGCTCCCCTGTGTCTAACCCTGTGGATCCCTTTGAAAACACTGTTTCAAGCCTACCTCTGCACGACTGCGACTGGTCCCACTAATGAAGAGCCTGGTGATTTGCAGGGTTGTGGGATCAGGTATGTATGTGGTCAGAAAGTACTGGAATATTCCATTTACACTGAGGTTGGTAGGAAAAAAAAAACTGAGAAGAACTTACATGATGATGATTTTAAAATGTAGTTAGTTACTGGGATTCTGAGACATCCCAAAGGTGCAAAACCTTAGAGAGAAAATACAACTACCTTAACAGTGACGTACGCAAAAAGCCCCCTGGTTGGTTGTGTGGAAAAGGGTCTAATTTATGATTGGGTGTGATGAGCAAACCTGCCAACGATTCATGTACTTTTACGAATACGACTACGTATTTGTACTAAAAGCAGAAATTTGTCTTGCCACAGTTACATTTCTTTCGTTACTTAAGTTTAAAAACACTCACAAAACACAGGGAAAACACTGATAATATTTTTAAATGTACAAACGCATGCACAAAACAGCTGGTTAATATAAAAAGTAATTAGCACCACCCGAAAGGTTTAGGCTTTACATACAATTATTTTTAACGTAAAAATCTTTCTTACATTTTCACCACAAAACGTTGAACATTGTTAAATCAGGCAACTGTTAAAATCTTTAAAACAGTATTCGTTCAAAATTTCTGCGAATTTAAAGCGAGTCAATAGCTACCCGAGTACAAGCCTGCTTGGCTGAGGCTGAAAAATACACCGATACACCATCACACCATTGTGAAAACCAGAAATATGCAAACTAAAAACACACTAAATGATGGTACAGTCAAGTGCAGACATACATGCATTAATGAAAATATAACAAGCCACAACGTAACAGACTTGGACAAACAGGAAACCCTTTTGACAACGCTTCCCCTGCAACGCCAAACAATTATTACAGGTGCCGCAACACAAATAAAACTACTAACAAAACGTAAACACAAAACTTTTAAAATTATTGTGCCTCCACTGTCCATCGGTGTCCTCGCTTGTCAGACGAGAGTCCAGGCGCGCATCTACCTCAAGTTATTAACGGCTTTCCCGAGAAGAGACCAAATAAAATGACTTAAAATAAGTTAACGCGGAGACCTGGTGTACACTGAAGTGTAGGCGCTGTCGACCAGTGGGCAAAACCTTTTGGTGTGCGCTTGGGCTCCGGTAGCTCCGCACAGAGGGCAGACATAGCGCCGTAGATACGGGCAGACGACTTCACCGCGCTGGTCCTTCAACCAGTGAGAAGTGAACACAGCCTCCGACTCACCGTTATGTTTGCAGAAACTGCAAAACATTTTTGCAGATGGGAGAGATTGTGCTTCTGGAGTCGCGAGGCGACGGGTGGTTCTCTTTCGCTCCTTAGGAACGCGTGCGCCTTGACGCGTTGACATGGCACGTTCTCCGCCCCGAGGGGCAGAGGTCGGCGGGTCGGCGAGGAGTGTAGGAATCCCACTTCGACGGGGTACCATCGGTTGTTCACCCTCTCCAACATCAGATCCTTTCCGACGCACATCGCCTTCTCCATCCATTCGAGGAGGTCCAGATGCCGTTTTCATGGCAGTAACTGTATATGCTAAACCCATGTAGTCTCGCCACATCTCAAATTCGTGTGCGCTAGTCTCCATAGATCCAAGAAACGCCGAAGCGAACTGAAGTAGATGACACACCATCGTTGGAGCCGTCCCGGCGCCTGTCAGTCGCTCAGACAGTATGGTTAGGCGCTGCTCGCCCGATTAATAGAGATAAGAAGATACCATTAGCGGGGTGAAACCAATGGGTAAAATGAAGAAAGTTTGGCAGTCTTTAACGTATTCTCCCCAAAGTTTACTGTGTTAGTAACTAAGTACTGTAGGCTTACAAGGAGAATGTTGCTCTGGAATTTTGCGCACGCTAATTATTTCATTCTCGGGTAAATACGAATATATTAGTCATGACAGTTAAGGATGCGAGATGAAATCTGAGCGTTAACAAAGTTACATACGGGAGATATGAGTATTTAAGGCCAAGTAGTTTTAAACTATGTGGTCATGAATCAATGTAAGAACGCCTTGCTAGACCTCCAGTCCCATCAAACTTAATAAACGAGCGCTGATATATCAGCATTACGCTAACACCATTAATAGGTGCAAAAGCCATGTTCACTGACACAGTCAACGATAACACACTGGAGAACCACTACATTCGCACTTTTAATGCGAGACATTTATTTTAAATCTTTTGGTAGTTGTTCTTGTGCAATGACTTACAAACGGCTGATTTGACCTTTTCCTTGCTGTTATAGGAGAAACGGCGAAGTTGGTTTCAAATCGGCACGAACGAGCAACACGAAGTCCCACTGCTGTAGGGCTGCAGTCGCATAGGACTAATCCAGATCACCTGATTTGAATATTCAGAACATCCTGCAGTCTGATTAACGACAGCACAACAATTTCAAGTCAGATCGCGTCTATTTGTTGCATTTCTTTTAATGCATGCCCATAGTACATCACCAACACATAAAAAACATCATGAAACGTATGGGGACGAAGGTGTGTTTATTTAATTAAACGGAAACTCAGGAACACACACACATTTTAAAACCACATTTTTATGTGTTGAAAAACACACAAAAAAATCCGCATTTAGCTACCCATAAAAAGACTACAAAAATACACCGATTTGTATGCATCGGCTAGAAAGACCAGTCCATTCTGTGCTCGACCGGGGGTGACATGGCTCTTTTGGGGCATCGCTCCCAGTTTTCTGACTGGAAGAGACTTCTCACTGACCTGAAACGATGAGAATGCAACAAGAAGAACTGTTCAAATCAACTAATTAAGAATTAAAAGGTGCAATTGCATGTGAATACTGATGAAGAGTTTTGTGTTGGCAACCACTTCATATCCTTATATCTTGACTCCATATTAACAGGGTTAAACTGTGACCTTTAGCCCCAGTGCTGTGCTGGTTTCCAGGGTAACCAGTGTCAGGTGACTAGCCAGTGTCAGGTGACTGACCTGTGGTCATACGGCAGTCTCAGGACAGAGTAGAGCTCTGGCGTGTCAGGGGTCGTGACCCCGTTCTGACCTGACCCTACTGAAGTAGGTGTTACAGGAACAGAATTTGATGGGGACAGGAGATCAGGAGCAAAGTGACCTATCCCACACACACACACACACACACACACACACTTGTTACTGAGAAGCATTAAAATGAATAAGATAAACTGTGATTGTCTTGGAACACATACACACACACACACACACACACACACACTTAAATGAAAGGGAAATACACAGCAGCTGTGTTACCTAAACACAGACACACGCATACTGAGGACAGACCTAATGCTGCATGTCTGTGTGACAGATTTACCTGACTGAGGGCAAAGTGGCTGTCAATCACAGATTTGTTATTGGGGTGTGTGTGCGCACGCGCGCGCGTGTGTGTGTGTAGGAGTGTCCGCTCGCGTATGTGTGCGTGTGAGACAGAGAGAGAGGGACTCACCCAGGGCGGTGCTTTCTCTTCTGTTATGGGATGTCTCCATTAACAGAGAACATGAGAGAAACTGCTGCCGGAGGTAAGAAGACCTTTGCTGCTCAAACAAACACCTCTGACACACACACACACACACACACACACACACACACATATACACAATTCCTTCATTCACAAGTCATACAGTAACTACATCACAAAGAACTATGCACCCATTAACAGAGGAAAGGCATCCCTATCCATAAACAACATGCTTATTCCACTCAAACATGCTGATGAAAACCACAAGCCAGTAGTGTCGGTAAAACTCACACAAAAGACAAACATACTTTGTTGATTGACCAAATGTAATGTAATTTCTAAACCGTGTTGCATGGTTTTCACCTCCACACAGACAGACAGAGATACTCTTTTAGAGTGCCCGTTACCTCACGGCCCAATCGGATTGCAGCATCAGTGAAAGTCTGCCTCTCTCTTTCAAAGCTCCGCCTCTGATGCTCAAGCTCAACCCACTTATCCTGTAGTCGCTCCCACTCCTCCAGATAATAGGAGTCAATCAGTGCAGTGGGAAGAGAATCAGTTATACTGTCCTAAGAGACAGAGAGAGAGAGAGAGAGAGAGAGAGAGAAAGGGAGGGAGAGAGAGAGAGAGAGAAAATATGAAAAGAGAATCAGGGAATATGTACAACCAATTTAACATGGACAGTTTAAAAACGGTAACTAAAAGCATACCTTTTTAGTCCAGCATACTATTAGCAATTTTCTCTTGTTTTTCTCTTTTTTTTGTTTTAATGGTTTTTATTCATTTTATCTATTCCTCATTTTTTTTAAATTCTTTTTTTTAACTTCATTTAACCTGTTCTTTTAATTATTTTACTCTAAACTGTTTTATTTATTAATTTTAACAATCTCTCCTGTTTTATGTCCCTTGAATTATGTGGTTTATCCTTGCTTTTTTTTATTGTGTGGCCTATTTACTACCATTTTATTTATTTTATTACTTTTTATTATTATCATTATTATTTTTATTTCCTTTCTACTGATGTGTAAAAGCACTTTGAGCTACATTCTTTGTATGAAACGTGCTATACAAATGAAGTATTATTATTATTATTATTATTATTATTATTATTATTATTACAAATTTAGACTAGAGACTCTCTACATAACTGTATGGAGACAGAAGATCACTGATCACTATTAGAACTATAACTGTAATTCATGTAATTTTAAATTGATTTTCATTAATATATGAAGGTGTCTGTTTAGAGCTATGTATTGAGGGCAGAAGGTAAGGTAAAGGAGAGAAGGTACATTATTCTAGGACATACTGGGACCATGGCACTGTGTATGAATGAATAGAAGGTAAATTATTCTAGAACATACTGGGACCATGCCACTGTACATGAATGAATGGAAGGTAAATTATTCTAGGACATACTGGGACCATGCCACTGTTTATGAATGAATGGAAGGTAAATTATTCTAGGACATACTAGGACCATTCCACTGTGTATGAATGAATGGAAGGTACATTATTTTAGGACATACTGGGACCATGGCACTGTGTATGAATGAATGGATGTGTGTCTGACTTGCAGTAGTTGCTGCTGCATCCTGATTAACTGTCTGCTCTGATCCAACTCCTCCTCCATCTGAGTTAGCAGCTTCTCCTGGTCTGTTATCACAGTGGTACTGCCTAAACACACACACATGCACACACACACACACACACACACACGGAGGAAGACACTTGAGTAGGAACTAGTGCAGTTCAAACTACTTGTAAATTCAATGAAAAGTGTGAACATACTTAAGTCACACATGCTGGTTAGAAGAAACTGTTTGTTTATAAAGAGAGACAATAAGTATTTGGGTGGGGGTGGTGAGTACTAGGTTTGTAAATAGACTGATAATTCATATAATGAAATTATGGTCATAGGAAATGATTTATTCAAAGCCCTCCTCCTATTCTTCTCTCTCTCTCTGTCTCTCTCTCTCTCTCTCTCTCTCACACACACACACACACACCTTGTGATAACTGGCCTCTCAGTCTCCTCTGTATGTTTATCCACTCCCGCACCACTCCGCCTGTCACATGATCACCAAGAGCCTGCTCTGATTGGACAAGCCTTGAACTGTCCCACTCCTCTTCCTCGGTCACATCAGTGTCTCTGAGGGTCTGTGCTGACGACAGAGAGAAAGTGAGGAGAATGAATACAG
The DNA here is from genome assembly GCF_902362185.1 of Chanos chanos. Lineage (NCBI taxonomy): Eukaryota > Metazoa > Chordata > Actinopteri > Gonorynchiformes > Chanidae > Chanos > Chanos chanos. The sequence goes on along the minus strand of NC_044501.1, from coordinate 6,232,052 downwards.
CAGTCAATCTGAAAGTGGAAAGCTCTGAAAGAAAAGAAAGTTCTGGAAAACACAAAAAATGATTCCACTGTTAATCAGTTCAAGAGCAGCGAAATTGAAAGTTATGTTGGATGATAATCACTTGGATAGTGCTGATTTTGGTTATTTTTGGAGCTATGTTTGTAAGTTTTATTATAAAGATTCTTAAGGGGCAGTATTTCATGGGCTCCTAAAAATCAGGGTTCCCCAAATCCAGTCATGGAGAATGGAAATGCTGCTCTTTGTGAGATAAGTCATATTGAGTAATTAAGATGGGCTTAGAGACTGGGACAGAATCAGAAACCGGGACTCTCTCTCTCTCTCTCTCTCTCTCTCTCTCTGACCTGTTCCATATCTGTTCTGAGCATGTGCAGTAGCGTGGTCACGCCATGCCTTAGCTTCATGGCTTCTCTAAGCTCCGCCTCTCTCCTCTCCAGCATCAGCCTCAGCGCTTCCTCTTCTCTCCTGTAGAGGGAGACAGAGAGCTTTTGTTAATCAAATTATTCACTGTAAGAGTTAAGTTCATTCACTTCTCTCTCATCCATATCAACCAATTTAAAGGACAAATCTGCTCAACCTGCTCTTTGTTTTGGGCGTGGGCCTCATTAGGGCATTTATTAAACATTTATTGTAATTTCCTGCTCTCTGAAAGAGAATGTGTCTACCTTAATGTACTCAGATGTCATATAGCCTGCTGACGTATCTCAAAAGAAACCAACTCCTGCAATTATCCTGACCAATCTAATGTCTTTACCTATTTTCATCTGTAGAGGGAGACAGACAATAAATAACCTCAATACTCACACCATTCCATCAATGATAGATGTAATTCTGCAGTTGGCCACTAGATGTCAGCCTTAAAATGGGCTGCACTATTCATACTGTATAAGCCCTGTTGATAAGTCTGTGCTCTCAGCCGTAGTGAGAATCTGCACTTGTCTGTGTGAAGTCTATGAAACCTGAATTGTGCTGTCAAAACACCCTCCTCACCAGGGTTTAAGGATCACGGAGTGTACCTGCTGTCGGCCCTGGCAGTGCGGCCAGTGTTGACCCGTCTCCCTGCAGGTATGGGTAGGGTGTTGAGAATCTCTATAGCTACAGGGTGAAGAAGAGAACAAAACACAGAGAGATTGTGAGATACTTCTATTTCAGCTGTAGTTTGTGTATGTCTGTGTCTGCATGTATGTGTCCACGTTACCTGAATTGGTCAGGCAAGAGTGTGTGTGTGTGTGTGTGTGTGTGTGCATATACATGTTACCTGTCTGTCTGACACTGTAGTGGTCAGACAGGTGTGTGTGTGTGTTACCTTTTTGACTCTGTGGTGGTCAGAAGGGTGTTTCTGTGTGTGTGTGTGTTATCTGCTCTCCTGTGTTGGCCAGTTAAAAGTATATATGTCTGTGTCTGAAGGCTGCATGTAAGTGTGTGTTGTCTACCACCTGCTCCTCTCTCTCTGTGGCCAGCAGTGAGCTGAGAGAGGCGTTCCTTCAGTCTGTTGTTTTGTTGTTCCCTGCGTCTCAACTCTGCCCCCTGCTGGGCAATCTGTCTTTGCAGCAGTGCACACTGTATACAGAATGGAAAGAATCAACCACAAGTGACTGAGACACACGCATACGCTGATTCCCTCCCTCTCTCTCGCGCTCTCTCTCTCTCGTACACACACTGTCATTACAGAGATGCTGACATCATTTTACAGTAGCCGTCCAGCATCAGTGAATTTAAGAGCAACTGTCACTCTCTCACACTCATAGATCAGTCTCCATGCACACACCTCCCCCTCCTCCACCACACACACACACACACACACACACACACACCCTTACCTTCTCCCTTTCTCGTCTCAATGTTTCTTGAAGCCTGGCAACATGCTGGTCCTTCTCGAGAAGCTGCTCCTGAAATGAGGCTCAAATTACCACTGTCCATGTCTCACTCTGTGTAACAGTAACACTGTCCATGTCTCACTCTGTGTAACAGTGACACTGTCCATGTCTCACTCTGTGTAACAGTGACACTGTCCATGTCTCACTCTGTGTAACAGTAACACTGTCCATGTCTCACTCTGTGTAACAGTGACACTCCATGTCTCACCCTGTGTAACAGTGACACTGTCCATGTCTCTGTGTAACAGTAACATTGAATTATGATGGCAAAATAAATATGGAACAGGATGTATGATCAGTAATATTTCATTTAAAAGGTGCGCATATACACGAGCATGCACTTAATGTATTAAAAGTAATAGCACACACACATAGTACCTGCATAGATGAGGTCGTGACTCTGGACTCTTCCCTGTGTGACCAGTAGGGGGCAGGGTGGGACACTTCACTAGGTGGATGACTGGGCTGCTGGGATATTGTGGGTGCATCCTGCAGCTCTGTATGAGGGAGAAAAGATATTTGATCTCTTTATTTACTCGTAACCATATTTGCCCTGAATAGTCTGTCCGAGGTCTCACGAACTAAGTCTGCTCTCTTGTATTTTGTTTCCAACATGTTCTTATTCAAGTGCACGTGTGTGTGTGTGTGTGTGTTTTGAAGATTTTGATACCTGAGGTCTCTTGGATTCTCCTCTGTGATTTGGTGAATCTCAGCCCCTGTTTGTGAGCCATCTACATTAGAACAGAGCACCCAGATGGTGTGATGCCATCATTAATGGACCAAAAAAAACCCCTTACCACTTCTTCAAAATGTCTCCGGAGTGTAGCCGGTCTCATAAAAGATGCTGAGCCCTGACAGCCAAATGTATATTTTCACTTTTCACCTGTCCACTTAACCATAGCCAATCACCAATTTGCAATACTCTTCTTTGGTTTTTATGTTGAAAACATGTGAACCTTACATGATTACTAACCCCACTGTAAATCAGCAAGTGATTTTCCCAAGTAAATATTTCTTTTATGAGAACAGTGATTTTATTTCAGCTGAACAAATCAAGAAATTAGTCAAGTTGAACTTAGGATGCCTAATTTTTAAAGATGCAATAATATAATTGAATTAAGAATGAAAGCACCAGCCAGCAGGAAACCCCAGCTGTACATTCCAATTTAGAGATAATTCAAATGGAATAGCTCCTGTCAAAATGGGAGAATTCCTTTATTGTTTCCTACCTGGATGGACAAGGTCCTTATCCTCTCTGAGACAGGACCTTTCTCACAATAGAAGCAAAGTGACAGTGTGTGTGTGTATGTGTGGGAACTAACTCCAGCGTGGCCTGACTGCTGGCTGGTAAGACACACAGGTGACAGACATTTGGTCTAATCAGGCCAACTAGTGTTACTCCTGCAGGTTTCAAATCAACCGCAAAGAACTGTAAGACACGGAGGTGGAGTTCTATTGTTCTTTTTGTCTTTATCCCCAAAATCCTGAAGTTTTGTTGTCTTTTTTTTTTTTAAAGAAAAAACTGTTATGCTATCGTTGAGGTAAGAAAGATTTGACTTGGAGATGTTCAGTGTAAAACATGCATTGTAGAGGGGTACACTGCACTGATTGGGATCCACTGATTTGCTGGATAATATGAAGTCATAAGTTAATGATGTCAAACAGGAACATTCCTACCTCTTCTCCTGTCCGGGCAGTTTTGATCAAATGTCATACAGCCAAGAACAATATACATTTTATTAGTGTTTCCCTGTCCTGTCTGTGGATGAATAATGATTCTGCCTCTGACAGTCCTAACACGGCTACCGCGGATAGTCAAGGCATTACGGTCATCGCAGGCTGATGTGTTGGGGCAGGGGTGGAATAGGAGGCAGGTTTAAAACATACAGGTCCCATGATTCTCCAGGATCAGGGTTAGAAGTCAGTGTTTAAGAACAAGACCCGCCCCCATCCCAGTCTAACTCTGTTTTAACTTTAACTGTAATTTAACTGTCACACTGTAATACAGACGACATGTTTAGGTCCGGTCTATGAGAGCCAGCGTTCTCCCGTCCTTTTGGCTGATTTCTACCTGAGAAACAGGCGTGTGCATTCACCAGCCAATCAGAGACATGCAGTGATTGGTTAAAAAAAAAAAAATGTGTGCAGCCTCTTACTACAGTGGGCTTGAGATTCTGAGCTGAGCCCACCTTGGGGGGGGGGGGGGATTTCAGAAAGCGGGTTTAGAGAAAAGTTTTCCTAGGAGAATGAAGCCATGGGGCTCCTCTATTAGGAGGTTTACTACTTACTCGGAGTTAACTGAGTTTTCACTAAACCCACTTTCTGAAATACCCCCCCAGTTCTTGTTGAGAGATACAACGGAAACACAAGTGGGAAAAAAACAAACAACAAACCTCAGATAAAGAAACGGGACACAAAAAACCACACAGATTGATGTAAAAGTTATTGTGTTTTACTGACTTTTATAGTGAGTAGTGTTAAAAAGACACATCTTTAGAGTGACAGTGCATGTGGAGGCTGAGGGATTTTAACAGTGTTGTCCCATAGAGGAGCAAATCGAGCACAGAGTTAAAAAAAGCGAGAGGAGACGCTCCTTGTCCTTCGCCTCAGCTGAATCTGTAACAGCATTGGGAATTCTCTTGATAAGAAATGACTGTTTTGAGAAGGCAGATTTCCTCTTCTCTGAGCCAAACATACTTCCCACGATGGTGGTGTCGTATTAACCACTGATTTAACCATAGCCACCAGATGGTGAGATGCCACTGAACGTCAATTAGATTCTATCGAGTTAACCATTTGACAAGGAATGCAATGTCCCACTCCCGTCCCAGATCCTAATCATTTTACAGAGAAAAGCTCATTTTTTTTTCCCTCAGGCTATGGTGACGAGTGAGCCCTCTAGGTATTTCTAACTCTATGATTAAACACATCATGTTTCACCATATGGTCCTGAGAGAAGTCAGTATGGAAGTAGTGCAAACAGTCTAGACAGTCAGTTACTATGAAATTATTATTTAAAAAAAAAAGAAAAGAAAAGAAAACTCCTCGATGACCTGGTTTAAATGTGCGGATGAAACATTCTCTAGAGGTTTCATATGGCTTTGTTTTTTTTTGTTTGTTTTCTTCTTTTTTTCCTGTGAAGAGAGAAAAACACTGAATGGAAAACACAAAGACATAAAGTGGAGTTCAGAGGGGCAAAAAAAAAAAAAAAAAAAGCTGATGCAAGATGTGGTTTCCATGGTGACTGGCTGACTCCTTGACGTATTACCACCACTCTGAAGACGTTTCGTCTCCAGGGGGGTAGTCCAGAAAGCGGGTTTAGCGAAAACTCAGAGTTAGTTAACTCAGAGCAAGTAGTAAACCTCCTAATAGAAGAGCCCTATGACATTGTTTTGCCAGGAGAATGAAGCCATGGGGCTCTTCTATTAGGAGGTTTACTACTCACTTTGAGTGAACTAACTCTGAGTTTTCGCTAAACCCGCTTTCTGGAATACCCCCCTCCCCCCAGCTGTCCCCGCCCTCCTCAGCACTGACAGACACAGAGAGTGTGGATGGGTGTGGGCAGACTAAACATGGCATTTTCCATTCTACATACAGAACAGTGATCAAGAGGCTGAGGAAATCAGGAGAGGGCACTGACTTACAGTTTTGGAATGGAACATTACATAAACAAACAAACAAACACATAAACAAAAATATACACACATTTTGGCTAGAGGCCTTTGCTGGTGATGTGAAAAGATGCTGAAACCACACTCCCCTCAAACAGATGAAGCACTTGGTGAATTGTGGGTAACGTAATTTCTGGAGTAAGTATGATCCATGATGTTACGAACTATCATGTCTCTAATGCAACTGTTTTTTTTTATGTTTGTCCGTACCAGTAAAGGTGGGTGTCTCTTCCATAACAGATGTATCGAGAACTTTAAATGTTGTGTGTGTGCGTATCTGACTGTTAAAAATCAGGTTTATCTTTAGAATACATTTTTTTAAAAGGATAAGATTTTTTAACAGTCAAACCTGAGGCACATACAATACAGCCACTGTTTCCAGCTACGAACGCTAACTGTTGGAATACTGAATGTCCTATCACAAGCAGTGGGATACAGCACATGTCCATTCAGAGAAATCTTCTAAATTAAAAACAAAAACTACAACAAAACAAAAACCTGACAGTGAAAAAGAAAAGAAAAGAGAAGGAAAAGAATGCCTTGTGAGCACTGAAAGCGGTGACTGGATGGGAGGGACTAGTTAAACTGACACAGGACCAAAACCTTCATCATCTTCATCATCTTCGTCAGCTGTGCAAACAAAGGAGACAAAAAAAAAAAAAAGAAAGAGTGTTTGTACTTTAACGGCAACAGAGAACTTTAGTTAATGAGGAGGAGGGAACTGGTTATCATACATATTGTGAACAATACAATTACAATTAATTTTGATTTGACAAACAAAATTTTTTTTTAAAAGAGCAAACATATGGAAAACACTACAGTGAAAGCTGATGGATGTGACTATGAAATAAAACAATACTTTATACCACACTCATGAAAGATATGTAAAGGCAAAATAATCAAGAAGAGTAACTGAGATTAACGTTGTTTTACAATAAAACTGCAATTCATTCACTGATCAAAAAATATATATACTCCAATAAAGTAATTAAAAAAAACTAATCAAGCTCTAATGAAAGGATGATGAAGATCAGAGAAAAAAAAACATAAGTGTAAGAGAACTAATGAGATGGAGACAGTTTTGGACTTTATAGGGTCTCTTTAGGAGACCTGTAACTGAGTGTTACAGAGTACTAGAGCAGAGGGGTGAGAATGAATTGAGGTACCTCAGAGTAGGCCGCAGGATTTGGGCGGGCGGAAGGGGTTGTCGCTGGAAGGCACGCCCATAAGCAGTGGATCCTTATGGGCGTTCTGCAAACAGAAGTTCTTCAGGTCTGCCGCGGCTTGCGACACCTAGCAAACGGAAGAGTTAAGCCCAACTGACGTATGTTTTCAACACAAGGATACATAAACAACCACGAAAAGCGAACAAAATCGTGTTCTGCTGACACAGGACGTGGCAAAACAGTAAAGTATCTTACTAAAATATTTAATCAAGAAAAGGTAAAACATTGCGGGTGGGATACGTTAGTTTAATGTAACAGTACTCAAGATCTTATTCCCTGGTATTTAACAAACAGCACCTTCGAAACAATTTATTTGTTTAGTACAAATGTGAGAAACATCTGCATTTTGACGCTAAAAGTGTAAAATATTGTTGAAAGCACTAAGAACCAATAAAAACGTACTTCACACCGTAACAAAACACTGTCCATTCCTATGCCATAAAATAAAATGAAGCAAGAAACAGCGGCCGTCTTTTCTCATGAAAACAGGAGAACATTAAACGTTATTGGATTGCTATTTCTCTTTTTATTTCCCGTTCGACATTTCAATGCGAATAAACCGATGATTTGCATGTGCTATTTTCGTTAGCATATCGGGCTAGTCGAAAGCAGAGCTACGACGAAAGGAGATAGGGTACTTATGCTTGAAAAGCACTCTTTGCAACATGTCTTTCTCTTAGAAACTTTGGTTAAACTTACGTGAATTCTGCGCACACTCGCCTCAAGTCGTAGTTGTTTAACAACTTTGTGAGCCACGGCTAAGTTATTGCTCGCATTATTGTTTGACATGACTGCTACCGTTTCTAATGAATCGTCCAGGGATTATCCGGAAGTTTCAACAGGAAAACTTTTCCAGTTCACGAACATCCTGTCTGAGCACTGAGGTCCATGCAGTTTTCCCCTAAACAGGAATTCTCCAGGGAGGTCGTCGGAAGGGTCATACTGATTGTCGCTACGAAGGGAAAAAGGGAAGGCTCTCTTTACCTGGGATATCATTATATAAAATTTACACTTGACATTGACAATCCGAGAATAGTACTCAACATCGCAAATTTGATTACAAACAAAACAAACAACATTAATTTCTTTTGCAGCAATAGCGACACTGGTCTACTGGATTGTTCCACATGACCGCTCTTGAAATTTGCGCATTGTGTGACTAGTTCGGTTTGACGGTTAGCAATTCGGAATGCTGGAAAATTAAAATTTGAATAGCTTTCATTTGTCAATAGGCATCGTGCCCAGGTAAACGGAAAAACCAGCTCAGGCAGTGCATCTAAAACAATCTTGCACGAACATGTCCAGGAGGAAAAAAAAAATAGTAGGGATTTTGCAAAGTCGAATAAATTCGATAATATGTCGAGGTTAACTCTGATTACAGCCCCCGAAATAGGCTTCAAACGGGAATGATATTTTCTTTAGCACCCGTGTGATAGATAATAGGGCGTTGAATGAATGCTTGAAAAATACATCTCGCTTGTTACTGAAGCAAATTCTCAGGGAAGACATGTTCCATTTGATTACTTTGTTTTTTGCCTATGCCTGTGACGCTTTTTTAAACGGTACTTCAACATTGTTCGGAAATCATTTCGATATTTTTCACAGAATAGAATAGAATAACTTTATTGTCACTGCCCACGTACAATTTTCACTTCGCTGGTGCAACGAGATTAAGTTTATATTTCGTTTGTACACAAGCTTACATTCTCGAGAGAATTCATCTTTCTGCTGTACGTGTACTCGCAAAAGAATTTTGACTGTGCTAGTACAAGCTGTGTTTGTATTTCACCTCTTCTTTTCTCATATAGCTGAACATTTTATTTAATGACACCAATCATTATCAAAACGTAAAATTCACAATCATTCAAATACAAAAATTAGATGTAGATGTTGGAATAAAATGCATAAGAAAAGAATACCACTGAAGTGAACATTATGCTGTGAAACAGACAATTAAAAAATGTCAGTTTAAAACTGCTTTTAAGCATTATTGACGGAAAATATTTACAACCAGTAGCATGTTGAAAAGGTGTCTTTTTTATACTCTCCTTCCTTTCCAGTTATTGCCTTTCACGTTGCTACAGTACTTGAGTTTTGAATCAGCGGGGAAAGAGGTAATGTATCAAGGACCGTGTTGCTTGCTGTCTTTATGGAATGCCAGGTCTAAAAGTTGACTAAAGTAAAAATTCAGGGTTAGGGTTAGGGTTAGGGTGGTCTTCAATGTGGCGTTGTTAATGTTGTGGGAGAGATTAGTGGAGATGTATGTCATGGATGAGTATAGTTTTTATGTCAAAAAGGAGAACGTGTTGTGCCCTGAACAAAAATGTGGTGTGGAAGAAGCTTAAAGTCTTGACTGGTAATAGCACTGTTTATCCAAATGATTTTGTAATGATGGAATATTATTGATGTGATTAAAAAGTGGTCTTTGTACATTTCTGTCTCTTTTCCCGCTGATAACAGAGTGAAAGGAGTTTAAGTCTCTCTCTTTTTTGCTTCCTCGGTTCTGATCTGCATTTCCATCATCATTCTCTTGCAGTTTTCCTCATCTCTAATGTCTCTCTCTTTCATCACTCTTCTCATCTTCTCAACCTCTCTGATTCTCCTCTTCTTCTCTTCAAACTTTCTCTCTTCTTCTTCTCTCTCTCTCTCCCTTGCTTCTCTCTCTCTCTCCTCTTCATTCCTATTGGTAATCTCCACTTGTTTGAACATCTCATAGGTGTAAAAATGGTCCTTGTTCTCTTTTAACATTGTACCAATCTTCTGCAGCAGGTCCTTGACTTGACTTCGACCTTCTTTGTCTTTGTTGTTGAAAACATGGTGTCTGCCTCTGCAGCTTTGAACAAGCGCCTGAAGCTCTGGACTTTCATTCAGAAACTCTTTGACTGGTCTCCCTTCCAGCTGATCTCCACCAGTGAACAGAACTGTGGTCAATTTCAAAGCCTCTTCACCAAAGTTCTTCTGAATCCATTTCACAGCGTTCCTCTCGTCCTCAGTGAACCGGCCCGACCTGATCACCAGCAGGAAGACGTGGGGTCCAGGGGCAGACAGGTTAACACATTCGGCCACCCAGTCGAGTGACGTCTGGGTACCAGCAATGCCAGGGGTGTCAATGACTGAGATGTTTCTTTCACCCACAATGCCGTTTTGTCTCTCACAGTGTTCTGTAACTAACACGGGAGATGATTTGACGTTGAAGATGTCTCTGCCCAGAATAGTGTTTCCTGTAGCGCTTTTTCCCGATCCGGTTTTACCCAGGAGCATCATCCGAATCTCAGGCTCCGCCTTCAGCTCAGAAGCTGTGTCAAAAACAAATAAACAAAAAAACTGAAAAACATTTGTTTACATAAAATACGAACTTTACAACTCATACACATGATGCAGCTAAGCTAAAAAGACCAACACATCAACTTCCAAGGATCTTTGTGTATACATGCATTTATCTGACATTGCACCTTACATTGAATTCTCTTGAAGTGCATGTTTATCTTCTGCCACATAAAAATTGCAAAATAAGCATTGAATGGCAGCCTATTGCTGAAGTGGAAAGGAGTTCCCATAAAGTATAATACTTCTTTGTGGAGTCCTTGGCCAGTACCAGCAGAGAACCAGAGGCACCATTAAACTGATGATAAGCAGAGTGGTATTGATGACTGGTCTTGATGAAAGATTCCAGCATGATCTGCTCTTAGGCGTAATCTCTTGCTGTAAAAAAAAAAGATTAAACGAATCATCATCAAAACAAATCAAACACTCAGATACATCGACATGTTTGGGAAGAGAGCTGTGTTTTGGACTGCTTCTTTCTCTTGAATAACACACACAGATGAACGCAGACACACATTCATTTTATGATAGAATCCTTCATAGCTGAAGCTTACCTGTGGTATATCGTTTGGCTTAGTAACACAACAAGATGTCCTGTTCTGATTACGGCACTTTGGTTCAGGTCCGTCTTCTTCACGGCAGTCACACAGTGCCTTAGGCAAACTGTGATGTCTCTCCGGGTTATTGTCATAACTGTCATGCCATAAAAACATTCCACATGTAAGTATTCAGGTGATACCCATAACGTATGGATTTATTCTCATCTCATACGCAGAGAATGGCAGTAACCTCACCTTGACTGGGAAAATGGGACAGGACCTCCCATAGTAATTGGTGGCTCCATAGAATGATCGTTTTTCATAGACGTAAAGCAGTTTTGCTCCAGAGATCTGATAAGTAAAGAGGATGCTGAGGTCAACAACCTGTTTCTTAAGCTGAGTCAGTGTTGACATCACAGGGACATCAGAGTAGATGCTAAAAGTTCATCAGGACACACTCTGAGCTCTACAGAGGAAAACGAAACTAAACGCAAAGGTCTGTCAACAAAATCACTGGTTAATTATTCTGCCATAGTTTCTAAATAGATTCTTCTGCTTCATCTTCATATTATTATAACCATGGCACTATAATGTTGTTCCATGCAGTGCATCATAAACTCGTATCTGAGGAGAGGAGACTCATCGCTTTAATCATGATTCTGTAGAGTTTTTGATGCAATAGAAACTTCATGAACACCATGAGAACAGTGATGAGAAACTGGCTGATTTGTTGTTGAGAACATTTGTTCTAACCTTGTTCCACTGCAGGGCTGATCTGGGGTGTGGCGTGCCATTAAGCCTGCCCAGTCAAATGTGAAGTCTGTCTCTTCTACTGCAGTAAACAGCACAGAGATAAAACAGGCAGTTACAGGAATGGGCCTTTGCTGGTTTTCATTTAGAGGAAAGAAATTTAGAGGGAACTATTGTGGTGAGGTGTTTAATTTTGGTTAACATTTGAACATTTCGAGATGGCATTTTTGCCTTACCTCTCACACCACACAGTATTTAAGACAAACATGTGAATTATTTGGGGACAAGACTGACTAACATATGACACTACATAGTCGTAAACATGTGGCAGTTCACTTTGCTTTTGGAAATATGTGATTCTTTCAGGAGCATGCAGTAAATGGAAGTGTATTCTTACTGTAATAAAAAAAAAAACATACTCCATAAAAAAGAACAATGAAAACTATTTTGTCAGTTTGTTCTTAGTGCAGCTAATATTGAGTAGGGTGTGGAAAACAAACAAAAAACAAACCGTGGAAATTCCCCTTTTCCTTCAGGCATTTAATTTTATCTCTCACCACAGTGAGAATACACCAGAACGAAAGAGAATTTGCAAGAGAGATCGGACTGAATCTGTTTTTGTTTACGTTTAGAGATTAACGTCAGAAAACATTTTAACATATTCGTTTCACAGTGTATCACTGCTATATTTCAGCATGAACTCTGTCTTCCACTTGAGTTTTCCCTTGACCCAGACGACCAAGTCCAGATCAAAAACCCAATCCTAAAATGTAAGGGAAGCCCCAAAAATTTTTCCTGGAAGAATTCGGAATTTAAAAAGATCAATATGTTTTAGTCACGAATGCACGGAGAGAGAGAGATTTTTCTGTTTCATAGAACAAGGGTATCTGACAATGTTCTGTATAAGTTTCGGTCAGTCTGGTGTAATGTTGAAAAGATAAAAAACTCACCTGAGAGCATTGGTGTAGTTGACATGTTTATCTCCTCGTTGTTAAAGCAATAGACAATAGGGAAGCAGCAAAAGTAGGCAGCTTGACACCAACTGTCCTGTGTTACAATTCAAATTGAAAACTTGACTCTTGATTGGACAGAGGGATGGCATTCTTGATTGGACAGATGTGGGCGTGTGTGTAATGGAGAAGATGGTTAATCGCGTTGCAGAGACAAAGCAAGTTATCTCCAGGTTTATTTCCACGAGTTTTTGTCAACGGGATAAGAGAGGGTTCCAACAATAATATCTTTTTTTTCTTTCAGGAATAGGTTTGTTATCATGGAGTATTACTGATGTAATGAAAGTGGTCTTTGTACATGTCTGTCTCTTTTCCCGCTGATAACAGAGTAAAAGGAGTTTAAGTCTCTCTCTTTTTCACTTCCTCGGTTCTGATCTGCATTTCCATCATCATTCTCTTGCACTTCTCCTCATCTCTAATGTCTCTCTCTTTCATCACTCTTCTCATTTTCTCAACCTCTCTGCTCCTCCTCTTCTCCTCTTCAAACTTTCTCTCTTCTTCTTTTCTCTCTTTCTCCTTTGCTTCTCTCTCTCTCCCCTCATTCCGGTCTTCTTTGTCTTTGTTGTTGAAAACATGGTATCTGCCTCTGCAGTTTTGAACAAGCACCTGAAGCTCTGGACTCTCATTCAGAAACTCTTTGACTGGTCTCCCTTCCAGCTGATCTCCACCAGTGAACAGAACTGTGGTCAATTTCAAAGCCTCTTCACCAAAGTTCTTCTGAATCCATTTCACAGCGTTCCTCTCGTCCTCAGTGAACCGGCCCGACCTGATCACCAGCAGGAAGGTGTGGGGTCCAGGAGCATTTAGAAAAAGGATTTTTGCCTTTACTCTCACACTACATGATATTTAAGACAAACATACGGATTCTGTGAGGACAAGACTGGCTAACACATCACACTGCATAGCTGTAAATGTGATTCTTTTAGGAGAATGCAGCAAACAAAGGTATATTTTCATCCATCCATCCATTTTCTGCCGCTTATCTGGGACCAGGTCGCGGTGGCAGCAGGCTGAGGAGGGTAGCCCAGACATCCCTTTCCCCGGCTACATGCACCAGCTCCTCCTGAGGGATCCCAAGGCGTTCCCAGGCCAGCCGAGATATATAATTCTCCCAACGTGTCCTGGGTCTTCCCCGGGGCCTCCTCCCAGTTGGTTGTGCCCAGAACACCTCCACAGGGAGGCGCCCAGGAGGCATCTTGACTAGGTGCCTGAACCACCTCAACGGGCTCCTTTCAATGCGGAGGAGCAGTGGCTCTACCCCAAGCTCCTCCCGGGTGTCCGAGCTCCTCACTCTATGGTATATTATCAGTTTCAATTTTTTAATCTTAAAAAAGAAAAAAAATCCATAAAAGGAACAGAGAGAACAGTTCTTAGTACAACTGGTTATTTAGGAGGCCTGGAGATGTGGACAGAAAGCGAATGAACCATGGGAATTCCCCTGTTGTGCCCTTAAGCAATTTGTGCCTTTCAGTGCAGTAAAAAAAACACAAAATGAAGTGTAATTTGCAATGTAAAAAGGACTGAATGTGTTTTTCTTTTGAAACCAACAGAAATAAAAAAAATTAAGAGCAGATAACACTCTAACATTTTCACAGTGCAGCGTGTGACTGCTATAACTCAATATCTTCCACCTGAATGACATTTTTTCCTCTAACCCAAACTATGAAATCCCAATCTTAAAATATGAAGGAACCCACAAAATCTTCATAATTTACAAAGACCTGTACCATTTAGTCTTGAATGCATGGAGAGAAACATTGATCTATTTGAGAGAACAATGGTATTTGATAATGTTTCCAGTAATTTTCAGTCAGTCTAGTGTAAATGTTGACAAAGCTCACCTGAAAGTTTTGAAACAGTCGACATGCTTAACTCCTTGTTGCTGACACAGGAAACATCGATAGTGAAAGAAACAGAAGAAAGCAGCTTAACACCATCTCCCATCTGCCCCTCCTTTCAGCTCAACGCCAGGGTGTCACTCTCGCTGATTGGACAGATGGATAGCATTATGTAGTTTTGTGTGTTTGTGTGGGCGTGAGAAGACAGTTTAGCATTTTAAAGAGACAAAGCAAGTTATCACCAAATATATTTTCACCGGTTTTTACCTGCAAGACAATATAGGATACAAACAACAAAATGTTTTTTTCCCCAGGAATATTCCACACCATTAGAGGAGATGCTCTTTTATTTCTACTCTCAATTATTATTTCAGTTACTCTCAGTTTTAATTATTTTCCTTTGCAGCAGATGACCTTCAAGAAAAAACTTAATGAATTTGGATTTGAGACAGCAAAATGACTTTTCCGCCTTCTGAGACATGCACCTGAAAACTAGCTGATGACTAGCTTTGATGATACTGTGAAGGTTTTCTCTATAACATCAAATGGCATTTCCCCAGCACGGACTGAAAGGACCTCCTTCATAGTTAACCTGGTAGTTAACCACAAAGCAGGATTTCTTGGTTAGTTGGATAACTTAATCAGAAATCAGAGAGAGGCTTTAAATGCTCTCAGTATTCCTGCATTTATTCAGTCCCAGTCATATTCAAAACCTCTGAAAATACATAGGAGACTAAGAATGGGTAGATTTGAACTGGTAGAGGAACTGGTCAGATTTGGTAGGCAAAATAAATCTTTCCATTTCAGTAATCTCAGGAGGTATTATTTCAGAACTATGAGGATATTTAGGTGAAAATAATATAGGAGGCATTCTCCTCAATCCTATGGATCATTCTAAATGTTCTCTTAAATGCAATCTTGATGAAATAAATCTGTCAAAACCGACCCTATCAAACTATATACTGCATCAGTGCAAAGGGTCTGAGAATTCATTACATTTGTTTTCCTGCATTCTGAGTTTATACCATTACTTAAACCCATCTAAACCTAGAACATTAAAGAAAAACATATTACTGTGAATGGCCTCTCGAAACTAAAGCTCCCCCTAGTGGACAGGAGGCTGTATTAGCACTATCCAGTTTGTGAAATACTGGACAGTGTTGGCATTTACAGTTCATAAGACCCAACAGCATGCATTCTTTAGTACCAATAAACTTGATTCAAGTCGTCCTGTCTTTGCTAAGCCCTAAATGAACTCACGTGTATTAGCACCAGGCTAAAACAAAACTAGCCTGTCAAGTGTGCTCTATGGACTGGCAATGGTTGGTGAGACACCAAGATAAATGAAAATATATGAAAACATTGTTAAACATGGATTCATACACATTATTATTCTCTTCTCCCTCTGTCACAGAACTGATATTTTATTTTGGTTTGTCTTCTACCCCCACCTATCTTTTATCTTACTCCACTCTGTTCTCACATGTCTACCCAGCTCACAGTATCTTCTTTTATTTATAATCCACCATACAGCCTCGTCCTTTAGAAGTCTCTCTCTAAAGCAGTGTATCATCCGTGCAGAAAACCGTCCCATGTCACTAAAAAAGAACAGATGGCACTGCTGTATCCTATTTCCCCACTAGATGGCAGAAGAGATTTGTAACCAAATACATGTAAGTATACTCAGCAGTCAAATAAAACAATGTGCGATTGTGGACCTGCATGAAATTGCTTCACGCTGCATCTAAAAGTCTTTTTTAGATGTGGGCCAGAACGAAGCAGTACTAACTAATCTGATGACAGTGATGATACTGATGGCTATTACTTCTCCTTCTTAACATTATCTGTATCTCAGCCCAACATAAGTTACTTCTCAGCTTTTCAATCACACCAACAATTTTCTTTCTTTTTTTTCTATGCTGTTTCAGTTTGGTTCACGTTTTCAGCAGAAAAAACCCCCACATAATATTAGTTGCATAATGATACAGAATATTAAATACGCTTTTATTTATTGATTGATTAGACAAATTACTGAACAGATGGAAAGTGTTCTGGTGACTATTCTGAAAGGTTTTTCAAAAGACAAATTATTAGTTGTTTGACTCTCTTGTTTTCATCATCAGCCTTCTTCTTTATTTCAATCAGTCACTGATATATTTGGAGTGAAGTTAGGGCTGGAGGGATGTGTTAAATGCAGAGGACAAGTTCACAGTGTGTGTGTGTGTGTGTGTGTGTGTGTGTGTGTGTGTGTGTTTGCGATCACAGAGATTTACATTTACTTTTTAGACAGTTGAGATGATTCGACAGGAATCACTGTAATGAACTCTAAAAACCAACAGATGTCAGTAGGGAGCAGATTTGTTATTCATTTGTTCATTATGTTCATATTTTGTGGGGATAACAAGGAACAAGAATCCTGCTTAACACAAACACCAGCCCTATCGTGAAATTTCAAGTCTGAACTGGTTTTTGAAGAGAGACAGAAAGAAAGAAAGAAAGAAAGAAAGAAAGAGTTGGTGCAGGCATGTGGCCCAAGTCACTGTTCACTGCATATTCAAACACACTGTGCACCAAAGATGATTGTACTGGAATTTCATTTTGACACTTTATTTTGCTCTATTATTTGCTATATTTTATTTATGATTTTTTAAAGCATTTTCATGAAAGCAGACAAGCAAAATATAAGTGCTTTAGTAGCATGCAGTGCTAAATTCAACTCGTGTGAACTTGCATCTAATTTGAAACAAAGACAATGAAAGGTATGTGAGACAATACACATAACTGTCTATACAGATATTTCATTAATATGAGTTTTAGTTTACTGAATCTTAAAATGATGAACAGATGAAGCGTTAGTTTGAATATGAAGTTCAGGCTGTTTTGAATTTTCTGTTCTGTGTGCAGTATACATAAAACACACCTATTAATCTCTTACAGACTTTAAAAAACTGGATGAAACCAGATGAATAGTGTCCTGTGTTCTGAGCCAGTAACGCTGCTTATAGTTAGTATGTGTTATAGGGCAGTGTCGTGTTATTCGTCCAGTCAGATCTAGTCTATTTCCTAACATACTTGATGAAATTTTCTCTCCTTTGCCAAATGTCATGAGCTCCTTGAATCATTGCTCTGTAATATGCCATTACTCTCCTGTTTTCCTCATCAGCCCTCTTCTTTATATCAGTCAGTCTCTGAAATCTCCCCATATCCCCAGTTTCCTTTATTTTCTCAATCAAGAAATCCAGATGGAGAAGAGTGGAATAACAGTCAGGCTTCAATGCAGTATCCTCCAGTGTGATGATGGACTGATACGCTTTATCAATCAGTCTGATTTTCTTTTCTTTTGCCCTTTGGAGCTGATCCTCAAGTTTCCTCACGGCGTTCTCTTTCTCTCCTAATTTTCTCCAGAAATCCTCCTTTTTAATTTTAACCTTCCTGGTCTTTGACACATATATTTTCTCCTCTTTAACATGCTTTGTGTAGTGACATTTTTTAGTGCACACAGTGCAGTTCCCATCTTCCATCACACTGCACCATGAGAGATCTATGACCCACCAGCATCCTGGGTAGTGACAGTTCTCCTTACACACAGTGCAGCAGGTTGCTGCTTTGCCTAAGTGCCACCAGCGTGGGATTATGGGGACCTTTTCTTTGTAGACCTCGTCAATTTCTACCTCAAACTCCTTGTCCTTTCTCTTGAATTTCTCCAGGGCATCCCTCTTCTGCCTCAACTCCTTTTGTTTGAGTTCAGCCCACTGCACACGCTCCAGTAAGTTATTGAAACAAGCCTTCAGCTGCTCACGTTTTCTCAGAACTCCTTCAGTCATCTTCAAACTTCTCTTCTCCATGGTCTTCAAATATTCCAGAAAGTCTTTCATACTGTCCTCACTGCATTCCCAATCAAATTTGTATTTCCTCTCATTCTTCTTATCACATGTCTGTTTTTGCCAGTTGTTAAACAGAAAATGGACAGGTTGATTGTCTTCATTTCGAGCACAGGGTATTTTGGCCTCAGTAATGGCCTGTAGAACATCAGGTTGGGCTCCACTTGAGTATGTGATGAGTAAGACTATGTTCTTCTCTATGTCTTTGCCAAATAAAGACAAAATGGCATTAAAAATGTAGCGCTGTTGAATCGAGAGTCGATTCTGAGAAGCTTTGACCACCAGACACACAGCATCAATTTCATGAACTCCATCCTCCATTCTGCATAAACTGAGCAGAGATTCAGAAATCATCTCATCAAATTCAATCCCTCGAGTGTCTCCAAATCCAGGTGTATCAATGATGGTGAGAGAGTATGGGGACTCCTTCATAAAAACATCATAAACAGTGATGTGACTTGTCTGACTTGCAGTCTGGCTCTTTCCCTCCTCTCCTGTGATGTCAAACCAGACTTTATCCTCAGGTTTCACTCCAAGGACATAATTAACCATAGTATTAATCAGTGTGGACTTCCCTGTCCCTGTTTCTCCAACTATTAAAATAGCTTTGTTTGGAGTTTTCCCTGAATATTTCTCACCAATGATCTTCATCTTCAATAATGGCATCCTTTGCAGCGTTAATTCTTTTGGCTTCAGAAGATATTGTGCTGGAGGCCCATCACTTTTTCTCTCACTTCGTTCAATAAATTCACTCAGTCTGGGGTTGTCATTTCTTGTGGCATGTGAGTCTTTATCCCTATACAAATACAAAACATCCAAATGACCAATGTGGGATGTTACTTATGTTCAAAACACAGGCTGTTTTATTTTACTGTTATACTGTGTAAAAAAATGATAAGTCTATAATATTTGCAGTGGCATGTACTGGAATTAATAAACACACGGTATAATTAAAGCATCAGGTACAAAATGTCCTGATTACTGATGTTTTTGAATAATGTTACGTCATGAACTAGATTAATGTTGAAATGCATGAAATCTAACCCCATAGATGACTGCTGATAATCCGCCATGACGACCCTCTATTCCACAGGAACACGTTACTCAGCAGACTAAAACACTGCAAAACAAGTGTGACAGCAGTGATGAGACAAAAAAGGGGCAAAAACTCACTCACTCATTTAGGTCAATAAATAATAAAATGATCTTACAATCCTTGCAATAATTTGAAAGCACACTGGCTGAAGGATCCTAAAGGAGAAATGGATCCTTGGAGGAAATGTTGGGTTAGGGAATGACTGACCCTCAGCTGCAGCAAATTGCAAATGTGTATCTAACTTCTCTTGGTACACACTGCCTCTGAAATTTAAAAATCAGTCTGTCCATCCTTCTAGATGAGAGCAGCTAAATGCATCTTACTGATTTAGTGGTCTAGTAGTGAAACAAAACATTTAATGTATGATGCTTGCTATAGAAATATTGTAATTTGTATCCATGTGAAAAAGCACTTAGGGAGATATGTAAAGTTACTAATGCTAAATATATTTACTCAGGTGATAAGAATTAAAACTCAGATATTTGGATTCCTCTCCAGTTCTATGCATGCTTCAAACGCTTCCAACCACAGTCAGTTAAATAATCCCTTGGACAATTTGATCGTAGTCAACTGTATGTGACAAGAAACATTAAACTAAACCAACAAATACATTTTTCTGATACACTTCATATAGAAAACTTTAATCACATGTTTATTATGAGCCCAATATCACCATTTATAGTCTCAGAGGGCTTTGCATGTCTATAAAAATGTCGAATCAAAATTATATTATCCATAAGTTAGAGAAAAACTAACTTTATTGTTAAGTAAAATAGTTCAAGTAATAAAGTAGTTCAAGTCACATTCATTACTTCTTACAGCGCAATAGAAACATAGATGTAGGAATAGATTAGCCAACTTCAGTCAGGTATTCTGACTATGATTGCTTTCAGGACTGTAACTACATCTCGGCGAAACTAATGCAAATATCGACCAAGTACAGCACAGTTTTTAGTCTTCGGCTGTTTTGTCTAGGACTTGCATTCTAAGCGATAAGGCTGTCGGGGGAGTTCATAAGACTAATTTGGACTGACAACAGGCTCTTTTACTTTCTTGTTAAGTCGATACCTCTGTTTCCTATTATTTGATAGCTTTCCCCTCAGCGTAAAATCAGTATCGCCCCCCAAAAAAGTCTTGAACGGTTCATTCTGAACAAACCCGTGAACTGAACATATTCATTTCTCTGCCTGCCCTTTCTCTAGCAGGCAGTTAAGCGCTGTTGTTTTATTCTGAAGACAACTGCGTTAGTCATACAACAAAGCTGGGGACATTTGATGTGTCAGACTGGAAATAACAAATCCCACTGGCAATAAGAAGAAAGAAATTAGCTAAAAGAAAGACAATTTACAGAGGAAGAGTAGTCTTCTTCCGCTGTCAGATTCCAGAGGGCGAATGAACAGTTTCCCTTCGTTTTTATGGGTTAGTCGTTGATGCAGTCACACAATGGCAAAGAAATCATGTAGCTCCATAATTATGCGAGAAAACTATTCACGCGTATTTATGGATACACCACTTATCTATTCGTTGTGTGATGTGAAACAGTGTGGTGTTGACATTAAACCAACAAATCAAGCCGCGCAGACCTTCGTTGCATCAGTGTCGGTATAATACGTGTTTTTTAATGAGACAATGCAAGTTTCCAATGAGTTGTCGTGAGGCAAATCATTTTTGGGGAGCGGTGCTGGTTTTACGTGCAGGCAAAATAATATTTTGTTAAACTATTTAAACTACGGTAGATTTTGGAGACAAAACACTATTTTTCGTTTGCTGAAGCGCTGTCCATGGTTTTGCAAGGTGCAGTCGCTGTCCCAGTTTTAGGGTTTGAAAATGTGGTCACCCTATTTATACATGCAAAAAAACCCAAACAAACAACAACGAAAAAAAATCCTCAAAGGGAGATGCTCAATGTTACTATCGTCACTGTCGGGGAGGAGACCTATCTCCATATTTCGTTATTTTTTTTATATAAATCAATGCTGTTGGTCACCCTTTATGCCTGTCTGTAGGTTTTCCATATATTAAACCAATGGAAAGTATCAAAAAGAGCTTGTGACTAAATCTCGTAGTTTTGAATGAAGTGACGCACACAGTTGCTTCATTCAGCTGTAGAAGAATACACAGCAGTAGTAGGCAGTTGTTTGGAGAGAGTCTCTGGTTGTTTGCAATGCAAGAGCTGCAGTGCAAGGCTAAATAAAGAAGTGGTTGTTTGAATGAGTACAGCGCTTTCTTTACTCAAGAAACACTAAACTTTGTAACCTGTAAGTTGATGATAACGTAATGCGATGCACTTACTACTTCAGATGCGGCCGTTCTAATCACTGACGGACAAAACACGTATTTCGCTGATCAAAAGCCTCGTAACTCAATTTGAGCTTGATCTTGGTAAAATGTTAATAATATAATGACACAAGTAAGTATCTGACCATCTATAAAGACACAACACAAACTTGATGACGCGGTGTTAAATTATTTTAAAAACACAGACCTCCCATTTCCTGAAAACTACTCAGTAAATAAGGATTCAAACTCAAGCATGTCAGACCTTTCCAGTTTAGTTCCATGCATATTTCAAATACTTCCTTGAACAATCACTTAAATACTTCCTTGAACAGTTTAATCTTTATTCACCGTATGTGACAAGAAAATTTAGCTAAAACGAAAGACACAGTGTAGTACATGACGTATATTTGTCTATTAAACCTAAAACAGTAAAGATTAATATTATTAATTACTGTTAATAACATACAGAGCCTTCTTTTAGAAGACAATAACAGTCACTTTCAGTCTGTCTTCTCATCTGTCTCTCTGTTTTGGTCTCTGCTGAACCAAGTGCTGTAAGGTTGTCTTTTATAAGCATACTGTGGAGATTATCTCATTTACCCAGAAGCCCCCAATAAATCAAGTGATATCTTTATTAATCATCTACATAGGCCTTTGAATATGCACACAAATACTTAAAAAACAAAAATATATTTTACAGACGTGCTCATCCATGATAAACACACTGTAAACAACATTTAAAGACAAGTACATTTTTCAATTCACCCTCATATTGTAAACAGAAGTATTCTATTATCAAATAATCACATACAGTACCGTGTTTGAGAGGACAGGGTCAGTCAGTCTCAGCCTTTGCTCATCTGTCTCTCTGTTTTAGCTTCTGCAGAACCAATTGCTCGTCTTTTATAAGCATATGCCTTGATACAGAGATCACCTGATTTACAGGCAACACAGACTTCCAGAAAGTCAGGTGATCTCTCTACCGTGGATCAACACTGACATTTGACTTTACAAACAAATACTTAAAAACTTTATGTAAAACTTACAGAAGTGCTCAGCCATAATAAACAGCTGACTGGAAAAACCACTGATCTGGTGTAAAGTTTTACTCTGTGTAGAAGTCAAATAAGCTCTATCATGTAGTGTCAATATGGAGAGGCGTATATTGCTGTGTTACTGGGCAGGGGTTCTCAAGCCTGTTCCTGGGGCCCCTGTTCTGTAGATCTATCCTTGCACTGAACACACCCAATTGCTCAGGTGTGCTCAGCTAATCAAAAAGGGCACTGATTAGTTCAGCCAGGTAAGCAGAGCAAGGAAGGATGGAAAACATGCAGAGCAGGGGTCCCTTAGGAGCAGGATTGAGAACCACTGCTGTAGGGTGCTTCTGTTTTCCACAGGGGGTCTCTGTGTTCCCCTCAGTAATCCCCATTAGAGTAACACAACAGCTTTTGTGAAGAGGTTGGAACTGGAAACGATGACCTTTTTGATGAAACACCGTCAATTTAACTGGAAAAGATGACCTTTTTGATGAAACACCGTCAATTTAACTGGAAAAGATGACCTTTTTGATGAAACACCATCAGTTTAACTGGAAAAGATGACCTTTTTGATGAAACGCCGTCAATTTAACAAAAGAAAAAATGTCTTGAAAATCATTACATGATTTTTTTTTTGTTTAATTTTTTGTAATTTATGTTTCGAAGGGTTTGGAAATTTTCATGCTGTGTGCTGAAACGGAAGAAACATATTTTGTATTTTTGTTGGTTGAAACAAACATAGTGAAAGAATTGCCTTGAAGGTAAATACCACTGTAAACGGTGTTGGCAACTCCAGTCCATAAGACGCCTCAGACAAAACACATTCTCTATGACTCATCACCAATGCATGTGATATAACTTGTCCTCTTGTCACCAATTCTTTCATTGTTTTTAATCAGGTGTGTTGGCGCCAGCCTGATATTACCCAAACAGTATCTCTCCATCTGTCCTCTTCCCTTCACTTTCTACTTGACAAAAGTTGTGTTATTTTGGTTTTCTTTTGTCTCTGAGTATGTTACTGGTTCCTGGTTCAGGAGGCATTGGCATGTTCAGCGGTTCATTCATTTACTCAGAGACAAAAGAAAACCAAAATAAAACAACTTTTGTCAAGTAGAAAGTGAAGGGAAGAGGACAGATGGAGAGATACTGTTTGGGTAATATCAGGCTGGCGCCAGCACACCTGATTAAAAACAATGAAAGAATTGGTGACAAGAGGACAAGTTATATCACATGCACTGGTGCTGAGTCATAGAGAATGTGTTTTGTCCGAGGCGTCTTATGGACTGGAGTTGCCAACACCGTTTACAGTGGTATTTACTATCAAGGCAATTCTTTCACTATGTTTGTTTTAACCAACAAAAATACAAAATATGTTTCTTCCGTTTCAGCACACAGCATGAAAATTTCCAAACCCTTCAAAACCTAAATTACAAAAAATTAAACAAAAAAAAAAAAAATCATGTAATGATTTTCAAGACATTTTTTCTTTTGTTAAATTGATGGCGTTTCATCAAAAAGGTCATCTTTTCCAGTTAAATTGACGGCGTTTCATCAAAAAGGTCATCTTTTCCAGTTAAACTGATGGTGTTTCATCAAAAAGGTCATCTTTTCCAGTTAAATTGACGGTGTTTCATCAAAAAGGTCATCTTTTCCAGTTAAACTGATGGTGTTTCGTCAAAAAGGTCATCTTTTCCAGTTAAATTGACGGTGTTTCATCAAAAAGGTCATCTTTTCCAGTTCCAACCTCTTCACAAAAGCTGTTGTGTTACTCTAATGGGGATTACTGAGGGGAACACAGAGACCCCCTGTGGAAAACAGAAGCACCCTACAGAAGTGGTTCTCAATCCTGCTCCTAAGGGTCCCCTGCTCTGCATGTTTTCCATCCTTCCTTGCTCTGCTTACCTGGCTGAACTAATCAGTGCCCCTTTTGATTAGCTGAGCACACCTGAGCAATTGGGTGTGTTCAGTGCAAGGATAGATCTACAGAACAGGGGCCCCAGGAACAGGCTTGAGAACCCCTGCCCAGTAACACAGCAACATACGCCTCTCCATATTGACACTACATGATAGAGCTTATTTGACTTCTACACAGAGTAAAACTTTACACCAGATCAGTGGTTTTTCCAGTCAGCTGTTTATTATGGCTGAGCACTTCTGTAAGTTTTACATAAAGTTTTTAGGTATTTGTTTGTAAAGTCAAATGTCAGTGTTGATCCACGGTAGAGAGATCACCTGACTTTCTGGAAGTCTGTGTTGCCTGTAAATCAGGTGATCTCTGTATCAAGGCGTATGTTTATAAAAGACGAGCAGTTGGTTCTGCAGAAGCTAAAACAGAGAGACAGATGAGCAAAGGCTGAGACTGACTGACCCTGTCCTCTCAAACATGGTACTGTATGTGATTATTTGATAATAGAATACTTCTGTTTACAATATGAGGGTGAACTGAAAAATGTATTTGTCTTTAAACGTTGTTTACAGTGTGTTTATCATGGATGAGCACGTCTGTAAAATATATTTTTGGTTTTTAAGTATTTGTGTGCATATTCAAAGGCCTATGTAGATGATTAATAAAGATATCACTTGATTTATTGGGGGCTTCTGGGTAAATGAGATAATCTCCACAGTATGCTTATAAAAGACAACCTTACAGCACTTGGTTCAGCAGAGACCAAAACAGAGAGACAGATGAGAAGACAGACTGAAAGTGACTGTTATTGTCTTCTAAAAGAAGGCTCTGTATGTTATTAACAGTAATTAATAATATTAATCTTTACTGTTTTAGGTTTAATAGACAAATATACGTCATGTACTACACTGTGTCTTTCGTTTTAGCTAAATTTTCTTGTCACATATGGTGAATAAAGATTAAACTGTTCAATGAGTGAAAGCTATTTTTTCTCTCTTTTTGTCTCACCATCGCCATCAGACTTGCCAAACATGTATTGCAGTGTTTTGGACGGGTGAATAACGTGTTCTTATGGAAGAGAAGGTCGTCATGGCGGATCAACAACAGTTGTCTGTGGGGTTAGACTTTACACTTATCAACAATAATCTAGCTCATCATGTAACATTATACAAAAACATTAGTAATCGGGACATTTTCAACCCTCATCAATTAATTCATTCATTCCAGTATATGCCATATGAGTTCATGAGATTGATGCTGTATGTCTGGTGGTGAAAGCATCCCTCCAATGACTCTGTGATCAACAACACTATATTTATGATTCCTTTATGTCTTTATTTGGCAAAGACATAGAGAAGAACATAGTCATACTCATCACACACTCAAGTGGAGCCCCTCCTGATGCCCTACAGGCCATCACAGAGGTCAAAATACACTGTGCTCTAAATGAATATAATCAACCAGTCCATTTTGAGTTTGACAACTGGCAAAAACAGAGTTATAACGATGGTGATAAATTAGGCTACAGAATCGCCTGGGAGCGGGGGGGGAAAGAGGTATGAAAAACTTCATGGAATATTTGAAGACCATGGAGAAGAGAAGCTTGAAGATGACTGAAGGAGCTCTGAGAAAACATGAGCAGCTGAAGGCTTGTTTCAATAACTTACTGGAGCGTGTGCAGTGGACTGAACTCAAACAAAAGGAGTTGAGGCAGAAGAGGGATGCCCTGGAGAAATTCAAGAGAAAGGACAAGGACTTTGAGGTAGAAATTGACGAGGTCTACAAAGAAAAGGTCCCCATAAACCCACGCTGGTGGCACTGGAGCAAAACAGCAACCTGCTGCACTGTGTGTAAGGAGAACTGTCACTACCCAGGATGCTGGTGGGTCATAGATCTCTCTTGGTGCAGTATGTTGGGTAAAGATGGGAACTGCACCGTGTGCACTAAAAAATGTCACTACACAAAGCATGTTAAAGAGGAGAAAATATATGTGACAAAGACGGTTGGATTTCTTGATTGAGAAGATAAAGGAAACTGGAAATGAAGAGGGAGTTAATAAACTCACTGAGATAATGAGTAGGGCCGATGAGGAAAACAGGAGAGCAATGGCATATTACAGATGCATATGTCAAAGCAATGAGTCAAAGAGATAATGACATTTTGTAAAAGGAGAAAAGAAACCCCACTCAAATATAAACTCAAAATAATGTGATAAAATAGAGCAGACATAACTGTATGAATAACAGGATACTGTCTTAAAACATATACTGACTATACTACATGGCTTTTGTACAGGTCTTACTTGCTAACAACATGAGAAATGAAAATGTGATTAATGGTCAAGGTCTTTAACACATTTCAGCATGCAGTGATTGATGGGATTGAGTGTTTTACATACAGTACATGAAACAGAAAACTGCATTTTTTTCTAGTAGACTTTTTTTGTCTGTACATCACTGGAGGATTAATTAAATTACGATTCATATCATATCAGTACGACATCTGTACAGACAGTTATGACTCATGTATCCCACATACTTTTTTTATTCTTCAAAATCTTTCAAAAGAATCATCATTAGAGTTAACACTAGTGTTACATGTTACTTGAGCATACAATACTAATAATATTGCTGATCTGCATGTTAAAATGGATTAAAATAAAACCAATCAGTAAATTTTCAATATACAGTAGTCATTTGTGGAGTAAAATGTTTGTTCTATTTGACATCATTCTCAGAATTTAAAGCACATTTTACAAAATCAGATCATTTCTTCAGATCAGTGGCACTGGGTGTCCAATGGTAAATTGTCTAATGCACTTTTCTCTGAAAACAGTTACCAAATCACTTTTCATCTGTTCAGTAGTTTGTCTAATCAGTCATTATACTAAAGCTCATTTAATATTCTGTATCATTATCAACAAATATTGTGTGCTCATTTCCTGCTGAAAAAGTGAACCAAACTGAAACAGCATAGAGGAGAGGAATGAAAATTGTTGGTGTAACTGGAAAACTGAATAATGAGACCTAACATGTGTGAGGCTGAGATTGGAAATTCAGTTTAAATGGTTGTAATACCTGTAAAACTCTGTATATGTATATATGCCACCAATAGTTACTGCCCTACTCATTAGTGGAATAAGACATACCATGAAACCTCAAACGTTTCACCATCTACATGCGTTGTTAATGACTACAACACACCTTCCTTATCTCACATGCAGCCCCTGAAGGGCCTCACTGACTTCTTCTTTTTGAACACAGAGAACTTGATATTTCTTGTAATACAAAAGACTGTATAGTTATAACTTTTAATATAAATGATTACATGATTAACCCCTATAATAATGAATACATTATTCTTACATTGTTTATAATGATTGCTACAATGATTATCTTAAGGGAGCATATTATTTCTCAGACAGTAGCTCGCCTGCCGCCATTGCCATTATTTTTGGGAAATTTGGCTGAAATGCATTCTGGGAAACTTGACTCCCCAAGTCCACATAAGTCACTTCCTGATGCATCCTTTATCTTGATAAATGCCATGAATCAAGAACGCATCTAGATATTTGATCTGTTCTTGGCTAGATGTGAACTTTGAAATGGAACAGTACTTCGGCCGTGACTGATGACGTTTCACAAGTCCACGAGAGTGCAAGTACAGAGAAGAAAGCATATTGAGAAATGGCTCAGGTATGTCACATTAATTAAAAGCTTCTATTTTGTCACACAAAAGCGATCCTGCATTTCTTTCAGCCTCTTACTTCCTTGTCTCCGAAGATGGACTAGCTAGGCCTTATTGGGATCAGGGCCATGCGCAGACATTTTGGGGGCAGGTGCTCAAGCGAAAAAAAGGGCACCCCTCTCGTAATTATTTATAAAAATATACAAAAGTTACATAGGGCAGCACATCTTTTACTTACTTACATATTCATTTATTTCAATACCCATACACTCATGCAAATGTTTAACACTCAACAGATTTCTAAAAAATTATCAATTCATACAGAGACGATGGTCTTTAGCATTCACTATGTTTACATTTATCACAAGGACAGGCAACAGCAAAGAAAACAATGCCACTGTCAGGCTTGGTGGAAGAGGCTGGATGCATGTACAGGTTACTTTATTTGAGTCAAATAAGGTTACAAAACTTACAAACTGAAGACCTGGCAGACAGAATAGAAACCCTCCACGGAACAGCAAACAACACAAGACAAAGAAACAGGAAAACCAAGGAGTATTTATACAAAACTAAACAAGGCTTAATGAGCACAAGAACAAAAGAGACAGGGTGTGACAGTACCCCCAACAACAAATGAGAGAAACAAACAAGGAAACCGGAACTCGGGAGGATCTAGAGACTTGGGGAAGAAAACCAAACACCAGGGAAGGGCCAGGAGGTGGAACTGGCAACAGCGGGTCCAAAGGGTCAGGAGGCTCGAGAAGTGGAGCCCTCGAGGCGATGGGGATATGAGCCAATGGTGGAACCTCCAGTACAGGAGGGACCCCGGAGGCAACTGGAGTGGGATCAGGGGCTAAGGGAGGGATCTCCTAGGCGACTGGAGCAGAAGTCGAAGGTGGGACCTCCAAGACAACTGAAGCGGGATCAGGAGCCAAGGGAGGGACTGCTGGAGTGACTGGAGTGGGGATTGGAGCCGAAGAAGGAGCCTCCCAGGCAATAGAAGTGGGAGCTGGAGCTGAGGGAGGGGCTGCCAAGGCGACCAGAGCAGCTGCTGGAGGAGGGTCTCCGAGACAACTGGAGTGGCAGCCGAGGGAGGACCAGGAACTAGAATTGGGACACAACAGGGACAGGCACCAGAACAGGGACAAAAAACAGAACTGGATCAGGAGCAGGGCCCAGGACTGGAGGCCCAGAGATGAGCATACCTCTGTGGTGTCAGGAGCAGGATCGGGACAGACTGGAACAGGGTCAGTAGCAGGTATGGGAAACCCAGAGGCATATACGGCCTCTGTGCAACTGGAGCAGGACCTAGAACAGAAACAGGGACAGGACAGATAGAAATAGGAGCAAGAGGCCCAGGAGAAGGTTAGGGGTCGCCCAGGGCGCCTGACTCGGGAGCGGGCTGGTGGTTGATCGGAGTGGTCAACTCAGGAGCGGGCAAATGGGATTCAAGCACTGCCATGGACCCGGGAGCAGGCACGGGCGTGGACCTGGGAGCAAGCTGTAGACTGTCAGTGGCCCAGTATCAAGTTCCCTACATAGCTACTTTTTCTGCAGACAAATTTTAATGGGCTATTTTTCATTTGGTAATGTTTTAATAATATTTAACACATGTACGTAATAAAGATTACAGCAAGTGTTGTAGTTCAACTGTAATGCTGACAAAACACTAGCCTAATATTCAGCTAAATTAACTTCATGTCTGATTTAGAATCGCCAAACCACTTTATGCAGTTAAAATAATTGTGGGCCTATAATAAGATTTCAGTAACATTAGATGAACAGTTAAACTCTCAAATCTAAGCTTGTAAGGGCCCTGGACTATTGTATTGAAATGAAAATAAGTTGGGTTGCCTATACCAGTAAATTTTGTGTCACAGGAGTAAGAATCGATGATTTATGCTATATCTTAAGGTTTTTGCAAATAATATTAACAAAAATAATAACAACAACAGCAATAACAACAACAGCAACAACAACAACAATTATAATAATACAAGTATATTTAGAGAAGTTAGAGAAAATAGATAAGTTAGAGAAAATCGATAAGTCTTAAGTCTGGTTTAATCAGTATGAGCATGTAAACCCAAATCTAATGAATGTTCAGACCTTTTGCATATATGCACCAAAGGTTTGCAACCCAGTGAAGGACATAGACAAAGCAGGACAGTGTTCAGCCACATTAGTTACAGTGACATTTACCCTCAAAGTAATTATTTCATGTATAGGTACTTTCACATCTATCACACAACCAGAACACACCTGTCTTCCTACCATGTTTTGATGAAAGATGTCTTGATGTCTTCATCACTTCAACTCAACTGATGACATTCATGCAAAATTCATGCCCTTTAAATGCCCTTTAGAGAATCCCATTAATTCCAGAGAATCCTATTAGTGTTTGGTTTGATCATTAAGACAACCATAGCATCCAGTTTATGTCACTTTAATAATCATCAAAGCATTCAGAGAGCACCTGCAGATGGGGTTAGTGTCATCATGGAAAAGATCACCACTCCCATCAGGACATAATCATTTGACCACATGATGCGGAAGTGAGAACCAGAGCTTGAGGGATAAAATCAGGGTGAGAGAAGTAGGGGAACAGGAGAAAACCGAAATAAAACAAACATATACACGAGGGGATGGTAAGAGGAAAGGAGAAACACATCTAAGCTCTGTTATATGTCACATCTCCACTGACTGTTTCTAGAGGTTCAGGGAAAACAAAGCTGGTTCTCTTTGGGTTGACTGGATTCAAATACACGGGAGTAAGCATGTTCTAGAGTCACACAGCTAGACTAGGATGGGACTCAGAAATTGGCAGGAGCCTTAATATGTTTGAGAGCAGAAATAAATGGCCATCCCCTGTAATAGTCTGGAATATACCTAAAAGACAAAAAAAAGACTTTGTTGTTAGAATCCTTTAGTATCTCGCTGACAAAAACTGTTGGAAATACATCTGATGATAACTTGCTTTGTCTCTGCAAAGTGGTTACCCGTCTTCTCCATTACACACGCCCACATCTGGCAGCTGCGGCTGTGTGCCCTTGGGTAAGGCACTTAACCCCAATGCAAGGAATGCTGACCACTGCTCCTGTGTCTGGTGTGTGTGTCTTCACTACCAGTGTGTTGGATGGGTTAAATGCAGATAAATGCAATCATTTGTTCATTCTGTTCCTATTTTGTGGGGATGACAAGGAACAAGAATCCTACTTAACACAAACACCAGCCTTATCTTGATATTTGAAGTCTCAACTGGTACTTGAAGGAAGAAAGATGGAAAGAAAGAAATAAAAGAAAAAGAAAGAGTCAGGAGTTGGTGCAGGCATGTGGCCCAAGTCACTGTTCACATCATATAAAACACACTGTACACCAAAGATGATTGTACTGGAATTTTATTTTTACACTTTAATTTGTTTATTATTTTTGCTTTGTTGTTTATTTTATAATACTATTTTGCTTTATTATTTGCTTTGCTTTATTTATGATTTTTAAAGCATTTTCATGAAAAGCAGACAAGCAAAATATACGTGCTTTTGTAGCATGTGTTACGGGTCCCAGGACTGGAATCACCGTAGCAAATGATTTGTGTGTCTGAAAAACAAATGTATTCGACTGAGAGAGTTAGGACGCAAACCACCGTTTCTCTTCCCAATTATCTCTTTATTGTACAAACCATCAGATTCAGAAGTCAGTCAGATTCATTACAGCAACGTAAACTAGCCAATTTTAGTGGTTCAAGACGCTTAACTTTGCCACATAACGTTGGCTACGTTCCACAGAGAATGTCAGTTAGCTCAATGCTTGTCTGGTTCTACCTCATAAAATCGAAACTCCCGCCTTAACTTTAACTAGCTACATATTTGTGCAGCGAACTCGTTAATCAATTATACAACAGTCCGTCAAAACAACAGATAACCCTAATCAAAATAACGGTCAGATGTCCGGAGCTCAAACACTGAAAATGTTGCCGTTCAAAATACACAGTTGAACTCACAAGGCGTTCAGTTTACCAAGTGATGATCGCCATTTTGTAATAATGCGGCCGTACGCGGCTCTACGCTCTCACACTTTCATACACTCGAAAATCAACACTCACTCTCACCAACTAAACTCATCGCACTCATGCTTCATAACTTTCACCCTTGAGAAGTAGGTTTTTGGGGGTTTTCATGGCATACTGACCTGAAAAACAAATGTATTCGACTGACAGAGTTAGGACGCAGACCACCGTTTCTCTTCCCAATTATCTCTGAGGGGAGGGCGGAAACCCCCCGCCTTAGGAAACCTGGGCGCAACACCTGCTGGGTTAATTGGTTCCGCTCCTTTCTCTCCAGCGAAACTAAAGCCTAACGCTTGCGTTTATTGCTTATAGTTAGCAAAACAACAACAATAACAACAACAACAACAAAAAAACAACAGAATGAATAAGGTATATCAACAATACTTAATTTAACAATATTTATATATAAGAAATATTTATGTATTTATTTATTTGAAGAACACATAAGTGCTCGCCTATTTTGGGGGGTGCACCACACACAGTGCTAAATTCAACTCTTGTGATCTTGCATCTCTTTTGAAACAATGACAATGAAAATTATGTGAGAAATTACACATCATAACTATATCTATACAGATTTTCACTAGTATGAGTTTAACAAATCTTAAGCCGAGGAACAGATAAAAAGTCTTTTTGAATATGAAGTTTAGTCTGTTTTGAGTTTTCTCTTCAGTATGTAGTATACATAAAACACTGACTTCCATTAATCACTACATGCTGAGAGCTCTTACAGATTTTAATATACTGAATGAAATCACATGAATAGTGTCTCACATCCCATGTTCTGAGCCAGTAAGAGCTACACAAAAGGCTGCTTATAGTTAATGTGTTATTGGACAGTGTCCTGTTATTCATCCACTCAGATCTAGTCTGTTTCATCACTTATTCTTGATGAGTGTTTTCCCCGTTTGCCAGATGTCATGAGTTCCTTGACTCATTGCTCTGTAATAGGTCATTGCTCTCCTGTTTACCTCATTGGCCCTCCTCTTTATATCAATGAGTTTCTGAATTCTCTCCTCATCCTCAGTTTCCCCTATCTTCTCAATCAGTAAATCCAGATGGAGAAGAGTGGAATAAGAGTCAGGCTGCAGTGCAGTCTCCTCTAGAGTGATGATGCACTGATACGCTTCCTCAACCAGTCTGATTTTGCCTTTTTCTGCCTTGATTATCTCATCCTGAAGTTTGGCCACCACACTCTCTTTCTCTCCTAAATCTTTCTCATATTCCTTTTTTAAATCCTCCATTGTTTTTTTAACCTTCCTGGTCTTTGACACATATATTGTTCTCTCTTTAACGTGCTGTGTGTAGTGGCATTTGTTAGTGCACACAGTGCAGTTCCCATCTTCCATCACACTGCACCATGAGAGATCTTTGACCCACCAGCATCCTGGGTAGTGACAGTTCTCCTCACACACAGTGCAGCAGGTTGCTTTTTTGCTCCAGTGCCACCAGCGTGGGTTTATGGGGACCTTTTCTTTGTAGACCTCATCAATTTCTACCTCAAAGTCCTCATCTTTTTTCTTGAATTTCTCCAGGGCATCCTTCTTCTGCTTTAACTCCTCTTGTTTCAGTTCAGTCCACTGCACACGCTCCAGTAAGTTATTGAAACAAGCCTTCAGCTGCTCACGTTTTCTCAGAACTCCTTCAGTCATCTTCAAGTTTCTCCTCTCCATGGTCTCCAAATATTTCAGAAAGTCTTTCATACTTTTTTCTCCTCGTTCCCAGGCATGTTTATAGTCCTTCTCATCTTTCTCATCATATGTCTGATCTTGCCAGTTGTCAAACTTAAAATGGACTGGTTGATTCTTTTTATTTAGAGCACAGGGGATTTTGGCTGCAGTGATAGCTTGTAGGGCGCCAGGACGACCTCCACAGCAATGTGTGATGAGTAAGACTATGTTCTTCTCTATGTCTTTACCAAATAAAGACACAACAGCATTGAAAATGTAGTGCTCTTTTTCGGAGAGTCGATTTTCAGACGTGTTCACCACCAGACACACAGCATCAATTTCATGAACTCCATCCTCTATTCTGCATAAACTGAGCAGAGATTCAGAAATCCTCTCATCAAACTTAACCCCTCGAGTGTCTCCAAATCCAGGTGTGTCAATGATGGTGAGAGAGTTTGGGGACTCCTTCACAAAAACATCATAAACAGTGATTTGTTCTGTTTGACTCACAGTCTGGTTCTGTCCCTCCTCCCCTGTGATGTTAAACCAGACTTTATCCTCAGGTTTCACTCCAAGCATGTAATTGACCATAGCATTAATGAGTGTGGACTTCCCTGATCCTGTTTTTCCAACCATTAAAATAGTTTTCTGAGTTTTCACTGCATCTTCCTCACCAATGGTCTTTCTCTTTATTGTTGGATTCTCAGACAGAATCTGTACGTTTGGTTTCAGGTGACACAGTGCTGGGGGTCCTTCGCGTTTTATTTGACTTTGTTGAATAATTTCACTCAGCCTGGATTTGTCATTTTTTCTATTATGTGGATCCTCCCTGTACAAAAAAAAGAGCCAGTGTGACATGTCACTCATGCTAATGAATATAGTACATGAAAATGAAAACTGCCTTAGTTCATGTTATTAAACTTGTCCTTTGCTGCCCGCTCTGCGTTGTGTGTTCCGCTGGACTCCAACCGGCGACCCTCGGGATGGGAGGCGGGCGTGCTAGCAAGGAGGCTAAAACCTACTGGTGCGAGTGCAAGTTGCTAGTATGCCTCTTAAGGTGTTGGGGGAGTGAGGTCTACTCACTGCACAGCACTCTACTCGCTCACTACCATTACACTTGTACCCTTTAAACTTGCACTTTATGTACAGAGCATATTGTGTCTGGTTTGGCTGTGTGTCTTATTTGAAGATAAAAATAAGTTGCATGATGATGCCATGAATAAATTACCTCTGCTCTGGTGTCCTCTCTTTATTGAAGTTGACTGGGGTCTCTCTGGAATGATCACTTCTCACAGAAATATCACTGGTCACACAGGGTGCACAGCTCATATTATTGATGGGCACATGTGGATCTTTAACCCTACATAGATAAGAAAGAAGAGAGTCAATGTGATACGTTATTCATGTTAATGAAGTAAGTCCATGTTACTCTCTGCTGCACCGCATAAATAAATAAATAGATAAAAACAGAGAAAATGATAGGTGAGTAAAAATACCTGTTAGTGTGTGTACTGAATGCTTTGCAGCATGCTTCTCTTTGGCCTCCACAGCAGGGACATGGACGAGCATGTATAGCACTATGGGTCATTTCAGCACAGTACTCATTACATTCACACTTATATGTAGAGGAATACAGACACCTTCCTCTTTCTTCATCATGGCCGGAGTTGCATTCAGATCTAGAAAAATCCATGTGGAAATACAGTAACAAAAATTTAGTAAAATGCAACAATGCAACGTACCTACAATGCATAAAAGTAAAAAAACAAACAAACAAAACAAAAAACACTCTAACAGGCTTTTCTAATATACTGAAGTTTATGTTGTTAAACTGAAACCTTTCAAACTTGCACTTTGTTTAAAGAACATATTGTGTCTAGTTTGGGACTGTGTCATGAACAAATTACCTTTGTTCTGAGGTCTTCTCTTTATTTAAGTCTGGGGAGTTCTCTCTGGAATGATCGCTTCTCAAAAAAATACCAGTCTGTACTGTCTGTGTGCTGTCTGTAGACTCGGTTCTAGATGGCGGCTTCATTTGGTAGGTGGACACAGGTTTGTGCTGATGGCTCTGTGGTTGCACTCCAATCCTTGATTGGGATGAAAAGTAAGAATTAACTGTTAAGAAATGCTAAATAAATATATATTCATTGTTGCAAGTGTAATACTCCTCACCAGTACTGTTAAATGTGTAATACTTGGACAGTCTTCTTATCTTTTTTGGTTTCCCTCCTTTATCCTAGTTCACTAACTGAACAGTCCTCATGAGACACACTGTAGAACAGGGATTATGAGTGGAAGGAGGACATTTGTTGTAAAGCAGAAAACATCTGAATAACAGAGATATATTTCTCCAAATAAACACAAAAGATAATTATGAATATTCCCTATAATTAAGAAAGAGCAGATTACATTATAGTAAAACAGTGGACACAAACACAATGTTTGAATGAATTGCACTGTGAACACAGCACATAGTGAGACTTGGCAGAGGCCATTTGTTGAATATGTGCATATGAGCCGTTTGTCTTTTATGGGGCAATCACAGTTTTCACCAGCAGAGGGCAGCAACACATGGGGTGGTGAATGAAGTGACTGTCAGGTATTTTAGAGTCAAAGGTGACCTCACACATTTCTCAATAGCATCAGTAAATAGAGAAAACACAGAAAAAACCCCAGCTCTCATGGTTCCCACAGTAATCATTACAAATTTAAGTAATAGAGAATAATTTTACACCGTGAGAAATGCAAATAACTATACACAGTGTAGGAGAGGACCACAAGTTTTGGATCAGGAACAGCATTGCACACAAACAAGTGACTAAAAGTAGAGTTGGTTAATAGGAAAGGCATTACAAAATCTCCTCTATATAGTTATTAATGTCCATGCTTAATATGAGATGTTGAAATCGCCTTTTCTTGCATTTTTCTGGAGCGTGAGTGGTATAATATAAGACACTATAAGGCTTATATTTCAACAAATCTTGCTGTAAGTTCTTGTTAAAAGATTACAAATAGCAGTACTGAACTGGACTTGTGTAAATACAAACACAATTCATTGGAAATACTAGTACAGACAGTGATTAGGATCAAAGGGATGAATCAAAGAGATGGTGTTCTTCTCATCATTATGTTAACTAGTGCACCAAATGTTTAGAAAAAGGCAATAAATGTACCTAGAATGTATCACAGTCAAAACCAAAAAAAAAAAAAAAATCAGGCTTTTCTACTCTAATGAAAAACTGAGTTAATTATGTCATTAAACTTGTCCTTAAACTTTTGTAACTGGCACTTAAATTGCAGAATATATTGTGTCTGGTTTGGCAGTGCTTTGAAGATAAAAATAACTTGATGACATCATGAAAAATTACCTGTGCTCTGAGGTGTTCCTGCCATCAAAGTTGACGGGTGTCCCTTTGGAATGATGACTTCCTGTACTATGTGTACACCCTGTTTCATAGGAGGGCATCATAGGTGTGTATTGTGGCTGCAGTCCAGTCCTTGAATTCGTTGAAAAGTAAGAATTTACTGTTTAGACGTGCTAAGTAAATATCCATGCACTGTTATGAGTGTAATATTCACTATTACTAGTGTAAAATGAGTAATACTTGGACATTCTTCTTATCTTTATTGTACTTCACTTACTGAACAGGCCTCATGAAACACTCTGTAGACCAGGAGTTGCAGGTGGAAAGTGGATATTTGTTGTAAAGTAAAACAAAAGAAGAACAGAGATGTAAAAAGACAGACTGTAATCTTGAGATTACCTCTCTTCCAGGTTATGCGAAAGTCCATGACTTTGGCTGCTTGACCTCCTACTGCTTGAGATATCAGAATCAGAGGTCTCCTCCCGTTGACTCTTCTCTTTTATCATCCCAGTTGACTTTTCACAGTCTAGGACGACAAAATCAAGGTCATCCTTCCATTGGTCTTCCTCTTCTGTCATCCTGAGTGAAACCAATCAACTGTGTTTAAAGAAATGTGAAGGCATAAAAGTCAACACATACAATAAAACTCAATGTACATCAAAGGACTGAACTGCACTATAACTCAAGGTTGAATGACATTTCAGACAATGTTTGTGGAATTACTGGTGCTCCTCAGGGCTGCATTCTGAGCCCCCTCCTGTATTCACTATACACTAACGACTGTGTTCCTGTCCACAGCACAAACACTATTGTTAAATATGTAGATGGTACCACAGTGGGGGGGGGGGGGGGGTCTCAGATAATGATGAGTCTGCCTTGGGGTGCTGGGCTGTTCAGTTTATGTTTCCCATTGTGGCTTGTAGAAGTTTATGTGTATTGTTCATCACGTAGTCTCTGTGTTGTCTTATTAATTCTTGTGATAATTTAATGTTATCTGTGTAAATAAAAGGCAATGTCATCACTCCTGAGAAAACCCAGGAACTCATTAGGAGATGGTGGTCTGTTTTACATATTACAATAAAGCTCCCTTTTGGCAGTTATAAAGGTTAGTAATCCATTAATAGATGGTGATGTGTTTTACACTTTACAATACGGCTCCTTCTTGGCAGTTATAAATGTTAGTAACTAATAAATAAATGGTCATAAAAATGAAATGAAGCTGACAGTTTAACATGCTGATTGATAAAGGGACAACATAAAGTAAGATAAGCAACTGGTAAGAGCTGAGATTTAACAGAATAGATAGATGAAAAGTGCAGCAGTAACTTGATCTTGCCAAATATTAGGCCCACATTGATGTATGAAAACTGTGTTATAACTTGTTTATAATTGTTTGTTAATGATTGATAAAGTGTTTACAACCTAATTACTAACCTAATTGTGAGCCATTTATGAATCCTTTGTAAGAGTAGTCTTACTGTAAAGTGGTACCGAGTTGCCCTATGGTCAGTAAGGGGTGTGGTAATGATATTCATTGTAATATTATCTTTATTTAGGGAACTGAATATTAACCAGAATTTGATGTGGGATTATCTGGATCCTGCCCTGTTGCTCCAAGTGACGGATCTGTCATTAAGAAATTTTTTGTCTCCACACATCAACAACATCAAACTTCCTCATAAACACTTTCAAGCTTGTGTTAAAAGAGGAGGGCCACCCTGGAGGACATCTGTCAATTGCATTGTCTAAAGTTATATTAAAATCCCCACCAATTAAAAGAAAAGAATTAGGGTATTTGGAAAGCCAAAGGAACATTTTCTAAGGATTCAAGTAAGTTATCATTCTCAGGTTTAGTATTATATCTGTATACGTTAACAGTTATGACAGAAATATCAATGTACCTAATCATAAGACAGACATAGCGTCCCAAAGTGTCAGGGTTCCTGCGTGACCTGCTCTCTATTGTGCCCCTGCTGGTCAGGTCTGGTTACAGCTGTCATTTGTTTTTGGTTTTGTCATGTGCTTTTGTTTATTTTGGTCTTCCATGTGCCCTGGCCCCGCCCCTCACTTATTGTGCTCACCTGTGTCTCGTTGAAGTAGTATTAGTCTGTCTATTTAAACCCTGCCTGTTCTACCCTTTGTTTGTCAGTTCGTACCGCCTTCCACAGTGTGTCGTCCTAGCCTTTTGTTATCCTGATTGTCTTCTGTTCTTGACCTCTGCCTGTTTTTTTTTACTTTTTGCCTGTTGGATTTTGCCTCTTCTGCCTGCCTGCCTGCCTTGCCCTGTACCTGCTTTTGAACATTTGCCTGTCTCTGGATTTTGCCTTTGCCTGCCGTTTTTGATTGTTTGCCTCCCTCTGACTGCTCTGTGGTACGACCTCTGCTTGTTTTTTGGATTCCGCTTTCTGCCTAGTGTATTGAAAGACTTCTGCCTGGCACAATAAACATTTTATTTATTCATCAGTGAGTCTGCAACTGAGTCCCCTGTTTTCCCTGACAACACGAACTGACCATAATGGACTCAGCAGACTCCAGCCAGCTTCGAGAGGCTCTCTCT
Source organism: Chanos chanos (assembly GCF_902362185.1). NCBI lineage: Eukaryota > Metazoa > Chordata > Actinopteri > Gonorynchiformes > Chanidae > Chanos > Chanos chanos. The sequence goes on along the minus strand of NC_044501.1, from coordinate 6,192,254 downwards.
CGACAGGGTGCAATGTTGGGAAGACATGAGGGCCATTTTGCCAACGTTAACCAGACAATGGAGGCCTTCTCTGCCACCCTGACCAGTATCACTTCCCAGTTACAACAGATCCAGCTGGCACTGAAACCTAGCCATTCACCACCAGTAACGTCATCCGCCCCCCAGCAAACCCCTCCAGCTCAGCTGGCCCGAGAGCCCCGTCTGCCACCACCTGAGTCATACAACGGCGAACCAGGAACCTGCAGGTCCTTCCTCTCTCAGTGCTCTCTGGTTTTCGAGCTCCAGCCCACCACCTTCCCCACTGATCGAGCCCGTATTGCATATGTCATCACTTTGCTGTCTGGTCGAGCAAGAGAGTGGGGAACGGCAGTGTGGGAGACTCGGGCTCCATTCTGTGACAGCTACCAGGCATTTTGTGATGAGATGAGGAGGGTCTTTGATCGTTCCCAGCATGGGAGAGAGGCCGCCAGAGAATTGCTGAGAATCCGGCAGGGAGTCCGCTCAGTTTCAGATTATGCTATCCAGTTCCGCACTCTTGCCACCACGACCGACTGGAATACAGAGGCCCAATATGATGCCTTTCTGAACGGTTTGTCCGAGGCCATTAAGGACGAGCTAGCCACCTGTGAGCTACCAACTGGCTTTCAGCATCTGATAGATTTGGCCATACGAATCGACAACCGCATGAAGCAACGTCGTCAGGAGTGGATTACTGAAGGAGCACGGGGTCCCTCCAGGTTTCATATGTTCACTCGCCAGCCTGAATCAGGGTCGTCTGCGCCAAGTCATCCGTCACCATCGACTGTCACCCCAGAACCCATGCAGGTCGACCATGCCCGTCTGTCCGTCTCAGAGAGACAAAGGAGGATCAGCACCAATTCCTGCTTGTACTGTGGCCGGCCCGGCCACTTTGTGTCCACCTGTCCAGTAAAAGCTAAACGCTCACCTTTGAACACAGGACTACAGGTGAGCAATACTCCGCTTTCCCGGCCCTCTACCACACATACTCTCTTACCAGCTTACCTTGTCACTGACGGCCATAGACACATTATTTCAGTACTCATCGACTCTGGGGCAGAGGGGAACTTTATGAATGCAGGTCTGGCCGCCCAACTTGGCATCCCTTCCACTCCGCTGCAGTTCCCTGTGGAGGCCAACGCACTAACGGGAGTAAGGCTTGCTCGGATCACTCACACAACAGCTCCGGTGAGGCTTCTCATCTCTGGCAATCACTGGGAGAACATTGTTTTTCATTTGATTGATTCACCCCAGGCATCTGTTGTTTTAGGCCATCCCTGGCTAGCTCAGCACAATCCCCACATTGACTGGTCCCACAATAAGGTTTTAGAATGGAGCTCCTTCTGTTCGAATCACTGCCTCCGTGCTGCTCAGGCTCCTTCAACCCCGGTTCCCTCGTCTCCAGAGGAGCACCCTGACCTGTCCTCAGTTCCCCCTGAATATCGGGATCTCAGCATGGTATTTAGCAAAGCACGAGCCACTTCTCTGCCGCCTCACCGTCCATATGATTGCGTCATAGAGCTCCTTCCAGGGACTTCACCACCCAGAGGCCGCTTGTACTCCCTGTCGCCACCAGAGACGGAAGCCATGAACAGGTACATACAGGACTCCCTAGCAGCTGGCATAATTCGCCCTTCTTCTTCCCCAGCTGGGGCGGGGTTCTTCTTTGTCGGCAAGAAGGATGGGTCTCTCCGTCCCTGCATTGATTACAGAGGCCTCAATGATATCACTGTGAAGAACCGCTACCCGCTACCCCTGATGTCATCCGCTCTTGAGCTGCTGCAAGGTGCCACAGTCTTCTCCAAGCTTGATCTCCGTAACGCCTACCATTTAGTCCGCATAAGGGAGGGAGATGAGTGGAAGACTGCCTTCAATACACCATCAGGCCACTATGAGTATTTGGTTATGCCATTTGGTCTCACTAATGCCCCTGCCGTCTTCCAATCCTTTGTTAATGACATCCTTAGAGATATGCTAAATCTGTTTGTCTTTGTCTACCTGGATGACATCTTAATATTTTCCAGATCACTCCCTGAACACATCCAACATGTCCGACGGGTGCTCCAGCGTCTCTTGGAGAATCAGTTATTTGTGAAGGCGGAGAAGTGCGAATTCCACAAGAGCACCATCTCGTTCCTGGGCTATGTGATCACGGCAGGAGGGATTCAAATGGATCAGCAAAAGATAAAGGCGGTAGAGAATTGGCCCCAGCCCACTTCCCGTCGCGACTTGCAACGGTTCTTAGGGTTTGCCAATTTTTATCGCCGCTTCATTCGCAATTTCAGTACCCTGGCAGCCCCCCTCACCTCCCTGACTTCATCCAAACTGAGATTTTGTTGGAGCCCAACTGCCGAGAGGGCATTCTCTGAGTTGAAGAGGCGGTTCACCTCGGCTCCCATCCTCATCCAGCCTGATCCTGCCCGCCAATTTATTGTTGAGACTGACGCATCTGACGTGGGAGTGGGTGCCGTTTTGTCTCAGTTTTCTGCTGTGGATGGTAAGCTACACCCCTGTGCCTTCTACTCCCACAGATTAACCCCCACGGAAAGTAATTATGACATCGGAGACCGGGAGTTACTGGCTGTCAAACTTGCTCTGGAGGAATGGAGGCACTGGCTCGAGGGGGCAAGTTCTCCTTTCTTGGTTTGGACTGATCATAAGAACCTTGAATATATCAGGTCTGCAAGACGTCTCAATTCCCGTCAGGCTCGCTGGTCTCTCTTTTTTGCTCGGTTTAACTTTACCCTGTCTTATCGCCCTGGTTCCAAGAACAGCAAACCAGATGCCCTCTCTCGTCAGTTTCAGGCATCTGAGGACACCCCGGAGGTCACTACAATTCTCCCCAAGCGATGTCTGGTCGCAGCTGCTCGATGGGATATCGAGTCGGTGGTCCGATCTGCACAGCAGGGTGAGTCTGGACCCAGCTCTTGTCCTCCTAACCTTTCGTATGTTCCTCAATCTGTCCGCTCCCAGGTTCTCCAGTGGGGACACTCATCAAGACTTTCCTGTCATCCTGGGATCCGACGTACGGCTGCCTTCATCAGTCGGATGTTCTGGTGGCCTTCCATGAGGGACGATGTTCATAGCTTTGTCTCAGCCTGCCCAGTCTGCGCCCAAAACAAGTCCTCCAACCGACCCCCTTCAGGCCTACTACAGCCTCTGACAGTTCCCAAGAGACCCTGGTCCCACATAGCACTGGACTTTGTGACTGGATTGCCTCAATCTAATGGTAACACCACTATATTAACTATCGTGGACCGTTTTTCTAAATCTGTGCATCTGGTCCCTCTTCCCAAGCTACCCTCTGCTAAGGAGACTGCCCTCCTCCTCATTCATCATGTTTTCAGGCTTCATGGTTTACCCACGGAAGTAGTGTCGGACAGAGGACCACAGTTCACCTCTCACTTCTGGAAGGCTTTTTGTAAGTTGCTTGGAGCAAAGGTCAATCTCTCCTCTGGTTTTCACCCACAGACTAATGGCCAGACTGAACGGGCCAACCAACAACTGGAAGTGATGCTCCGCTGCCTGTCCTCCCAAGAACCCTCTTCCTGGAGCCAACAACTTCCCTGGGTTGAATATGCTATTAACTCCCTACCCTCTTCCTCCTCTGGTCTGTCCCCTTTTCAGTGTTGCCTGGGCTATCAGCCCCCTCTGTTCCCTGCCCAGGAGGAGGAGGTCGGAGTCCCTTCAGCACAAGCATTCATCCGGAGATGTCTACGGACCTGGAGGCGCGCTCGGAGGGCCCTGCTTCGTTCCACAGCCAGGATAAAACTACATGCTGATCGTCATCGCAGCACGGCTCCACGCTATCGGCAAGGTCAGCGCGTGTGGCTTTCCGCCCGCGACATTCCCCTGAGGGTGGATTCCCGCAAGTTGGCCCCTCGTTTCATTGGTCCCTTCCCCATCGCCAAGGTGATCAGTCCTGTCGCTGTGAGGCTGAGACTGCCCTCCACTCTCCGTCGTATCCACCCCACATTTCATGTCTCACAAGTTAAGCCCTTCATCCGCAGCCCCCTCCTCCCCCCCGCCTCATTGATGGCTCAGAGGCCTTCACGGTGCGCCGTTTATTGGATGTGCGGCGCCGGGGTCGCGGACTTCAATACCTCGTGGACTGGGAGGGCTATGGTCCCGAAGAGAGGTGTTGGGTCCCAGCTCGGGACATCCTTGACCCCACACTCATCCAGGAGTTCCACCGTCTCCATCCCACACCACCAGTTGGGACGCCAGGAGGCGCCCGTAGGAGGGGGGGTACTGTCAGGGTTCCTGCGTGACCTGCTCTCTATTGTGCCCCTGCTGGTCAGGTCTGGTTACAGCTGTCATTTGTTTTTGGTTTTGTCATGTGCTTTTGTTTATTTTGGTCTTCCATGTGCCCTGGCCCCGCCCCTCACTTATTGTGCTCACCTGTGTCTCGTTGAAGTAGTATTAGTCTGTCTATTTAAACCCTGCCTGTTCTACCCTTTGTTTGTCAGTTCGTACCGCCTTCCACAGTGTGTCGTCCTAGCCTTTTTGTTATCCTGATTGTCTTCTGTTCTTGACCTCTGCCTGTTTTTTTTGACTTTTTGCCTGTTGGATTTTGCCTCTTCTGCCTGCCTGCCTGCCTTGCCCTGTACCTGCTTTTGAACATTTGCCTGTCTCTGGATTTTGCCTTTGCCTGCCGTTTTTGATTGTTTGCCTCCCTCTGACTGCTCTGTGGTACGACCTCTGCTTGTTTTTTGGATTCCGCTTTCTGCCTAGTGTATTGAAAGACTTCTGCCTGGCACAATAAACATTTTATTTATTCATCAGTGAGTCTGCAACTGAGTCCCCTGTTTTCCCTGACACAAAGAGTCACAATATGAATGTATGACATCTCCACTGAAAGTATTCTTAAGTCTAGTGACTCCAGCAGAGTGTTCAGAGCCATGAGAAAACCAAATTTCGTTATTCCATTGTGATCTCCAAAATTTGAAATCAGCAGAAGTGGAATGAGATTCTTGTAAGAAACAAAAATGAGTTTTAAGTTGTTTAATGAATAAAAACAAGGCTTACATTTACAATTCTGTCTTAGCCCCCTGGCATTAAGAGCAATTATAGATAAAGCATTTTATCTGTAATTTTATCAATAATTATAGCTTTCAGTTTGAAATACTGATCTGTAAAACATACTTAGAAAGCTAGAAAGGGCACTGAAAAGAATATATTCAGTTGACAGATTTGCTGGGAATAAACCTTTTGAGACAGTAGGCTGTGATATTCAATAAACTCAAGACCATCACAATTCTCAGAAACTGCAGGGACAGATATATGGGTTCTCCAATAAAAGATATTTCACCTCAAAACTATGGCTTGATACGTTTACTATGCGTCACTCATTTTCAATGCTGCTTATCCTAATTAGGATCGCGAGGGGTGGTCCTGGAGGAAACCCACGTGGACTCGGGGAGAACATGCAAACGTAACAGCTCTGCGTTGTGTTCACCACTGGGCTCGAACCGGCGACCCTCAGGATGGGAGGCGGGCGTGTTAGAAAGGAGGCTAAACCCAATCTGTCGTTAGTAGGCCTCTTAAGGTGTCGGAGGAGTAAGGTATACTCACTGCGCAGCACTCTACTCGCTGGCTACCGTTACTGTACGTTCACACTGAGAGCGGCGAGACCGTCAAGAGTCGCCCAAACCTCCCTGCCAACGACGCTGTTGAACACTGTTGACGCTCTACAGTTGATGAAATAGGCGGGTACAAGTTCCTTCGGAAAGCTTGGTTATGCAAATGTTTTTAAAGGGGCTAGAAAGCAAACAAACAGGTCGAGCGGTATCTTTGTGCTGACTGACCACCAGTAGGCTATAAGTTAACCTTATGAGATATTTTAAATGTGAAGGTGCGAAATCGACCGATGACAGAAATAAATAAACAATGCTAATTACATATTTCGTAACAAAATTAACTAATGAAAAACACTACTTAAAAGCTTTTTTTGCTGTGTTAATGATAGGCTAGGTCAAATTCCAGCATGGAGTTTATAGGACACGTTTACTAGCCTTGGTCTTTAATTAACACTAACGTTTGTGCATAACCTACATTACAGTACAACATGGGGAAACCCACCACCGATATAATCAGTTTCTCCTCCATTTTGCTTAGGACCAAAAGTTTTGTGGGAACAATAGTTTATACTGTTGTGTTCTCTAAAATTCTCTAGAGGGGAGCACTTCCAAATTCCTATTGGTTGCCGCCGAACCGCGTCATATCTCATTACCATAAAGTTAACCGAACTTCAACTGTATTTTGACGCCCAAACCACCCTCGCCGCGACGCCCTTTGCCGCGACGCTCTTCGCCGCTTAAAGACGCTGGCTCTCATAGAAAATGAATGACTTCCGGTCACTTTGACGCTCTCGCCGCGCTCAGTGTGAACGTACAGTTACACAAACACCACTCAGAAAGAAATTCGTCGTTATGGATAAACTTTAATGGAGATGGGCTTTTCAGGCAAAACGGCAAATTTGAATTTTCAAGCCACTACACCAAAAATATTAAACACGCAGCTCGAACATGAACGAGTCCTTCCGCGGAAGACAGCCTCAGACATCACTGAGGTTTCTCAAACAACTCCACAGAAGTCTTATGTTTCATTAGATTACCAAACCATTAAAAGAAGAAGAATATTATACTGCCGTCTAGTGGATTATGGCGACCTGATGGCCGAAATTAGAGAGCGCAGAATGCAGAGCCAATTTGACAAAACAGAGCGCAAATTTACTGTTGGATTTTTAGACTTTCTTGAGTATTTGGAACTTCGAAATTACACTCCATGTAGTCCAGTATTACTGCACATTGGACAAACCTAACCATTCAGAACTCAGTTTTGTTGCCCTTTATCTTGAAAAAATGCAAACCTCGGTTGGCCTACGAGGTGAATAACGGTAAATGGTTATTCGATTAGGTTCTGATTGGAATCAGATCTGCTTATTCTTTTTTCTCAGACAAAACACGTACATTGTATAGTTACTTCCGTACTAGAAAGACGTGGTGCCTCGTTTTGTGATGCTTTCGGTTTGAAATATTGATCTGTAAAACATATTTATTTAGAAAAGCCAGAGAGGGCACTGCAATAAATATGTTCAATTCACAGGTTGGCTGAGAATGAACCTTTTGAGACCTTTTTTGGAGTGATGGAGAGAAAATCGATCAAAAACAGGAAGCAGGTGTTTCGACCTAAACTAAAGCGACAAACAAAAAAACAGTAGGGAATAATATTTAATAAATTCCACAGCAATTCTCACAAACTACCAGGACAGAATTACTAATACGCTACAAAAACCGTTTTGTCCACAAAATGGAGGTTTTTTCCCCCTTTAACATCAATGACATCCACTTATTTTTATAGACCTTCAAACTAATTAGCTGTCCAAAACGTCTTACCTGACAAACTTCGATTTTATAACTCAACAGCAGATGCAAAGAGCAGTTTTTCTTTCGATTAAACTTTAAAAACAATTTCCCGTGAAAGAGTACGTCCACTCACTAACTTCAGAAGTACATATGGTACAGTTCCCTTTCCGTTTCATAGGTTAGCGGTTTTGTCAGTGGCCCAGCAACTATGCTACTAACACGTGTTTATTAATAGGCAATATGCTACTTGCTTTCGGAAGAATGGCAGTATGGTGTTAACTTAAGTTCAACAAATCAAACCGTGCCGAACTTCAATGCATCGGTATGACTCGTTTTATTTTATCATGAGACAAAGATAAAAATTAACCTTTTGAGACATTTGGGCAGTGATGCTCATCTGACGCGTATCATGAAGCGTATGAAGTATAGTTGTCTTTCGTTTTCATGACTTAGACGTTGACGCAGTCATATAATGTCAAATCATGCGGAAATCGTTTTGCCCCACAGCCGTGAGAGAAAAATACAAATATGTAATTATTAATGTACTTACTTTCTAATGGCGGTGCATTGTGAAACGCTGTGGTGTTAAAATAAACCCAGCAAATCAAACAGTGTCGAAATTTCGTTGTCTCGGTGGAATGCCTAGGTTATAATTTAAACATGAGAAAATAGCGAAGCTCGCTTGAAAAACTTCCTTATTTGTGCAGTCATGCAGCAGCTTCCATAAAACCAAATACAAACAGTAATATTCTTTTAACCGTAATACCGAGCTCTTTAAATACAAATATTTAAGAAATATCTTATGATCTTTCCTCAGTTTCTGAGTTCCGGCGCGATCTAAAGTATTAAGCTTAAAAAAGGTCTGTCTCTCTTGTGTTGTTTGATGACAACTGCCACCAGCTTCTACTCGTGAACCTTATAGATAGATTGCGTTACCTCCATTCGGTGTCAGAGCTATAGTTAAAAATGGGTTAAAATAATTTCACAACCGCGTATTGTGATTAGTTTATGTCAGAGAAGAATTTGAGGATACATTGATTTGAGACCTTCAGAATGAATTTTACTTTGCACATAAATACACATGCTAATTTTGGCAACTCTATCGCAAGAATACCACAGTGGAGGTGAAAAAGACTGAGATAGTACATAGGAACTTAAACACAGTGAATCTGGCTGTGTATCTGCAGAGTCAACGTAATTAATTGCATAAGCTCAATATATCTCTTTTTGTCTCTATTTCTGAGACAAGATGGTAACTAAATAACTGTACAAAGTCATATTTTCTTCTTCTCCTTCTTCTATTCTGATTTTGTAATAGACCATTGAATGGCGTATTTTAAATCTTTAATTAAAAAACTATTCTACAAGCATTTGGCAGTATAATCCTACTGAAGTTAGCGCTGGGGACCTGTAATGTCTTGGTCAAACAGTTGGAATGACTCGACAGGAGTCATTCATTCATTCATCTTCCAAGCCGCTTATCCTAAGTAGGGGTCCAAGCAGTGAAGCTGCTGGAACCCTAATGTAATTGGTAGATTTTTTCACTAGTGTTATCATTTCCGCCATGGGAGTCTAGAACCCCTTGGTGGATTTTTGTGAAATTTGGTACATTGATAGAGGACAGTCCAAGGTATCCAGGCACCAAATTTGGGGTCAATCCATGCATCCCTGTAGCGCCACCAACAGGCCAAATATCAAGGTACATTTTGGGTACATATCTGCTCATAACTTTTGAACCGCTTGACCTAGAGTTGCGATCTTCCCCCGCCCCCTGAATCCTTGGGTCATAGCGAGTTGAATGCACCCATTGGCGTCAATTTCCGCCTAACTAGATTTTCCGCCATTTTGAATTTTTCAAAAAACCTACTTTTGCGAACTAGTCCTAAACCGTTGATCCAATCACCACCAAATTTGGTACACATCATCTGCAGAACCATCAAGTTCTATAAAGAATTTTGCTAGGCCAAAGGGTGCGGCCCCTGTCGTCCAGTGAATTTTGATGGTGAAGGCTCCAGACAGTAAGTGAGCATATCTCAGCAATACTTGTATGGATCGATGCCAAACTTGGTGCAATTCATTGACATGATGAATACCGGGTCCCCACCAAGTTTCATGAAACTTGGTGGCGCTATAGCACACAAACATAAAAATTGTATTCAAATACCCATAACTCCCAGACAAAAGCAGATATTTCAGCCAAACTTCTTGTGCATCATCACAGTATAAAGCCCTCAATGGAATACTATGAGCCCTAGCCATCAGCCATTTTGTTTGTCGGCCATCTTGGAATAAGTCATTTTCAATGGCAGACCATAGAATACCTTCATAGATCATGATGAAATTTGGCACTCTCATAGAGCACAATAAAAGGTATCCAGTCACCAAATCTGGTGTCATTCCATCATTGGCTCTAGCGCCACCAACAGGCCAAATTCCATAGTATATTTTTGCCTATAACTTTTGAACCGATTGACCTAGAGTGGTGATCTTCATGTCACCTTATTGCCTGGGTCATGCTGAGGGGAATGGATCCATTTCTTGAAAATCTGCCATATTGGATTGTCTGCCATTTTTAATTTTTTCAAAAACATACTTTTGCAAACTAGTCCTAGACCGTAGATCCAATCACCACCAAATTTGGTATGTTGCATCTAGAGAGGGATCTGAGCAACAGTTCTATAAAGAATTTTGCTAGGCGAAAGGATATGGCCACTGTTGTCCAATGAATTTTAATGGAGTGGCCTCTAAAACAGGAAGTGAGTTTCTCTCAGCAATGCTTGCATGGATTAATGCCAAACTTGGTCCACATCATTGCCAGGGGGATTAGTAAGTACCCACCAAGTTTCACAAAATTTGGTCACATGGGGTCGCTATTACCAGAAAAAAGTAAAAAATATAGTAAAGTACCAATTACTTCAGCGAAAAGGAGATATTTCATGAAAAATTCTTGTGCGTTATCACAGTAAAGGACCCTAGTTGAGAAATTATGAACCCTCTGTGTTGTCCATTTTGTTCTATAGCCATCTTGGTATTATCCTTTTTTCTCTGGTTTTCTATGGCAGGCCATGGGAGTGCTATGTGGATTTTCCTTGGTTTCTGCTAAAGCTCAGACTGGGGGTCAGTCTGCCCACACTGTGATGGACTGGTGTCGTGTTCCAGGGTGGTTCCGATTACTTGTCTACATGGTGCCTGTAAGCTGCTTGGCCCCGGCATTGCTGCTTGCAGCTATATTTAGGATTGTAATTAGATTCTGTTGTGCTAATTAGTAGAGGTGTACGGAGACGTCATCTCTGGTAGCTTGCCAAACCGAAACCGATCTCCTGCATCCGTGGGTAGGTGTGGAATTCTGTCTCAGTTGGTTCAGTAGACTAGATGCATTTGCAGGCTAGGTTCAGTTTTATTTAAATGGAACTTAGAACAAAAGACTTATAGAAATTACAGGGTGTGTGCCAGAACAAAGCAGTTCTAACTAATCTTATGACAGTGATGATACTGGTGGCTATTACTTCTTCTTAACATTATCTGTATCTCAGACCCACATAGGTTACTTGTCAGTTCTCAGTTTTTAAATCACACCAACAATTTTCATTCTTTTTTTTCATGCTGTTTCAGTTTGGTTCACGTTTTCAGCAGAAAAAAACCCACATAATATTAATTGGATAATGATACAGAATATTACATAAGCTTTTATTTATTGATTAGACAAATTACTGAACAGATGAAAAGTGTTGTGGTAACTATTCTGAAAAGTTTTTCAAAAGATAAATTATTGTTAGAAACCCAGTGCTACTGATCTGAAGAAATGATCTGCTTTTATAAAATGTGGTTTAAATACTGAGAATGATGTTGAATAGAACACACACTTTATTCCACAGATGACTGTATTGAAACTTTGTTGATAGGCTTTATTTTTAATGCATTATTAGGAAAGCAGATAAGCAATGTCTTTAGCAATGTCTGCTCAAGTAACATGTAACGCTAATGTTAACTCTAATAATGATTCTTTTGAAAGAGTTTGAAGAAAAAAAGTATGCAGGATACATGAGTCATAACTTTCTGTACAGATTCTGTATCGATATGACATGAATTATAATTTAATGAATCTTACCATGAGGAACAGAGAAGATGTCTACTAGAATAAAAATGTACGATTGTTTTTAGTTCTCTCTTTCATGTCCTGTATGTAAAACACTTACTCCCGTGAACCACTACATGCTGAGATCTGGGACCTTGACCATTAAGCTCATGAATTATTTTGCATTTCTCAGATAGTGTCCTGTTACTCATTCAGTCAGATCTGGTCTATTTGATCACATTTATTTGGGTTTATATCTGAGTTTTTTTGTCCACTTGCAACATGTCATTTGTTATTTGACTCATTGTTCTGTTATATTCCCTTCCTCTCTTGTTTTCATCATCAGCCTTCTTCTCTATTTCAGCCAGTCACTGATATATTTGGACTGAGGTTGGGGCTGGAGGGATGTGGATTCTCATTTAGAGGGGCAGCCGTGGTGTAGAGGTTAGAGAACAGGGCTTGTGACCACATCCATGGCTGTGTGCCCCTGGGCAAGGCACTTAACAACGATGCCCCCTGGGTGCAAGGAATGCTGACCACTGCTTCTGCTTCTGGTGTGTGTGTGTGTGTGTTCACCACAAGTGTGTTGGATGTTCACAGTGTGTGTGTGCGATCACAGAGATTTACATTTACATTTTAGACAGTTGGGATGATTCGACAGGAATCACTGTAATGAACTCTAAAAACCAGCAGATGTCAGTAGGGAGCAGTTTTGCTCTTCATTTGTTCATTCTGTTCCTATTTTGTGGGGATGACAAGGAACAAGAATTGTGCAATAGTTAGAGCTGTAGGAATACTGGAGTCCAACTGAGTACACTCCAATCCTCGGTTAGAAGGATGATTAGGCGGAGATTGGGGGTGAATGAAATCCAATCTTTTATTCGAATTCAAATGACAATCAAAGTGGAGTATGATAGGCGTGTGGGTGTGTGGGTGTGGTATTTCTACAAGGAAACACAAAGGAATACAGACATTACAAATACGGTACACATTTCTGATATGAGCCGCTAGATGGCGTTAAACCATAACGAATGAACTTTCTGGCTCAGGATGAGTCAGCAAGAACTACATCGTAAACATAGTAGATAGTCACTCAGAAAACATCAACATAATCTACTAAATTATAAGGAACGATTAAACAATGGCAAACATTTATATTGGCAAGAAGAACAACATCGTTCACGGAGTTAGACTTGCTTATGCATTCTATCACAATGCACATATTGCCGTGTAATTTAACATTCCCATTAATACCGTAAGAAAGACTTCGCGGCAGTTTAACCCAAAAAAAATATGCAATACACACACACAAATGAACTGTTCGTTTCTTACTTCTTATTCATGCACACGAAGTTGGTAGAGCAATGAACTGCCGAACTGCACATCACCGAAACTGAACTTGAAAAACAGTGCAAAGACCTGGGAGGAGGGTTTCGCGATGACGCAACACACGTCATCGCCCCAACTATCCCAATGCTAAGGGAGTTTTGCACAAGAATCCTACTTAACATGAACACCAGCCCTATAGTGATATTTCAAGTCTGAACTGGTTTTTGAAGAGAGAAAGAAAGAAAGAAAGAAAGAAAGAAAGTCAGGAGTTGGTGCAGGCATGTGGCCCAAGTCACTGTTCACATAATATAAAACGTACTTTACACCAAAGATGATTGTACTGGAATTTTATTTTTACACTTTAATTTGTTTATTATTTTTGCTTTGCTATTTATTTTACAATACTATTTTGCTTTATTATTTGCTATGTTTTATTTATGATTTTTAAGCATTTTCATGAAAGCAGACAAGCAAAATATATGTGCTTTAGTAGCATGCAGTGCTAAACTGAACTCTTGTGATCTTGCATCTAATTTGAAACAAAGACAATGAGAGGTATGTGAGACAATACACCTGCCTGTCTATACAGATATTTCATTACTACGAGTTATAGTTTACTGAATCTTAAAACGATGAACAGATGAAGCGTCAGTTTGAATATGAAGTTCAGGCTATTTTGAATTTTCTGTTCTGTATGTAGTATACATAAAACACTGACACCCATTAATCACTGCATGCTGAGAGCTCTTACAGACTTTAATAAACTGGATGAAACCAGATGAATAGTGTCCTGTGTTCTGAGCCAGTAATGCTGCTTATAGTTAGTATGTGTTATTTGTCCAGTGTCGTGTTATTTGTCCAGTCGGATCTAGTCTATTTCACAATATTCTTCATGAAATTTTTTCCCGTTTGCCAGATGTCACGAGCTCCTTGAGTCATTGCTCTGTAATATGCCACTCCTCTCCTGTTTTCCTCATCAGCCTTCATCTTTATATCAGTCAGTCTCTGAACTCTCTCCGTATCCCCAGTTTCCCTTATCTTCTCAATCAAGAAATCCAGATGAAGGAGAGTGGAATAAGAGTCAGGCTTCAGTGCAGTCTCCTCTAGAGTGATGATGGACTGATACGCTTCCTCAATCAGTCTGATTTTCTCTTCTTTTGCCTTCATTATCTCATACACAAGTTTACTCACCATGTTCTCTTTCTCCCTTAATTCTTTCTCATACTGCCATTTTAAATCCTTTGTTGCTTTTTTAACCTTTTGCACATATATTGTCCCCTCTTTGCCAAAGTGCCACCAGCTTGGGTTTATGGGTACTTTTTCTTTGTAGACCTCGTCAGTTTCTCCCTCAAAGTCCTTGTCCCTTTTCTTGAATTTCTCCATGGCATCCATCTTCTGCTCTAACTCCTCTTGTTTGAGGTCACTCCACTTTACATGCTCCAGTAAGTTATTGAAACAAGCCTTCAGCTGCTTCCGTATTCTCAGAACTCCTTCAGTCATCTTCAAGTTTCTCCTCTCCATGGTCTTCAAATATTCCAGAAAGTTTTTCATACTGTCCTCATTGCATTCCCAAGCAAATGTGTACTTCTTCTCATTCTTCTCATTGCATGTCTGTCCTTGCCAGTTGTCAAACTTAAAATGGACAGGTTGATTCTCTTCATTTAGAGCAAAGGGGATTTTGGCACCAGTGATGGCCTTTAGGGCTTCAGGATGGGCTTCACAGTAGTGTGTGATGAGTAAGACTATCTTCTTCTCTATGTCTTTGCCAAATAAAGACACAACAGCATTGAAAATGTAGTGCTGTCGATCAGAGAGTCGGTTCAGAGATGCTTTCACCACCAGACACACAGCATCAATTTCATGAACTCCATCCTCTATTCTGCACAAATTGAGCAGAAATTCAGAAATCATCTCATCAAATTCCATTCCACGAGTGTTTCCAAATCCAGGTGTGTCAATGATGGTGAAAGAGTGTGAGGACTCCTTCACAAAAACATCATAAACAGTGATTTGTTCTGTTTGACTCACAGTCTGGTTCTTTCCTTCCTCCCCTATAATGTCAAACCAGACTTTATCCTCAGGTTTCACTCCAAGCATGTAATTGACCATAGCATTAATGAGTGCAGACTTCCCTGATCCTGTTTGTCCGACCATTAAAATAGTTTTCTGAGTTTTTCCTACATCTTCCTTGCCAATGGCCTTTCTCTTTATTGTTGGATACTCAGACAGAATTTTTTCCTTTGGTTTCAGCTGATATAGGGCTGGGGGTCCTTTATGTTTTATTTCACTTTGTTGAATAATTTCACTCAATCTGGATTTGTCTTTTTTTCTATTATGAGGGTCTTCCTCCCTATATGAAAAAAGAGCCAATGTGACACATTACTCATGCCAATGAACTAAGTCCATCAAAATGAAAATGACAGTGAAAACTGCCTTAGTTCATGCTTAACTTGTACTTGGACCCTTTAAACTTGCAATTTTTTTACAGAACATATTGTGTCTGGTTTGGCTGTGTGTCTAATTTGAAATTAAAAATAAGTTGCATGATGATGCCATGAATAAATTACCTCTGATCTGGTGTTTTCCCTTTACTGAAGTTGACTGGGGCCTCTCTGGAATGATCACTTCTCATAGAAATATCACTGGCCATACTGAGTGTACAACCGACATTAGTGATGTGCACACATGGATCTGTAACCCTACAATAGAAAAAAGGGCCAAAGTACATTATTCATGTTAATGAGGTCAGTCCATGATACATTCTACTGTACTGGATTAATAAATTAACAGGATGATATAATGATAAACGTGTAAAAATACCTGTTTGTGTGTGCACTGAATGCTTTGCAGCATGCTTCTCTTTGGCCTCCACAGCAGGGACATGGACGAGCATGTATAGCACTATGGGTCATTTCAGCACAGTATTCATTACATTCACACTTATATGTAGAGGAATACAGACACCTTCCTCTTTCTTCCTCATGGCCAGAGTTGCATTCAGATCTAGAAAAATCCATGGGGAAATACAGTAACAAAAATTTAGTAAAGTGCAACAACGCAACGCACCTGCAATGCATATAAGTCAAAATAAAAAAAACCAACAAAAACCATCTAACAGGCTTTACTACTATACTGAAAATTGTCCCAGTTAATGTTATTTTACTTAAACATTTTAGAACAGAATATATTGGGTCTAGTTTACAAGAGAATATATTTTGTCTAGTTTTGGGAGTGTATCTGATTTGAAGATAAAAACACATTGCATGATGATGTCATGAACAAATTACCTCTGCTCTGAGGTGTTCTCTTCATTAAAGTCATGGGGGGTCCCTTTGGAACAATCACTTCTCAAAGAAATACCACTGTCTGTATTAGATGGAAGCATCATTTCATTGGTTGACATGGGTTTGTGCTGATGGCTCTGTGGTTGCTCTTTACATAAGTTAGGGAGGGTCTCTTTGGAACAATCATTTCTCCAAAAAATACCGCCGTCTGCACTAGATGGAGGCCTGTTTTCAAAGATGGACACAGGTTTGTGTTGATGGCTCTGTGGTTGTACTCCAATGCTTGATGGAAATGAGAAGCAAGAATTAACTGTTTGGAAATGCAAAATAAATACATGTTCATTGTTACGAATATAATATTCATCACTAGTACTATAAAATGTGTGATACTTGGACAGTCTCCATATCTGTTTTGGTTACCCTCCTTTATCCTAGTTCACTAACTGAACAGTCCTCATGAGACACATTGTGAACACGGATTGTGAGTGGAAGGAGGACATTTGTTGTAAAGCAGGAAAATATCAGAATAACAGAGATATCCATAAAAAATCAACATAGTATGATACAAATGTAATGGGAGTCAATGGGAATGCTTGTAGTACTGGAAAATCTGCCACTAGAGTGCATACCAAACCCCTGTTTGGAGCAGATATCCAGAAGTGAACAACTAAACATGGCAGAATACACCTCAGTTTCTTTGGCTATGATTCTCAATTTCTGTCTACAACTGACTCTTTTGTAATTAAAGTGCATGGACTTTATAAACGAATATATTCCTCTCCTGTAAAATAGGTTGCATATTGAGTTCTATAGTAAGCTATCGCGTTGCGTCCTCACCGATTACAATGCCCTAAAAATAAAAGTGATAATGGAATTATGGTATCTTGTTATTTCATGCTATTTGTTTTATCATTTAAAAACTAAACTTTATTTGAACTACTTGCGATGTGACTATCAGTGCCAAAATAATACATTACATACACATGTGTGTCATTGAAAACTGCTGTTTAAAATGACTGAACAACGTCCCGCAATACCTCACGCATGCACAATTTGTAAAACTATCTCTGCAGTGCTTTTTCCTTTCTTTTGTGTATTGCAGACGAGTATTTGAGATAAACTGGGATCTCGAATTTAACCATGAACACGAAAATGGAATTATCACATCTTGTAGGGCTGGAGCCGAATCCAAATACAATATTTGGGTTTGTGGGTTTTATGAACTTCAGTATGTGGGTTTTATGAATATTTACTTTGTACAAATATTATAAAAAATTATTTGTTTTTGAGAAAAAAAAAACAAACATGTCAAATAGCCTGCTGTTCCTCATTATGAGGGAGTATTAGGGCTACCCTGAGGAAACAAATTCGGAGATTTCGAGAATAAGGTTGACATATTATGAGAATAAAGTCGTAGTTTCAGAAGAGCAGAAGAGGATCAGAAGAGCAGCCTGCTGCAGTGTGGTGCTGATGTGCCAAAAGGTCTCATTATTTGGGAAACCTAAAATATAACTTCACAAGATGCTCCACATTCCTCATTTTAACACAGACGGCAGGCTGCTCCACTGATATTTCCCCTCTGAAACAACACGTATTATAAAACTACGACTTTACTCTTGTAATATTATGACTTTTTATCGTAAAATTATGATTTTACTCTCGCAATATTATGACTTCTTTCTTAAAAAATTACGACTTTATTGTCATGGCTCCTCCAAGTCCGTGTGGTTCTTCAGGATAGACACAGTGTCTTGCACAATCTTTTCAAAGTCCTGATACTTATGATAATGTGGTGCTGATGTGCCAAAGATGAAGTATTTCGTCACAAATAATGAATAACTTCACAAGATGCACCACGTAGGAGATTAGTGTCAGCTCTAGCAGTGTAGTTACTAGCTAGTTCACCTACATGCTGTGCTCACTGCTCAGTCAGCCTGTGTTTTACATGGTTGAATCCGCCAATTAGAGCGGGTGGTGGCGAGGTTCACAATGTTCATATAGGCATTTATTAATTTAGAGTTTAGTTTATTGGCTTGAGTATGGATTCGGAACTGAACGCGACTTTTAAAATAATTTTCTTTTCAGTGATGTTTATGGGGTGGCATGGTGGCGCCTCACAGCAAGAAGGTCATGGGTTTGATTCTTGGCCAGACGGCCAGGGTCCTTTCTGTGTGGAGTTTGCATGTCCTCCCCATGTCTGTGTGGGTTTCCTCGGGGAGCTTCGGTTTCCTCCCACAGTCCAAAGACATGCAGGTTAAGTGAATTGGAGACACTAAATTGCCCCTAGGTATGAATGTGTGTGTGTCTGTCCTGCGATGGACTGGCGACCTGTTCAGGGTGTTTCCCTGCCTTTTGCCCTATGAGCGCTGGGATAGGCTCCAGCACCCCTTGTGATGTTTATGGTTATGCATGTTTATTGCTGGGTTTATGAAAACCATAAACCAATATTACATTTAAGGGTTCACAATTATGACAAAAATTTACTGAAGAACACTTATATTAACACTTTAATGTCCTAAAATTAGAGGTGTAATAAAAACAAAAATAGGATTGTTGTGCCTATTTCCACTTTTATTCAAATACACAAACAAATACAAATAATATAAACAGTGCTCTATTTCTCCAGTGTGGTATCTGCAATCGTGTAAAATACAGGCTGTCTGAGCAGTGAGCACAGCGTGTAGGTGAACTAGCTAGTAACTACGCTGCCAAAGCTGACATAGGCTAATCTCCTCCTCCCTGTCAAACAAACAGGGCCTTGTTCAGGTTCTTTAGAGTCAGAGGTGACCTCACACATTTCTTAACAGCATCAGCAAATAACAAAAACACAAACTCAGAAACAAGTCTCAACTCAACAACTCAAGTCTCACAGTTCCCGCAGTAATAATTATGTATTTAAACCATAATTGATAATTTTACATTGTGAGATATGGAAACAGCTCTTTCATTCAGTAGTTTGTCTAATTAATCAATATACTGTGAAAATGAAAACTGCCTTAGTTCATGTTGTTAAGCTTGTACTTTCACTCTTTGAACTAGCGCTTTATGTACAGAGCATATTGTGTCTGGTTTGACTGTGTGTCTAATTTGACGATACAAAAAGTAGCATGATGATGCCATGAACAAATTACCTCTGCTCTGGTGTCCTCTCTTTACTAAAGTTGACTGGGGCCTCTCTGGAATGATCACTTCTCACAGAAATATCACTGGTCACACAGGGTGCACAGCTCATATTATTAATGGGCACATGTGGATCTTTAACCCTACATAGATAAGAAAGAAGAGAGTCTATGTGATACGTTATTCATGTTAATGAAGTAAGTCCATGTTACTCTCTGCTGCGCTGCATAAATAAACAAATAAAATAAAAACAGAGATGATAGGTGGGTAAAAATACCTGTTAGTAAGTCTATTGAATGCTTTGCAGCATGCTTCTCTTTGGCCTCCACAGCAGGGACATGGACGAGCATGTATAGCAATATGAGTCATTTCAACACAGTACTCATTACATTCACACTTATATGTAGAGGAATACAGACACTTTCCTCTTTCTTCTTCATGGCTGGAGTCAGTTTCAGATCTAGAAAAGCCATGGGGACATCCAGCAACAAAAGTTTAATAAAATATAACAAATGCATCTACAGTATATAACAGTCAAAATCAAACGAAAAAGAGCTTTTCCACTCTGATGAAAATCGCCTGTGTTTATGTTGTGAAACTTTCATTCACACCTTTTAATTTTGCTCCTAATCTGCAGAATATATTGTGTTTGCTTTGGCTGCTCATCTGGTTTGAGGAAATAAGTTGCATGGTGACGCCATGAATAAATTACATCTTCGGTTTACTGAAGTTGACTGGGGTCTCTTTGGTATGATCACTTCTCTTAGACATATCACTGGTCTCAGGGAGTGTACACCTCATATTTGAGATGGGCACATGTGGATCTTTAACCGTACATAGAACTGAAGTCAATAGACTCTGTTTTAATGATCTAAAGCGCTTGGTCTTCTGTGCATGGTGCAAGTGCTTAAAGGGCGGGTTTAAGCCACTTCTGCTATTTTAACAGAGTATTAAACGGACGCAAAGTACGGTGCATGGTCTAAAGCGATTGGACATGAGCACGTAATTAACCCTTAGGTGCAGTTTGGGTGTAACGTACAATAGACCAACCAGAGTGTCATCTCTCATTCTCTTATTCCCTTTAAAAGCCACCTCTGTTTGCACTTTGGCTGCTAACATAATGGCGGAATTAGCAAAAGCAAGAAACTAGGGAATCAATGCAGAGGAGACAGACTTTCCCTTCCGTGGTGTGAAAGAGCAAGCAATCTAAACAGCTCCCCAAGACGACGAAAGCTTATCCTCCTTTTCTGTGATTTAAAATGTCCAAAATAAATTAAATATTCTGTGGGCAAGGTTCTGGACTTTTTTCCTCTATTACTGAATGTTTTTTCATGTTAAGTGACAGAAAACACGTGTAACGCCCCTAGACCCTACACCTGATGCTAAAAGGGCGTCCTGGGTTCTTGTATTACTCCTAGAAATTAATTTATATGCCACTGTTAATTTAAATGGTAAATTTCTAACCCCAAACTCTTGTTCTTTACCTAACAATAAACTCCAGAAACCGAATGATTTAAATTTAAACACAAAACAATTTACTTATTGAAAAAAATAGATGTCAACACAACCAAAATATTCACAAGCAATCAAATTGGGTATTACAGAACTATTAAACAAAGTTCACTCAGTGAAAAAAAACAAGTATTCGTCAATACCTTAGCAATGATCAATGATCTAATAACATTTTGCAGCAACACAATACATGAGCATAACATTCATTAACACATTCACACGCCGCGGACTCACACACACACACACACGGATTAGACCTAAGCCGGCAAATGACTCTAAACAAAACCGTTGCAGGCCTGAGTCGTTGCTCGGGTTCGCTGTGGCCCAGCACAAAATGGCCGCTTCACTCGGTAACGAGCAAAAAGGAAAAAAACACACACAGTACCTTATTCCAGCACAGTTTCGGGTGGTTTACCGGTCCGACAATGTCTGCATGTCCCACGTAGCAACAGCAACAAGCACCAAAATCCCGCAAAGATCCAAAATCCCGAAGCAGTCTTTCCGCGAGTAGCAGCAAAGTCCTCCGTAGCAATCCTCAACAGGTTAAGCTAAACGGCAAGGCTCCGTCGACTTATTTCTTACCAACAACAAAACACGATACTATCTTTCTTGCTCTTTATGGGTATTCTGTTCGAGTACCTTAAAAACTAAAAGGCAGTATTCGAGAATTACAACGTTGTTCACGTTATACATTTATACTGTACAAAACTCAGGCTCTCTCTCGCAATGGCGCACCTGCTCTTCCCTCTCTGCCTTTCTTCTCTCTCCTCCATGACCTCTGACGTCATAGGTATTAACTCTACTAATTATAAACTATATTTCTACACTGAAATAACAAAAATACTACATTTTATACATTCACACAACATATAAAATCAGTACATCAGAACAAATATTAATAAGAACTTGGAACACATATACATACACACATGAAATACATATCCCAGAATTCCCATTAATGACCCAATCGAACTTTCTAGGCAAATACATAATCTAAACTTATTGCTAATTTATTCATGAACTCTCTTTTTGAAAATGAATTAACTAGTTCTAATGAATAACTAGGAACTATATCAACTTTAAATTACCTACTAATTACTTAACATTAATGTATCTAAAATACATTTCTCACCGCGCTACATCCTCCCCCTTCTGAAGGCTAGCATGTCCCCATGCGCCTCCATCTAGACATGAATCAGGCCTGTCTTTTCAGGGCAAGGATCTGTTACAGCACACCTAGAACACTGCGCCATAGGGTGACACCAAAGTGTTTCACACTTTCTCTTCCCCAACAATGGACTACTTATGTGAACAACCATACCCCTGTGAACCAAAGTGAGTGGCCTATCTACTGGCTGCCCTGGCTCATCATAGGTAAGTCGAGTCACAGGTTTTGTTTGTCTTTTAGGGCGATTTTCACAGGCAGCTTCTTTGTTCTCAACCACTTTACTTATGGAAGGATTGTCTCCCCCTTCCGACTCTGTGTTTACCATAGGGTCTGTGTGTGGTTGTAGGTTACTTCCTGCTTCATCTCCAATAAGGGTTTCTCCAGATTCTCCAACTTCCTGAGAATGATTCCGTTCAAGGTCATTGGATACAGAGACTCGCTCATCTGGGGGTTCACTTTCAAGCCCAGCAGACAACTTGGGTTTGACCATCTCTCTCAATTCATCTCTGATGTAGAAATAAGGCCTCCCATCATCCTCATCTGACGAAGAGTCTTCACATGCACCTTGGTCATCCTCTCTGATTTCCTCATTCCCTGTTTCCTTCTTTCCCCGTCTCTGTTTGATCCGGGCTCTAGTCACAGGTTGATGAGAGCTCTGTCTGTTCTCTTTGGAGGGCAACAACCTCACAGACTCTCCGATTGGTAACAGATGGTCTCTGTGAAGAGTTCGTACACCTCCCATACCCCGTTCTGGTTTCAGCCGGTACACTGGTAAGTCTGGAAACTTTTTCACCACAATATATGGTACAGAATTCCACCTGTCCTGCAACTTGTGTTTGCCAGTCAAACCAAGATTCTTAATCAATACCCTATCTCCTTCTTCCAGAGTATGGTGTCTCACTCTCTTATCAAAGAGTCTCTTATTCCTCTCATGATTCTTCTGTGAAGCTTCAGAGGCCAGTCTATATGCATTTTGTAGGTCTCTCTTCATGTTCTCTACATACCGCTGGTACTTCACCTCTTCTTTCCCATCAACAGAAGTACTGAAGCAGACATCAACTGGCAGACGGGCTTCTCTTCCAAACATAAGTAGATAAGGCGAATAGCCAGTAGCCTCATTCTTTGTACAATTATACGCGTGGACCAATTGGCTAATATTCTGACTCCACTGTGACCGTTTGGCAGGATCCAGAGTCCCTAACATGGACAGTAATGTCCGATTGAATCGTTCTGGCTGTGCATCACCTTGCGGGTGGTAGGGTGATGTTCGAGACTTGCGGATTCCCAGCATCCCTAGAAGTTCCTTTATAAGGCGACTTTCGAAGTCTCGTCCCTGATCTGAATGGATACGTGAAGGTAATCCATAATGAACAAAGAATTTTTCAAACAGGGTCTTGGCTACAGTCAGGGCTCTCTGATCTCTGCACGGGAAGGCTTGGGCATACCGAGTAAAATGATCCGTTATGACCAACACATTTGTAATCCCTTTAGAGTCAGGCTCAATAGACAGGAAGTCTATACATACCAAATCTAGGGGTCCATTACTCTTGATTTGACTCAAAGGAGCAGCTCGTTGTGGAAGTGATTTTCTGGTGATACACCTTCCACAGTTCTTAACATAATTCTCAATCTCAGTAGTCATTCTGGGCCAATAAAATCTCTCTTTTAGGAGCTCAGTTGTTCGTTCAACTCCAAGGTGCCCAGAGTCATCATGGAGGGACCTCATGACCATCTCACGGTACTTCTCTGGTAAGACGAGCTGTCGTATCTCACCTCCAGATTGTCTCTTCACCATCCTATATAGGAGATGGTTCTTCACAACCAACTTAGGACCTTGTCTTTGCAGTAACCCCACGCTTGGGTCTTGACTCCTAGCCATGGACAGCAACTGGCCAGTCTCCACTGCTTTTTTCACTATACCAATGACTGGGTCTTGTTCTTGAGCTTCTCTCAAGTCATGGTGGCTCAGCTGTTCCAACTGACTCATTTCTACCTGTGTTGGACAAACATAGACATCTGGAACACTATGATCAGGGGCTCCTAACTGGTCAATAAGTCGTCTGTCCGGTTCTGCTCTCTTCACTGGGACAGCTATCTGGCAAATGGCTTTAACCCCAGGGGAAGGTATCTCTGTCCAATCAGGCGACATCTCAGTGGTAGGCAAATGACGTGACAGCAAGTCAGCATCAACATTATGTCGTCCTGGACGATACTGGATATTGAAATCATAAGTGGCAAGGGCTGACAGCCACCTATGACCGGTTGCATTCAATTTGGCACTAGTCAGGATGTAAGTGAGCGGATTATTATCCGTTCTCACCGTAAACTTTGCTCCATACAGGTAATCATGAAACTTATCCACGACCGCCCATTTCAATGCCAGAAATTCCAATTGATGAATGGGATAGCGCTGCTCTGAGGAACTTAGCTTGCGGCTCGCAAACGCAACGGGCCTCAGACCCTCAGGGTGTTCTTGATAGAGAACAGCACCTAAGCCATTCAAACTAGCATCTACATGGAGCTCATAGGGCTTTGAGGGGTCAGCGAACGCCAACACTGGGGCATGTGTGAGGCAATGAATGATGTTGTGAAATGCCTTGGTACACTCCTTGTCCCAGCGCTCCCCAAAAGGCTCTCCTTTAAAATAGAACTTCTGATTCTCTCGATTCACCTTACGTCCATTCTTAGCTGGAGGGTAACCCCTTGTAAGCTCTGTGAGTGGTCGGACTATAGCAGAATAGTTCTTGATAAAACGCCGGTAGTAGCCGCAGAATCCTAGAAATGATCTTAAAGATTTGAGGTCAGTGGGCATCTTCCAATTATTAACCGCACTCACCTTCTCTGGATCTGTGGCTATTCCTGATGCGGACACAATATGTCCAACATACTTCACTTGTGGCTGACACAACTGGCACTTATCCAGGGATACTTTCAGGCCACACTCTTCCAGTCTGTCAAGGACTTTCAGGAGTCGGTCTTCATGCTCCTCCAGGGTACGGCCGAATACTATGATGTCATCAAGATAGACAATGACCTGGAGTAGATGCATGTCCCCCACGGCTCTCTCCATCAGCCGCTGAAACGTTGCCGGGGCTCCTGTGATTCCCTGCGGCATCCGCTCAAACTGATAGAATCCTAAAGGGCATATAAAGGCAGTTTTTTCTTTGTCTTCATCAGCCATGGGAATCTGGTAGTACCCACTCCGTAGGTCCAAGACAGAGAACCATTTACTGCCAGAGAGACAGTCTAAAGCATCGTCAATTCGCGGAGTGGTGTACTGATCAGGGATGGTTCTATTGTTCAAAGTGCGGTAGTCAACACACATGCGCACACCACCGTTTTTCTTCCTGACAATGACTATGGGCGACGCATAAGGACTCCTTGACTCCTTGATGATGCCCGCTGCCAACAGGTCTTTCAAGTGGCGGTGCACGTCATCTATGTCAGCAGGGGCTATGCGCCTGGATCGTTCTCTGAATGGTCTGGGGTCACTCAGTCTAATGTGGTGCTCCACCCCCTTAGCAAGCCCCACATCCCATTCATCTAAGGAGAACACATTTCCCCTTTCAGACAGCTTCTGGCGCAATCTCTTTTTCCAGGCCTCTGGAATGGGAGAGTTACCAAAATCAAACAATTGTTCATCAATGACCTTAGATGAAGATTCAGGTCTCTGCGCAGTAGTAACGGTGTCAGTAGGATACACATGGGCAATGACTGTACCAGCCAACATGGTGGCTTCTCTCAAAGTCTCATTTCTTATCAGTACTTGGAAGCTATTGACATTCAGTGCTGAAGATGGTAACACCACAGGTTGAATGAGCACTCCAGCAGGTAATGCCAAAGAAGGTGGAGATTCAACCATAACAATGTCTTTTTTCAAGGGCTTCTGATATTCAACTTTGCAGATGACAGATCTCTCACCTGCAGCAGGAACAACTAACGGGCCTGGGCCCATCCACCTGACATCACCAATGGGCTCATCCAGGTCCATCTCTTGAATATGTAGAAGTCTCACCTTCGGTGTCTGTGGTAAGACTCTCAAAGAGTGCGCTTGCTCTGGAACATTAGTATCTTTGCACAGAGCCGCTAACCTTTGGAACAAACTGGCATTCGTCCCAATAATGACAGGGACATGGTCTGGACCACTAGGCTCAGGACACACTAAGGCTAGCACTGAGACAGACCCACACACTCCTGTGAGTGTAGCTGGAAATTCCATATCTACTACGATATAACCCTGGTAAGGGTAACTGGAAGAACTCAAACCCCATATCGCTAGTCCAGTGATAGGGTGAATAGGTACCTTCGGTAAGTATTTCTTGTACCACTTATCAAATATTATGGTTACCTGAGATCCACTGTCCAATAAAGCATTGCATGAGTGGCCATTTACCTTGACAGAAATAGTGGAGGCAGGACCCACCAGGCCACTAGGGAGGTTTCTTGGTACAGGTGCACTAACATGGCCTTTTTTAGAAAAACAGGTATCATCTGTGTTCTCAGACTGGGTTTGACTCCACTCAGTTCTACCACCCTTGACCCTCCTTAGCGAACGGATGAGCTTCCGAATCACCTGCGAGGGGTTCTCTGGATCTTGACACCTGCTCGCAATGTGTCCATCACCTCCGCAACGATAACAAAAATAATCATCATTGCTCACAGAAGGCCTACTTCTCTCAGTGGAACGCATGATGTGCTGCTGAGTTGGATTTCTCCTCGGCAATGAACTATGTTCTACACTCATAACAGTCAACTGGTGTTGCAGTTGCCGAACTTGCTTCTTCAACTCCTGCACATCGGGGTCTGGCAGAGTCTCAGCACTCTTAGCGGAATACTTCACTTTAGGTTCTGGGGCTTTGGGCACTGCAGGCGGGTTATGTGACTCTTCTAGTCTGGCACACAGCTCTTTAACCTCAGCTCTTAGCTCTTGGATCTCAGTTTGGCTCGACTGTAAAGAATCTTGAGGGAACACAGGCTTTACGGTAGCATTCAACTTGCGCCTTATGGCCTCATTTTCCTCTTCCTCACGGATCTCATTCAGGAGACTCAAGAAAGTGGGCGGCAATTCCCTTCTTTCTCTCAACCTTAACTGAAGCAGCATCATGTCAGACTCTACAGCCCCTCTGATGAGCTGCTCAACCCTAGCTCTATCCACTTGCCCAGGTGGCAATCCTCCCTTCTGTACTACCTTTGTCAATGACCTCTCCATTCGACGGAGAAACTCTGATAGAGCTTCACCAGGATTTTGACGAAGAAGTCGGAAAGTGAAGTACAAATCTTCACCGGATTCAGATGTCCCGAACGCACTTTCCAGGGCTAGTAGATACTCTGCTGCACTAGCATCATTACTAGACAATCTAACAGCCTTGACAATCTCTAGGGCGGGACCCTTCAGACTTTCAACTATACGCTTACGCTTTTCCTTTTCAGTACATTCACATTCTGCAATCATCAATTTAGCCTGTTCCATCCAGTTCTCCATTGTTTCCTCTCCAGCCGGAGTAGGAACAACACCCGAGAAAACACGCAAACGCCTGTAAGCTGTGCCTTCACTGGAATGTTTTGTCGTCTTTTCTAGCAGTTCTCCAACTGCACGTATAACTGATTCAGGAGAACTAACTGAAAGAGGGGAAAGCAGAGCCTGTACATCAGTCATAGATTTGCCTTCACTCTGGAGAAGTCTGGAAAGTTTTGCAGCAAAGCCATCAGAGGCAGACTCAGTTTCTCCGACAACCACAATCTTCCATGCCTCCTCACTATCCATAGGCAACACCTCAGGGGGAACACGAGTCGGATCTATCTTCTCACGACATTCACATAGCACCAACAAACTTGTTGCAGTTGGGCCTATCTTCGTATCTCTGACACGTACTCTGCCCAAGACTTTTACAGTTTGAACCGTGTCTTCAATACAGGCTACCTCAACCTCAGCGGGAACACCAATCAGTAACAATGCATGGTCTGTATCAATCTGCGCTTCTCTGCACCAATTCACAAGTTCACCCTGTAACACAGAGCTACTTCCTAACGCCATACTTAGAGTTCAATATCAAAGCAACAAATAAAACTTCAATTAGAAACTTCTCTTTAACAACTATGACTTCTTCAAAAAAAGGGGGTTTTAACAGTGGGAAATTATCCCAGCGGTGCCTCCATTTTGTGTAACGCCCCTAGACCCTACACCTGATGCTAAAAGGGCGTCCTGGGTTCTTGTATTACTCCTAGAAATTAATTTATATGCCACTGTTAATTTAAATGGTAAATTTCTAACCCCAAACTCTTGTTCTTTACCTAACAATAAACTCCAGAAACCGAATGATTTAAATTTAAACACAAAACAATTTACTTATTGAAAAAAATAGATGTCAACACAACCAAAATATTCACAAGCAATCAAATTGGGTATTACAGAACTATTAAACAAAGTTCACTCAGTGAAAAAAAACAAGTATTCGTCAATACCTTAGCAATGATCAATGATCTAATAACATTTTGCAGCAACACAATACATGAGCATAACATTCATTAACACATTCACACGCCGCGGACTCACACACACACACACACGGATTAGACCTAAGCCGGCAAATGACTCTAAACAAAACCGTTGCAGGCCTGAGTCGTTGCTCGGGTTCGCTGTGGCCCAGCACAAAATGGCCGCTTCACTCGGTAACGAGCAAAAAGGAAAAAAACACACACAGTACCTTATTCCAGCACAGTTTCGGGTGGTTTACCGGTCCGACAATGTCTGCATGTCCCACGTAGCAACAGCAACAAGCACCAAAATCCCGCAAAGATCCAAAATCCCGAAGCAGTCTTTCCGCGAGTAGCAGCAAAGTCCTCCGTAGCAATCCTCAACAGGTTAAGCTAAACGGCAAGGCTCCGTCGACTTATTTCTTACCAACAACAAAACACGATACTATCTTTCTTGCTCTTTATGGGTATTCTGTTCGAGTACCTTAAAAACTAAAAGGCAGTATTCGAGAATTACAACGTTGTTCACGTTATACATTTATACTGTACAAAACTCAGGCTCTCTCTCGCAATGGCGCACCTGCTCTTCCCTCTCTGCCTTTCTTCTCTCTCCTCCATGACCTCTGACGTCATAGGTATTAACTCTACTAATTATAAACTATATTTCTACACTGAAATAACAAAAATACTACATTTTATACATTCACACAACATATAAAATCAGTACATCAGAACAAATATTAATAAGAACTTGGAACACATATACATACACACATGAAATACATATCCCAGAATTCCCATTAATGACCCAATCGAACTTTCTAGGCAAATACATAATCTAAACTTATTGCTAATTTATTCATGAACTCTCTTTTTGAAAATGAATTAACTAGTTCTAATGAATAACTAAGAACTATATCAACTTTAAATTACCTACTAATTACTTAACATTAATGTATCTAAAATACATTTTCCTCACCGCGCTACACACGTTTTTGACTGAATGACACTGTTGCACTGTTGTTGGAAGGATATTCATGAGGTGGCAGTTGTCTGTTACAGATAAGCATAACGGTGGCATTCCTCTCTGTTGTGGGACAGGTGAGGGATGAGGTGGTATAAAAGTCGTTAAATGAATTGAGACATTTAATCCTTGATCTGTACCCGAGTGTCTACAGGCTTAGAAAAGTTAAATTTAAGACTTTTTAAGACATTTTCAATACCACTTTAAATGAAATTTGCAATGGATATATACTCAAAGTGAAAATACATTCTCTCCAAGTAAACACATTGATGTCAATTCAAAATGAGGAAAAATGACAATGGTTGTCTGAGTTTAAGAACATTGTCCAAATGTGTTTAATGCGAGAAGAAAACAGAAAGATATCATCGCTGTCCCAAGATATCGAATTAATTAGGCTGTCATTATCAGCGGGAAACAAAGTTTTGTTATTTCGTAATAATGACATGAATAACTCGAGATCTCGAGAAAATGAAGAAAATTAGCAAGTTGTCATGAGAAAACAGAATATAAATTAAATTGCAAACAAATGGCATTTTAAGGCTTCCACAGAAAACGCATCATGTGTCTCATTTTCGTTTGGCTTATTTTCCCAAAGAACCAGTCTTGGTTGAGGGGTGTTACAATGGAGTATTAGGGCCACATTGAAGGAAAGAATTCTGAGATTTCCAGAATAATTACGACTTTATTCTCGTAATATTATGACCTTATTTTCCAAATCTCAGAACAGATAGACAATGAAGCCATAATTTTACGATAAAAAAATAATATTACGAAAAAGTCGGAATTTTAGGCTACGTGTTATTTTAGAGAGGAAATATCAGAAGAGCAGCCTGCCGCCATTTCGTTATTTGTGAAACCTACACTAAATTATAACTTCACAAGATGTTCCACATGATTTAATGCAGGCGGCAGGTTGCTCTTCTGATATTTCCTCTCTAAAATAACACATAATCTACATTTACAGCTTTAGTCCTTTAACATTATGAATTTTCTCCTAAAATCATTACTTATTCTTGTAAAATTACACCTTTATTCTCGTATTCTCGACTGTATTCTCTTAGCTTTGGTTTAAGGACACAGTGTATACAGGAAATAATCATTCCACTTCTTCAGTCTGGAAGACTAGAGAAATTCTCGTGGTGACTAAAAAATACTTAAGATCAATGCAATCCAAATTTAAGACAATTTAATAATTTTTAAGGTCTTTTATTAGTACAAGTGTATATAAGACATTCTACTACTTTTTACGGACCAGCGGCCACCCTGTGTACATAGTTGCTGGCAGTGTTGCTGTCACTATAAAATGTCCCCTTAACCAATCTGTTTAAGTGCTGTTGTGTATTGCCAGAACTGATCAAATAATTAGCCAGTTTCATGCGTCGCTACTCTGTTATCACGTTTATCTTTATATATCTTCATGTTCACAATAATATTTCACTACTGTATTTCACTGTAATGTTTTATGCGTGTTTGTATGTGTCGCTGTAACAACAGGATTTACTTGCGTTGTGAACCCACCTATGTAGGCGCACATTACTATATTAAAACAACAATGAAACAGCCGTGCCGTACATGAGACCAGGTTTTTGTTTGGTTTCAGTGCAGTCAAATAAGCAATTTGCCAACAATGTGCTTGACCACTCCTCATCTTTAGACCGATCTGCCCAGATAGGAGCAAGTGCATTTGCTCGTTAAACAACCTGGGCGCTGGGCAGGAAAAAAGACAACTGCGCCGGGCTGAAATCAGCGACGACACTTGCGCCTGGGGTGAAAGATAGGGCCCAATGTGATATATAATTCATGTTACTGTCTGCTGCACTGCAGAAATAATTAATCAAATGTGAATGTGTAAAAATACCTGTTTGTGTGTGTGTTGAATGTTTTGCAGCATGGTTCTCTTTGTCCTCCACAGCAGGGACATGGACGAGCATGTATAGCATTATGAGTCATTTCAGCACAGTAATCATTACATTCACACTTATGTGTAAATGAATATGGACACCTTCTTCTTTCTTCTTCATGGCTGGAGTCAGTTTCAGATCTAGAAAAATCCATGGGGAAATCCAGCACAACAAGGTTACTCTCATCTCACTCACTAAGCTGCTTATCCTGATTAGGGTCGCGGGGGGTACTGGAGCCTATCCCAGCGCTCATAGGGCGAAAGGTGGGGAAACACCCTGGACAGGTCGGCAGGGCAGACACACAGACAAACACACTCACGCACACGTTCATACCTAGGGGCAATTTAGTGTCTCCAATTCATCTAACCCGCATGTCTTTGGACTGTGGGAGGAAACTGGAGCTCCTGGAGGAAACCCACACAGACACGGGAGAACATGTAAACTCCACACAGAAAGGACCCTGGCCGTCTGGCCAGGAATCAAACCCAAGACCTTGCCGTGAGGCAACAGCACTATCCCCTGTGCCACCGTGCCATCCAACAATAAGGTTAGTAAAATGCAATGTATCGACAATATGTAAAGTACTAAAAAACAAATAAACAAAAAAGTCTAACAGGCTTTTCTTCTGTAATGAAAATTGCCTCAGTTTATGTTAATAAATTTGTTCTTAAACATTTTAAACTTGCACTTTATGTACACAATATATTGCGTCTAGTTTGGAAGTGCATCTGATCTGAAAATAAAAACACATTGCATGATGATGTCATGAACAAATTACCTCTGCTCTGAGGTGTTCTCTTCATTAAAGTCATGGGGGGTCCCTTTGGAACAATCACTTCTCAAAGAAATATCACTGTCTGTATTAGATGGAAGCCTCATTTCATTGGTGGACATGGGTTTGTGCTGATGGCTCTGTGGTTGCACTCCAACCCTTGATTTAGATGAAAAGTAAGAATAAACTGTTTAGAAATGTTAAATAAATATGTGTCCATTGTTATGAGTATAATATTCACTGTTAGTAGTGTTAAATGTGTAATACTGGGGCAGTGTCCACATATTTTTAGGTTACTCTCATGCAATCCACTTTATCCTAGTTCACTAACTGAGCATCACTGTAGAACACTGTAGAACAGGGATTGTGAGTGGAAGGAGGACATTTGTTGTAAAGTAGGAAAATATCAGAATAGCAGAGATGTTTTCTCCAAATAAATGCAAAAGATAATTATGAATATTTCTTATAACTAAGAACATTTCCACAATGTCAACTGTCTGAGAGAGCTACTGGGTTAGAAATGGTCAACACATGGCTCTGGACGAGGTAAAAGGGCAGGTTACATTATAGTAAAACAGTGGACACAAACACTATGTTTGAATGACTAATGTATAGTGAACACAGCACAGACTTGGGACTTGGCAGAGGCCATTTGTTCAATTTGCGCGTATGAGCCATTTGTCTTTTTATGGGGCAATCACACTTCTAACCAGCAGAGGGCAGCAACACATGGGGTAGTGGATGAAGAGAGATTTAGTCAGATTTTTTGGAGTCACAGGTGATCTCACGCATTTCTTAATAGCATCAGCGAATTAAAAAATTAAAAAAAACAAACACAGAAACTCATATCTCACAATCACCACTGAAATCATTGCAAATTCACACTGCAGTTAATGATTTTACATTGTAAGAAATGGGAACAGCAGTATGCATTGTAGGACAGGACCAGAGGACCTGCATCAGGAACAGTACTGTACACACTAACAAGTGGCTAATAGAAGAGTTGGTTAAGAGGATAGACATTACAAACTACACAGTGTGAATCTCCTCTATGTAGTTACTATAGGTCAGCTGTGGCCTAAAGGTTAGAGAACCAGGCTTATGACTGGAGGGTTCGATTCCCAGAACCAACATCCAGAGCTGTGTGCCTTTGAGCAAGGCTGTTACGTGCGGCGCACTGTGTGTTTTGTTTGTGTGCGTCTTGTTTTGTTTGCGTCTCTCTCTCTCTCTCTCTCTCTCTCTCTCTCTCTCTTTCTCTCTCTCCACAGGTACCCAGCTGTGGCGGGCTGGCAATACCATCTGGCCTGATGTTGTGCCCCGCCCCTCTCTCTCCCGTTCGACCAACCAGGGAGGGAGTGCCCCTCGCGGTTCAGCCAACCAGACGCGGAGCGCCAACATTTAAAGACACTGGACGCGCTGTGCAGTAGATTTTGGTCTCGTTGTTGCTTTTGCCTTTCGTGTGTTTTTTTTGCCTTTATTATTACAAACTTGCCATTCTGTGTTCGACCTTGTATTCTCGGTATTGACTTTGTTTGTGGATTGCGCTCTGGATTCGATATTTTGGTTATCGCGGGGAGACGGACAGGTAAGAAAGGGGATCCCCGCGATAGTGTTAACTTTGTCTAGGGATAGGTCAGAGGTGGGTGCCACTTTTGTATTTCGGTTACTAGTTAGTGTAGTCAGGTTTCCTTTGGCTCTGCCACCTTTTTGTTTTGTAGCTCAGTGTGTGTTTTCCGGTGTAGTTCAGGGTGGTTTTGTTTTACTAGTTTCTTTTCTTTGGCACCGTCTACGTCCTCTCCCACCTTCATGTGTGTTTGTAAATATTTTGTAAATATCACTTTTGTAAATATTCTAAATATATCGTGCACTCTTTTTCATATCAGTTCCCCGTGTCCGTGTTTTCCCTCCCTCATCACACCATCCCAAAACCAGTACAGGTGGTGGGTCCTTTATGCTACATTCCCCTACATATCCCTAGACACCACACTCCACCGGGGACGTAACAAAGGCACTTAACCCCAATGCTCCCCGGCCGAAAGGAATGCTGCCCACTGCTCCTGCGTCTGGTGTGTGTGTTCACTATTGGTGTGTTGGATGGGTTAAATGCAGAGGACCAATTCACTGTTCACAGTGTGTGTGTGCGATCACGGAGATTTACATTTACATGCTTAAGAGAAGATGCTGAAATCACCTTTTCTTGCATTTTTCTGGAGTGTGAGCGGTATAATATAAGACAATGTAAGACTTATATCTCAGTAAATCTTGCTGTAAGATCTTCTGAAAGGATTAAAAATAGCTGTATTGAACCGAACTTGTGTAATAATACACGTAGTGCTTCCGATTTGAAGATATAAATAAGTTGCATGATGATGTCATGAAGAATTACCTCTGCTCTGAGGTGTTCCTGTCATCAAAGTTGACTGGTGTCCCTTTGGAAGGACGTATCCTCAAAGAAATATCTCCATCTGCTTTGTGTTTAAAACTTATTTCATAGGTGGGCATCACAGGTGTGTGTGGCTGCAGTCCAGTCCTTGAATCAGTTTAAACAAATCAGAATCAGAATCAGAACCAGAATCAGGAAAATAAGAATTTATTGTTTAGAAATGCTGAATATGCAGTCTATACCAATGACTTCGCTGAATATATATGATCCAAACTGTGATGATCCTGAAGTTTTTAGGAAGGTTCAAAGTTTAATACCAGATATTTTTACTACTACTCTAATCATTAGGAGAGATTTTAATTCTGTCTTGGACTCATATTTGGACAGATCGTCCGCTGAAAGAGTAGATTCTTCAAATGCATGCAGTCTTTTGAAAACAAACAATAATAATATGAATTAAAAAAACATAAATTAATAATATGAATTGATTTGATGTGTGGAGGATCTGAAATGCATCAGGCAGAGGGTATTCCTTCTGCTCTCAGGTCCATAACGTTTACACTAAAATTGATTATTTTTTGTGTAGACAGTGAATTACTGCCATACTCTTTTAACACAAAACACCACAACATTATTATGTCTGATCACCACCCTGTATCATTTTCAATGAAACTGTGTGATTCTACAAAATGCAAAGATTTTGAAGATTTAACCCTCAACTTCTCACAAATCCAAAGTTTTATGAATATCTAGAATTACACATTACTTTGTTTTTTAAAACCAATGACAATAACAAAACTCCACCTACATTATTGTGGGAAACCTTTAAGGCTTATTTGAGAGGATGCATCATTTCTTTTCAGTCTTCCCATAAGAAATTTAACATGGCAGAACAATTTGAATTAGAAAAGCAAACTTGTAAGCTGTATATGGAAAATGCTCAGCAACCATCCATAGAAAAACACAATAGAACCTCAGCACTTAACCAAATACTGTCAGAAAGAATCAGCAGAGCTTTTATTTTTACAAAGCAGAAGTACCCTAAATGTGGTGATAAGCCACATAAATTACTGGCAACCTACTGGTAACCCTCTTACCTTATATAACGATCTAAATGATAATTCCGACAATTTTATGAAACGTTATACACATCTCAAACAAATGCAACACCAGGAACAATGTAAACATTTTTAGCTACTGCTACTGGCATTGAATCAAATGGATCGCAGTTCTTCAGAAACGGAGATTACATGTGGGGAGTTAACAGAGACTATTGGATCATTTAAAAATGGCAAAAGCCCACGCCCTGATGGGTTAGATGATGAGATATACAAGACGTTTAGTGACTTGTTGGTTCTCTTTATGCATAGAATGTATAACCAGGCATATAAGGATGGTGTGCTACTGCAGACACTAGATAGAGCCATTATCACTTTAATTCCAGAAAAGGGGAAAGATTTAGAGGAAGTGGGTTCATATGGGCCTGTGTCATTGTTAAACACGGACCAGAAGATATTGGCCAAGACTTTACCCAACCCGCAGACTGTAATCCCATTAATATTGAATGTAATTAATTTATTTGATACCCTCTCCAGATACTAAATTAACTAAGGTGAAAGTGAGTTAATGCCTGTTCGAATGAAAGACCATGAATGGCTTGAACAACTCCCCTTTAGAATAACATCAGAGAAATTCACTTACTTATGAATTGGGATCACTAAGAAATACAGCTCCCTTTTTGAAGCTAACCTCACTCCTCTAATTAACAAATGTCAGGGTTCCTGCATGAACTGTTTTCTCTGTTGTGCCCCTGCTGGTCATTACTGGTGTTAGCTGTCATTTGTTTTTGGTTTTGTCATGTGCTTTTGTTTATTTTGGTTTTCCATGTGCTCTGGCCCCGCCCCTCACTTATTGTGTCATTGTGCTCACCTGTCTCTCGTTGAAGTTGTATTAGTCTGTCTATTTAAATGCTGCCTGTTCCACCTTTTGTTTGTCAGTTCGTACTGCTCTCCCCAGTGTGTCGTACTAGCCTTCTGTTATTCTGATTGCCTTCTGTGTTTGACCTCTGCCTGTTTTTTTTTTTTTTTTGTACTGTTTTTGCCTGTTGGATTTTGCTTCCTCTGCCTTCCTGTCTTGCTCTGCACCGGTTTTTGAACCTTCTGCCTGTCCCCGGAATTTGCCTTTGTCTTCTGCTTTGGATTGTTCGCCTGCTTCTGACTGCTCTTTGCTCTACTTGTTGTTTGGATTCTGCTCTGTCAAGTGTGTTGAAAGACTGCTGCCTGGCACAATAAACATCTCTAATTCATTCATTGGCGAGTCTGCAACTGAGTCCTAAGTTTTCCCTGATGACAAACTCCAGCACAATATCCAAATTTGAAGGACGCTTTCAGTTTCTTTATTATTTGCAGAGTAAATGCAATTAAGAAATTTTCTTTCACAGTTGTTTTATCTTTTCCAAAATACATACCTCACCAGATCCTATTTTTAAAAAATTAGATTCTTTATTCTTTCATTTTTGTGGAATTATAAATCTCAGAATAAAAAAGGACAATATTTGCAAGTATACAACAAAGGGAGGGCTCACACTGCCTATTTTGTATACTATATTACTGGGCGACTGGTATCCACTCCATTGCCCTCTGGTTGGACCACGCTCTGGTGCTCTCTGGTTGGTTGGAGATGGAGCAGGAGGACTGCCTGCCCCACTCCATTGGTACAGTCATTTTATCTCCTGTTACCCTCTTTTGCTCCTTCTAATTTGGATGGACCTTTTACATATGGAGGGAATTGGGATACGTAAATACCTATATGAAGAGACATTTGCATCTTTCCACCAGCTTCAGGAAAAAAATATCTTGCCAAAGAATAATTTCTTTAGATGCCTTTAGATCAGAAACTATGTAAGTGTACAGCTTCCCAATTTTGAGAATGCAAGGCCTAACAATCTAGATGGTTGTATAAGACTATTTTTCAGGGTCAGACCATTTAATATTCAGGGGGGTATTTCAGAAAGCAGGTTTAGTTAGTTAACTCAGAGCAAGTAGTAAACCTCCTAATAGAAGAGCCCTGTGGCTTCAATCTAGCAAAACAAAGCCATTGGTTTCTTCTATCAGGAGGTTTACTACTTTCTCCGAGCTCACTAACTCTGAGTTTTCACTAAACCCGCTTTCTGAAATACCCCCCTGAACTATATGATATACAACAAGACATTTGTCATCAAAGATAACATAAAAGCCGAGTGGGAAAATGAACTAGGTATCCAGATACTTGATGATATTTGGGATGAGAGTCTAGAGTACATCCATACGTGTTCCATTAATGCCCAACATTGTTTAAAACAATTTAAAAATCTGCATAGATTACATTACTCAAGTTACATAAAATATTTCCAGAGGTCTCACCTCTATGTGAAAAGTGTAATTCTCCAGAAGCCAATTTACTTCATAGTTATGCCTTATGTCCCAAATTACAAGAGTATCATATTGAAATATTTAGATTTTTCTCAAAAATATTTGGTGTCTAGATGAAACTGGAGCCAATTTTAATCATTTTGGGAATATCTGAGGATTTTAGGAAACTTCAGGTAGCACATCAGCATCTTCTAGAAAATGGTCTTATTACTGCAAAAAAAGTATCCTGCTATTTTGGAAAAAGAGAGAGGTGCTTTCACTGACCCTTTGGCTGAAAGAATTAACTGACACTCTTCACTTGGAGAGAATTACATTCATTATGAAGGAAAAGCTTAAAGATTTTGAGAAAGTTTGTATAACATTAATTGCCAAAATTGCTTGGTATTACAACTAATTTTCATACTTATTCCATCGAAACAGATTCTTTTAGGAAAAATTTACAAAGTTATTCACAGATCGCTCCCTATTCACATGTGACCTCCAGCAGGAGTGAAATTCTAACTGGGGTATGGAAAGCGCAGACGTTCAAAATATTTAAACGTGACTTAAAAATAGAAGTACTGTAGCAGCCAGGAAATCTCATCTCTACACTTTGAAGTGAATGGGTGTGATGTTTGAAAACATTGTAAACTTGAAGATACCAATAAAATACAGTATATAAATGAAGATTATACTAGCATGGCAATATAGTAATTTTGAAAGAATTCACTTTATCAAGATAGGGTTATTTTCAACTCTGTTACATCTGGCAACCTCTAGTCTCTCATCTTGAAGGGGACAACAATTGAAATAGGTTATGCAATCAAGAAAGTGCTCCTGGAGAGGGAAACAAAGTAGGGGGGTAAGGGATTTTGGGGTAGCTGGTTGATAGGGAGGGAGGGTAGAGAGGTTGGTTTAGGAGGGCTGGCGAATGTTCTTAAACTGTATTTTACTTTCTATTTTTTATTTTCATTTTTTTCAAATGTATTGTGGTTTTGTGTGTAAATTTGTCCGATGTCTGTATTTGTTATATTCCAAAGATGCATGTGGATTTTACTCAACCTTATCTCTGGAATAAGATGCTTCGCAATAAATATATATGAAACATAGAAATGCTAAATAAATATCCAGCCACTGTTATGAGTGTAATATTAACTATTACAAGTATAAAATGTGTAATGCTTAGACATTCCTCTTTTCTTTATTGTACTTCACTGAACAGTCTTCACAAAACACTATACAGACCAGGAGTTCCAAGTGCAAAGTGGAAATTTGTTGCAAAACAAAATCAGAAGAACAGAGATGGACTTCTCCACTTAAATACAAAGGCTGTTTATCCATGTTCCCTATAATTAAGAACAGTTATATAATACTGAATATTCAAAAGACATGACTGTGTTAGGAGAGCAGGGTAAAGGGTTAGTTATATTAAACCAAAACAGTCGATAATACAGCATGTATGAAAGACTAATTCATTATGAGTAATACACATAGTCTGCGATGGACTGGCAACACATGACATGTTGGAACAACTTTGTAAAAACATTTAGTCTGTTTGCTTAGGTTGTGTTTTACATGACAAAATGTTAAGCAAACCACAATTTGTCAGTAAATACTTGTGGACTTCTTTCATTGGTCTAAATTTGTGGGTACAAATAATGTCTTCCTGGGAAAATTCAGCATGGAGTGCATTCAGCAGCATGTGGATTGCTGCATTTATATTAATAATTTGGTTTATTTATCAAACACAGCTCGGTGATCAGAATGCCAACTACATAAGGATTGGAAGACTACACCTTGAAAACTGTATGTTACTTAATATGCTATGGAGTGTATATTTAATTTTTTTGAAGAGTCACGCAACACTGTTCAACAGTGCTGTTAAATCCTCTCACCTAAACGTGGTCATTAAACATTTGAAAAACTCTGGTAGTTTATGAGCTTTATCAGGTAGCTGGTGTGTGCAGCTGTCTTCTCAAAATCAATTGAAGGCAATGTACTTCCTCACTTCAAGCCACAACTCATTTAGTTTAACTAGCCTAAAAATCCACATGGAATAGAATGGTGTGAGGGCACACACGCTTTACTTGTAATGCACAGTACTTCTGGTGATTGGCTCAGAACTGTGCTGGATTACAGTTAATCTGATGCATTCACATCTGTTTATACAGACTTAAGAACAGTGGGTGGCAGCACCTAAGCCTTGGTTAACTCTCCTTTAAGTTAATATATTCCTGAAGGTAACACCTAAAATACATTGTAAGTGATTCCATTGTAGTCTGATTCATTTCAACCATGGAAAATAAAGCAGGTGTTCTGGAATATCGACAACACAATCTGCAATACCACAATGTACAAAAACGGGAAAAAAAAGACAGCCAAACCATAAACTTTAGATTACCTTCTTCCTAGGGTAGGCAAAACTTCATGACTTTGGCTGCTTGACCTTGCACTGCTTGAGATATCAGAATCAGAGACCTCCTCCCATTGACTCTCTTTTATCATCCCAGTTGACCTTTTACAGCCAGGGATGACAAAATCAAGGTCATCCTTCCAATGGTCTTCCTCTTCTGTCATCCTGAGTGAAACCAATCAATTGTGTTTAAAGGAATGTGAAGGTATAAAAGTCAACACATACAAAGGACTGAACTGAACTATATCTCAAGGCTGCATGACATTTCAAACAATTTTTGTGGAATTACTGGAGCTCCTCAGGGCTGCATTTTAAGCCCTCTCCTGTAAGCCACATAAATTACTGGCAAGACAACTACGCAAAATACTGGTAACACTCTTACCTTATATAACGATTTAAATGATAATTCTGACAATATTATGAAAGGTTATATACATCTCAAACAAATGCAGCACCAGGAACAATGTAAACATTTTTAGATGCATGTGAGCTACTGGCATTGAATCAAATGCATTGCAGTTCATCAGATACGGAGATTACTTGTGGGGAGTTAACAGAGACTATTGGATTATTTAAAAATGGCAAAACCCACGCCCTGATGGGTTAGATGATGAGATATACAAGACGTTTAGTGACTTGTTGGCTCCCTTTATGCATAGAATATATACCCAGGAGTATAAGGATGGTGTGCTACTGCAGACACTAGATAGAGCCATTATCACTTTAATTCCAGAAAAGGGGGAAGATTTAGAGGAAGTGGGTTCATATAGGCCTGTGTCATTGTTAAACACGGACCAGAAGATATTGGCCAAGACTTTAGCTAGAAGATTCAGTCTCTTTACGAGAAAAATGGTACATCCTAATCAAATGGATTTTATCCCAAAGAGGAACTCTTTTTACAACTTTAACTGCCTCTTTAATATCATGCATTCTCCTAGACACGCCAGAGAAGACATTTAAGAGGTCCAGAACCAGCATTCTAACTCATAAGTTTGAGACTAATTTGGAGTTACAACAGGCTCTTCTCATTTGATTTTTTAAAGAAATATTAGTTTATTACAAGTATCTTTTACCAAAAGTAAAACTGATTTCAAGCAAGGAAAAAACTCAACAACAAGACGAAAGGAGTGCTTCCAAAGAGAAACACACGCAGACCTATTTCCAAAAAAATCATTCAGCTTTTTTGACAGAACCGAGCATCAGTTGTTTACATAGACAGTTCAGCAAAACAGCTCTTCAAAGTGATTTAGCTGATTCATGTAAAAATGAACTTTGTCGACATTTCAGGGAAAACTGGGTATTTACATTTTCTAGGCAATATTCGGGAAAAAAAACCTGGCAGCTTTATTGTCGTCTTGCGGATTTTCATACTCTAACACTTCGTGGAGCGTAACATTAGAGAATGCAGAGTGCGCCGCTAATTAGGTAAACAAACAAACAAACAAAAAAACCAAACAATCCCCCTAAAATACTTATCCATACTGAATTTAGAAATAAAGTTGTGGCCTCTTCATTATATATTTGAGCTAGACAAGTTGCTATAGAAGTTGCAGCAGGAATTTGAAATTAACTTGGTGCTATCAGCGATAACACCATTGATATTTAACTGATGAATAGAGTTATTTTTAGTATGATATTGTTCAAGCCTAAAAAAGTATGCAGAATTTTGTTCTCTCTAGCCATCTCTTCCTGGATTGTGCAAAGGCTCCCTCTGCCTTATGCCAATAAAAGAACTTATTCTGAAGGTCTAACAGATTTAGTATATTCTCATCTGAGATGTCGTCAGGGGGCTTTTGATAAAATGAGAGAATTTTAGTGATCACCTCCTCTTCCTCAGCTCTTCTAGACCTGACAATAAAGCTCCCACATCTTCTTAGAAATGTACTTGTCTCAAATATAAAGAGCTCCCAATTAGTGCCATAGGATTTCTCTGTCTTAGCCTTATTCCAGAACTGAGTAATTAAGTTATTGACTGTCACTTTAACTACTTCATGTTGTAAAAAGGAGTTATTCAGTTTCCAGTGGGCTGATCTACCAAGTGTATTATCAGGTACGAATAATTGGATGTTAATATGAATTGCTGGTACCCCTTTATAATAAGACAACCTTTATAAAGGGTTTTTAAATGGTTTATAATTAGTGTATAAATTAGGTTGTGAACACTTCATAAATCATTAATAAGCTGTTATAAAATGTTAAATAAAAAGCGCAGCAGTCATCTGTTGCTTGCCAAATAGTGACCCCACATTTATGTGTACTGTTAAACCTCTGATCTCATTGGTTACTCAGCTTACTTTGTCTTCTCCATCAGCCATCATTTACACCTGTCAGCCCCATCAGATATTTGTCAATAAGTTGCTAGCATTTAACTACCATTAGCATATCTTGATAGTCAAAAAGTTTTATTTGGCATATCAAATTATTGCATATGAAATTTCCATATCAAATTACCAGATTCATATGCTAGAGCTTTGGCAATATTGTTTATCTTGATATTTTCAGCATGCTATCAGCGGCCGTCCTCATTATGATCACAGGTATTGATATGACATATGCTATCATATTAAAGTGGTATATTGTGATGCATGTTGTGGTGGTGGGGAGGTGTGGCTTCCCAGCATGCCTTGGGGTGCTGGGCTCTTGTTTAACCCTAGTTCACTATTGTTCAGTTTATGTTTCCCATTGTAGCTAGTAGAAGTCTGTATTTTTCATCATGTAGTCTTTGTGTTGTCTTGTTAATTCTTGTGATAATTTAATGTTATCTGTGTAATTGTCTGCAAGACTGTAAACTGTAATTGTCTGCAAGAATGATGTACTTCTTTCCTACAAGCATGTTAAGTATGTCATTTCCTGGTTTACAGGGCTGCAAAATAAAAGGCAATGTCATCACTCTAGAGAAAACCCAGGAACTCATTAGGAGATGGTGGTCTGTTTTACACTGTACAACAAGGCTCCCTTTTGGCAGTTATAAATGTTAGTAACTAATAAATAAATGGTCATAAAAATGAGATGAAGCTGACAGTTTAACATGCTCACTGATAAAGGGACAACATAAAGTAAGGTAAGCAACAAGCAAGATCTGAGATTTAACAGAATAGATGAATGAAAACTGTGTTATAACTTGTTTATAATTGTTTGTTAATGATTGATGACATCAAATTATCACAAGAATTAACAAGACAACACAAAGACAACATGATGAAAAATACAGACTTCTACTAGCCACAATGATTGGTAAAGTGTTTACAACCTAATTACTAACCTAATTGTGAGCCATTTATGAATGCTTTGTAAGGGCAGTCTTACTGTAAAGTGGTACTGAGTTGCCCTATGGTCAGTAAGGGGTGTGGTAATGATATTCATTGTAATATTATATTTATTTAGGGAACTGAATATTAACCAGAAATTGATGTGGGATTATCTGGATCCTGCCCTGCTGCTCCAAGTGAAGGATCTGTCATTAAGAACTTTTTGTCTTCACACATCAACAACATCAAACTTCCTCATAAACACCTTCAAGCTTGTGTTAAAAGAGAAAGGCCACCCTGGAGGACATCTGTCAATTGCATTGTCTAAAGTTATATTAAAATCCCCACCAATCTGTATCTGTAAAACATACTTAGAACAGCCAGAAAGGGCACTGAAAAGAATATATTCAATTCACAGATTTGCTGGGAATAAACCTTTTGAGACAGTAGGCTGCGATATTCAATAAACTCAAGACCATAACAATTCTCAGAAACTGCAGGGACAGATTTATGGGTTCTCCAATAAAAGATATTTCACCTCAAAACTATGGCTTAATATATGTCAATATATTTACTATGTCTCACTCATTTTCAATGCTGCTTATCCTGATTAGGATCGCGAGGGGTGCTCCTGGAGGAAACCCACGCGGACACGGGGAGAACCTGCAAACACCACTCAGATAGAGCGGGGATCAAGCCAGGGACATTCTTGCTTGAATCCTCTGAGACATTTGAGGAGTGATGCTGATTTTACGCGTAGGGGAATATATGTCAAAGACAGGAAGAAGACGATCTAGCAGGTCTTAAATGGCAAAAATAAACAATAGCCTTAAATATTCAGTAAATCTTGGGGTGGCCTAGCAAGTTTCTAGAAATGACTTGAACAGAACAATCACTTTCCCACAAAATTTCAGTTTCTGCTAAGGATTAGCTGCAATCATTTGGCTTTTTTCTCTCAAAGCGACACAGAAATTGTTTTCAGAGACGGTTAGAGAAATTAGCTCTCCAAGGTGACTTATTTGAGAAACTTCGTCGTTATGAATAAACTTTAATGGAGATGGGCTTTTCAGGCAAAATGGCAAATTTGAATTTTCAAGCCACTACACCAAAAATATTAAACGCGCAGCTCGAACTAGAACGAGTCCTGCCGCGGAAGACAGCCTCAAACATCACTGAGGT
This sequence comes from Chanos chanos, assembly GCF_902362185.1. Taxonomy (NCBI): domain Eukaryota; kingdom Metazoa; phylum Chordata; class Actinopteri; order Gonorynchiformes; family Chanidae; genus Chanos; species Chanos chanos. The sequence continues at coordinate 6,147,598 of NC_044501.1, read as the reverse complement.
TTCTCAAACAACTCCACAGAAGTCTTTTGTTTCATTAGAGAACCAAACTGAGAGACTAAGACTATAATTATACTGCCCTCTAGTGGATAATAGTGATCTGACAGCTGAAATTAGAGAGCGCAGAATGCAGAGCCAATTTGACAAAAAAGAGCGCAAATTTACTGTTGGATTTTTAGATTTTCGTGAGTATTTGGAACTTCGAAATTTCACTCCATGTAGTCCAGTGTTACTGCACATTGGAAAAACCAAACCAGTCAGAACTCAGTTTTATTGCCCTTTACTTTATCTTGAAAAAATGCGAGCCTCGGTTGGCCTACAGGGTGAATAACGGTAAATGGTTATTCGATTAGGTTCTGATTGCAATCAGACCTGCTTATTCTTTTTTCTCAGACAAAACACGTACATGGTATAGTTACTTCCGTACTAGAAAGACGTGGTGCCTCGTTTTGTGATGCTTTCAGTTTGAAATATTGATCTGTAAAACATATTTATTTAGAAAAGCCAGAGAGGGCACTGCAATAAATATGTTCAATTCACAGGTTGGCTGAGAATGAACCTTTTGAGACCTTTTTTGGAGTGATGGAGAGAAAATCGATCAAAACAGGAAGCAGGTGTTTCGACCTAAACTAAAAGGACAAAGAAAAAAACAGTAGGGAATAATATTTAATAAACTCCACAGCAGTTCTCGCAAACTACCAGGACAGAATTACTAATACGCTACAAAAACCTTTATGTCCAAAAATGAAAGTGCAATACGTTTTTTTTTTTTAACATCAATGACATCCACTTATTTTTATAGACCTTCAAACAAATTAGCTGTCCAAAACGTCTTACCTGACAAACTTCGATTTTATAAATCAACAGCGGATGCAAAGAGCAGTTTTTCTTTCGATTAAACTTTAAAACCAATTTCCCGTGAAAGACTAATCTACGTCCGCTCACTAAGTTCAGAAGTACATATGGTACAGTTTCCTTTCGTTTTCATAGGTTAGCGGTTTTGCCAGAAGCTCAACGACTATGCTACTAACACGTGTTTATTAACAGGCAATATGCTACTTGCTTTCGAATGGCAGAATGGTGTTAACTTAAGTCCAACAAATCAAACCGTGCCGAACTTCAATGCATCGGTATGACTCGTTTTAGTTTATCATGAGACAAAGATAAAAATGAACCTTTTGAGACATTTGGGGAGTGATGCTGATTTTACGCGCAGGAAAAATAGGTCAAAAACAGTAAGCAGGCTCTCCGACCCAGCCGGTGTAAATCGGCAAAATAAACAACAGCCTTAAATATCCAACAAATTATGCGGTAGCCTATCCTCTTTCTAGTCACTAATAGAACAGAATGACCCCTTTCCCACTCGGAAATTCGAAATATCAGTTCATATAGTGTAATGAGAGAGAGAAAATCTATCAAAACAGGAAGCAGGTGTTTCGACCTGAGAAATGTAAACGGGAAAAATAATCGTCCAAGACATTCGTTTTCAATTGCTGGACATAATAATTCTCAGAAACTACAGGGACATGGTTATTAATTCGCCACAAAAACTTGTTTTCCACGAAATGCATATATACATTTTTGTTTTTGTTGTTTTCCTTCTTTCGCGGATCAACTCATGAGGCGTACGCAGTCTAGTTTTCTTTCGTTTTCATGACTTAGACGTTGACGCAGTCATATAATGTCAAATCATGCCGAAATCGTGTTGTCCCACAGCCGTGAGAGAGACATACAAATATGTAATTATTAATGTAATAATGGCGGTGCAGTGTGAAACGATGTAGTGTTAAAATAAAGCCAGCAAATCAAATCGTGTCAAAATTTCTCGGTGTAATGCCTATTATTTAAACATGAGAAAATAGCGAAGCTCGCTTGAAAAACTTCCTTATTTGTGCAGTCATACAACAGCTTCCATAAAACCAAATACAAACAGTAATATTCTTTTAACAGTAATACCGAGCTGTTTAAATACAAATATATATGCAAAAAATATCAGATTGCTCTAAGCATGATGCCGTTTTTGATCTTTCCTAAGTTTCTGAGTTCTGGCGCTATCTAAAGTATTAAGCTTAAAAAAGGTCTGTCTCTCTTGTGTTGTTTGATGACAACTGCCACCAGCTTCTACTTGTGAACCTTATAGATTCTATAGATTACCTCCATTCGGTGTCAGGGCTATAGTTAAAACTGGGTTAAAATAATTTCACATCCACGTATTGTGATTAGTTTGTGTCAGATATGAATTTGAGGATACATTGATTTGAGACCTTCAGAATGAATTTTACTTTGCACATAAATACACATGCTAATTTTGGCAACTCTACTGCAAGAATATAGTGGAGGTGAAAAAGACTGAGATAGTACTGTTAGGGCCGGTGAGGCCTGGTTGACTGAGGACCCAAAAGCAGACTCAGAGCACAGTATATTTTAGTAGGTGTTTAATGAATCCAAAAGGACTGAATCACGGTGACGGCATCAGTGGGCAAAGACAGAGGTCAAAAACAGGCAGAGAAGGTCAGGCACAAAGAGACAGAAAAAAACAGGCAGAAGTTCCAGAAACACAAGGCAAAAAACAATGTCCAAAAAACAGGCAAAGGTAAAAAAAAAACAGGCAAAAACACTTATCCAAAAAACAGGCAATGGTCAAAAGGGGAACAAGAATGAAGCAAACAAACCAACACAGGGAACATGAAAGTGTCTAGATAATCCAGCAAACTGGAGTGGAAATAGACAGGGCTTAAATGCAGTGGCTGATTAAGGAAATTGGCAGCAGGTGAGCAGAAACCAGGCAGGGAACAGTGTAAGACATGGACCGGAGCAAACAGAAACAGACAGACAAGACATACATGACAGGACACAAGGAAAACATGGACTAGGATCTGGAAGAGCAGGGCTGGACCTTGACAAATACACAGTAAGTTAAACGCAGTGAATCTGGCCGTGTGTCTGCAGAGTCCATGTAAATAATTGCATAAGCTCAGTATATCTCCTTTTGTCTCTATGTTGTCTCAATATATTTCTCTCTGAGAGAAGATGGTAACTAAATAACTGAATAAAGTCATATTTTCTTGTTTTTCTTCTATTCTGATATTGTAATAGACCATTGAATAGCGTATTTTAAATCTTTAATTAAAAAACTATTCTATAGGCATTTGGCAGTATAATCATTCGGCTATATTTGTACTGAAGTTAGCGCTGGGGGCCTGCAATGTCTTGGTCAAACAGTCGGAACGACTCGATAGGAGTCATTCATTCATCTTCCAAGCCACTTATCCTAATTAGGATTGTAATTAGATTCTGTTGTGCTAATTAGTAGAGGTGTACGGAGACGTCATCATCTGCATCTGTATCTGTGTCTCTTTAACCAACAAAATGATCTGTCTCTGTATCTGTATTTGGATAGTATACCAGAAGTGAGTGTGGTTTACACTAGAGGGCACGTGAAATCGGGCAATTGTTGTTTTTTCTAACCAAATATTCACTGGCAATGCAATTTTTGTGTCTTCAAAGCATCAAACTGATTTAATTTTGACATAATTAATTATGAAATATATTTTCACAACCTAATACTGTACTTTTCATTTCTCGCTTTCTCCTTTTTTATGTTTATTTTTCCACTAAACTAAGTTTTATGAACTATCTGAACCCCATCACCCCCCCCCCCCCCTTAACTGGAGGACACTGAACAATCAGAATCTGAAAAAAATGTTAAAAATGACAAATTGAAAGATTTTATTTTACACTGGACATAGAAACTATATATAGATATATTAACAGATACAGCTAAAAACTACACATTCTAAGCTTCATTTTGTTGCGGGGGTTTGAAAGATGTGGAGCTGCCACACCAGGCGTTTGTCTGGCTAGCTCCTGTACATGACGCCTCCTCCTCCTCCATGTGAGAGTTTCCCTGAGTGATAGCTGGGCTCAGCTTGCTGCCTGTGAGGCGCCCTTGTGGAAAAAATCATGTGAAAAACGTGAGAGGGAACAAACCCTTTCTGCAAGAGATCCGGTTAGCCCCGCAAGAGCAATTGAAATCCTGCGAGGGGATTGAAGCCCTCTGTTGCCAGGTCGAATAGTCAGCGCCGGCCAATGAAAGTTGCTTGACAATTACAGGCTGATAATGACCTAATTAATAAATTACAACAAATATTTTATTTCATGTATTGTAGTTCCTTATTGTACTCTTGCTAAAAGGGCAATGAAATCATATCAATTCAAAATAGGTTACCAAACGACTAGCATGGGTTGATAGTAGGGGTGTCCCGACTAAGAATTTACATAGTCGAATCATGTTCCTTGAGTCTTGCATATAGTCGACTAATCGTCGAATCCTGTTTTTTTTGCTCATTGATCCGTATTCTCATTTGCGACATTGGCTTCCATTTTTTCCACACCTGACAAAAGAGTTGAAACACCCAATTAAACAATTTGTTTTCTTGACTTGGCTTATGAATTTAGTTTATAATAGGAAGTGTTCCATCCCTTTTATCACTCATTATTTGAAACGTCTGCATTATGGTGACCTTTTAATGACAATAAATATGCCCTTTTAGAATAAAGAAAGCCCATAGCTTACAGTAAAAAGAGACCAAAGTAGGTAGGTACAAAACTTTTTTCCACACATTGAAGCAACTTGATAATGAAAGGCCACTGTCAAGTGTCGGCATATCAAACATCAAAGTGGCATATAAAAATGACCATAACAAAATATAGGGCTAAAAATATCGGATTTTTTTAAGTTAAGTTGAATCCCTACAAGCTATAAATTAAAGGCAATATGGAATAAATGTTATTCATTATACGATTCCTTAACATTAACATAAAATGAGCATTTTAATGCCATGAAGTGTAGAACAGAGAATAAAATGTACAACAACATCTTGGATTAAACAGAATGGGATAAACCTAATAAACAACAAACAAAATAACTGCAGAGAGCCAAATACTCAAGCTTGCCACCATGTCCAGGAGTCGGTTGCATGACTTCAACATCTGTCCTTTGTTGCCCCAGCTCACCCTTGCTAAAGTTCCCAAGGTATTTTATTAAGTTATCAGGAGTGTATGTTCGGGTTATTATTAGAAATGTCCCGATCAAGTTTTTTTGCCCTTGATCCTGATCCGACTCGTTTAATATTGAGTACCTGCCGATACCAAGTCCCGATCCGATACTTGTATTTCCCTAGGTAATACAGTTGCACAGTGGACATTCCAAGTATATAAAAGTTATTGAAACCAATTCAATAACAACTTAACAGCTTAACAACTGAATAACAAATACATTAAGAAAAATGGTTGCCTGCGGCCAAGCTGTTCCTTAATTTTTTTTATTTTACAAAATAACACAGTAAACCTTCTTGTAAAGCTCCGGTAGAGCAGTGTCCGAAATGCAGCGTAGAGAGGGTAAGGCGCACTGTGGGAGTTATACCAGAAAGTATACCTAAGTATTACATTTTATTGAATCTTACAATATTTCAAGTAGTGAAGTTGTCTGTCACTTATGTTCATATTCTTTCTGAAAGCCTCTTTTTGAATGCTATTGTAGCGCCCCACTCCCTTTTGTATTATGGGAAAATAGGGCGTTTGGGTTCGTGACTTTATCTAGAGTTAAAGTGTTACCTTTACTCAGATTGCATGGTTTAGTAAAACCAGTCTTTTTTTAAACTATTAATAACTCCAACCAGACACTGTGCTAAAATGCAAAATGTATATATTTTTAATTAACAAAATTAGTTTTGATTACGATAACTTCTATCCAATTAGTTACTGTTTTGGTTACAACGCAGTATTTAGGATGAACATGAAATGAAATACAATGAAAATACAAAACTGATCTCTATAAGCAGTAATCAATTAGTTATTAAAACCTTGGTTAACGCACTATATACAAGTATTCATACTACACATACACCCATACTTGGAATACATACATACATACATACATACATAAAATACATATACACTCAAACAGTGGGCCCACACACACACCAAACACACACACACACTGAAAATAACAAATGTTGCAGGCCTGTACGAAGCTGGGGTGTGGTGAGGCAAAACACAGTAACTGCCGCTTCACTCACAGGAGTAAAACGTAGTAAAACTTACAGTTCCGGCGAGAAAGATGAGAAAACAAGGGAAAGATGGGCTACTTCCTTGTGGTCGCAGGTGTTCCTGACCGGGAGGCTTCAACAGGGGAACCACATGGCTTTCCCGGTCGCACGTGGGCTCTGCCTGTCCTTGCTTCGGGTTGGGATCTTGTACAACTTGCACACACACTGACAAACACACTAACTGATGCTAACCTTGACGGCGGTTAAACACTTAGCCAAGTGAGCTAATGGCGCTAATAGCTCGTCATTCTTCCAACACACTTCTTTCACTATTTACCGCTACTGCATACCACTCACACACATATCGTTAATCACGATAACTTTCTGACCAAATAACTGATCAGATCGAGCGAGCAGTGCCTCAGTTAATACAGTTGATGTCGTTCTCTCTCTCTCTCTCCCCAAACTTTTTAGCTTCTTTCCTCAGTCTGTCAATTCTTTCTTCACTCTCCCTCTCTCTCGCGCTTCCCTCCCAATTTATCCTATGCCCCTCCCACTGCCCAATCACAATAGGACTAATTCTGAATGACATAACTTAAACCAATCTACATTTAAAATTAGGAAAATCGGTTTGTAACGAAATTATATTATGGACTATTTCGAACATTAATTCAAACACATTAATTTAACGCAACTAATGTTAATGAATTTCAACTTTTAGATACTGTGGGTGAAATTCTCAGCCTGGGCCAAAAGGGACTGAGTCTCATCACCACACGATACCTGTTCTGAGACAAAACAATAGGAGTCTAACAATGAGTCAGATGCAGTGTAAGTTTATTGTATAGTTCAAAAGGCATACAACAAACTGAGTCAGGTCCCGGGGAGTGACTGACTCCATCTCACAAAGCACCGGCCTTTATACACGTTTTCTTAAAAAAGATACACATTCCTTAGTCTCTTTGTATGTAGGGCACCTCGGCCAGCCTGTCTTCACAGACTCCTCTTATCATCATTATTTTCTAGCACCTTTTACTCCTAGCATAAGTTGTCACCAATAGTTACTGCCCTGCTAAGACGTACCATGAGACCTTGAACATTTCGCCATCTGCCTGCGTTGTTAATGACAACAACACTCTGGCAGGGGCTCCTTCCTTATCTCACAGGCAGTCCTTAAGAGCCTCACTGACCTCTTCTTTTTGAACACAGAGAACGTGATATTTCTTGTAATACAAAAGATTGTATAGTTATAACTTTTAATATAAATGATTACATTGATTCACCCCTATAATAATGAATACATTGTGCTTACATTGTTTATCATGGTTACTATGGTTAGCTTAAAGGAGAGTAATAATTTTCCAACATTCCCCCCTTTGTGACTTATAAGTCACACACTATATGGGAGTTCGACTAATAGTTATATTGCAGCAATGCAAGGCTATCCCTCTTTACTGGTTCTGCTTGCATCACACATTTTGTGCCATTCATCTAAACCCAAGCAACTGACCATACATTAGCCTTGCAAGGCAGTTTTAGTAAATGGTTATAATACCTTGTATAAAGAATATATGAAGGAACTGTCCCTTATTCTGTTGACCATAATCGTCCCGTTCGGGCAGCAAATTGCTGTCACATCAGAACTTCAGTGATCATCAAGACAATGACTATCACTTGGAGGATTACAGATCAGCAGAAATAAACACGGGGTGGAAAACATCCCCTCCCTTTTGACTGGGAGTGGGTAAAAGCCACTCCGTGTTCTTTCCCTATTCAGCAGTCATTTCATAAACATTTAATACAGCAGTTTGCATAATATCATATTGGTTCAGTAGTTGGTTATACAATATTTCAGTGTTATAAGGACTAGTGTTTTGACTATTGGATGAGATATGCACTTAATACAATTGTTGGGACCTGCCTCATACACAACAATAATCAAACATATTTAGTGAAGTGTATATTGGAAGCTGCTTGTCATCTTCTTCAACCCAGGTGCTTTGCGCACCATAGAGGGCCATCACTGTGGAGAGGTTACTAGCACATTCGAAGCACAGTGATATGGTTCTGTTTCCGGTGGTGTGATACTCGAGCTGTTGTGTGTGTGATAGGGGAACCTATTCTGTCAGGGGCTTGACCGAATGAGGTCACTTCGGCCAGGACATGGCCTGCCTTTCACTGACAACACAATGATCGACCCCCGGCTCCATCGTGTAGTAATCCCCTATCTGAGTTGTGTCGTCCCCACCGTATCCGAGAGTCTCCGGTGCGGGTAGTGGGTTGACTATGCAGATCCGGATGCCTGGGTTGTTCGTCTGCTCCGCCCCGGACATTTCCTCGTACAGTTCCTCGTCAGTATCTGCGTTCCTCTCCACACCTACAGTCTCCACTGCAAACAGTCCCGCTGCGGTGGTTATCATCCTGTTGATCATGGATCGAACTAAGGGAATCACACAACAAGTGACACACATCAAAAGCAACAGTACAACCCCTATTATCAGTCCGACACGAATCAGTGCTGCTTTCCAGTCCCCAAGCCATAACCAGGCCCACCATGGGTCCTCTAGCTTTTCCCCCACCGTATTTCTAACATGCTCCTCTCTGAGCTTCTTTAGACTGTTTATGGCTCGAGTGATGTTACCGTTCTTCCCAGTGTTTATTGGAATAATAGTGCAGCATTCTTCCCCAATACGTTCGCACACCCCTTGCTCCTCTGCTAACATGGTGTCGAGTATCAGTCTGTTTTGCAATGTCATCAGTGAAGTGGCATGTAACTGCTCGTTTATCCCTTCTAAAGCTTCCACTGTGTAATTAATGAATCTCTGCTGGTTGTAGTAGATATAGTTAATCCATTCTGCATTGCGCTTGGTCTGGAGACGAGGAAAAAAGGTTACTAGATTATCAGTAGAAGACAGACCCATCGCCCGGTATGCAGCTGGTATGTTTACTGGAACACCTGCCCAATTAACATATACAGTGTCATCTTCCGTCCATACCGATCTCTTCTGTCTGTCTTGCTCTGGCTCATCATGCATCACTAGCACTCGAGTCTTTCCTACCAATGTCACTGGGGCACAAATACCTTCCCATCCTGCGTCTAACACGGACTGGAGGCGGTTATTGACATCACAGTACCAAAATATGTCTGCCAAGGGTGTTGTACCTTCGGAGAGATCAGGTATTAGAAGGGCATTTCTTAATACAGTCCCATTTGGCGCCCGTCTCATTCCACAGATTCCATGATTTCGTACCACTTCTTTGCATCTTATGTTTGCCACTTCTGTTGTAGAACACACTACATTACCATGTGGTTCTTCTCTCCTGCACCTGATGGGGTCCCCCTCGCTTCCGCTTAGTGCATCAATTATATTTTCTAGCTCACCTCTAACAATACATAGGGGATATTCTATGTTATCAGGTATTTTTACCACTGCTGGTACTAAGGCCTCTTCATCCCTTGCCTCCACAAACATTTTTATGCAGTCTTCATAATATTGCTTTAGGTACGTTACATCATTGTGGGACATAGTTTTAAGATAGCTTTGCATATGCAGTATACCTGTCTGGTGTGAAAGATACAACATACATTGTAAATAACACCCCTCTAAATTCATCACTGTCCATGTGTGTGACCCCTTGACCCGTGTTATGGGACTTCCCCCACAATGATCTGGTGTAAATGGCAGTGGCTGTATCCAGGGTGTTCTATTCATATGATAACATTTTATACAAGTGTGCTGGCTTACTTGCTTGGCTGAGTATTTTAACCACTTATAAAACATACTTGTTTGCAACCCAGTCGTTTTTAGCTTGCTCATTTCTTTTACTTGTTTGGCTACTTGGTTGGCATGTTCTGGTATCACACCTCGCTTCACCCGGTGTGTTTCTACTGTGTGCATGATTTTAACCAATTTTAAGGCTCTATGTGTGTCCATAACTGTGCCAGGGTCTATTAGCATACAATGATTTTCTGCACAGTGAACCTGTACTTTCATTCTTTCGGTGTTGTTGCAATCGGTGTGTAGGGGTAGCACTTGTATCATGAGTCCTTGGGGTGTTTTGACCTCTGCATACTTCTGATCAGGATGTTTTACCCAGGCCAGTGTCACATTTGATCCCCATGATATTTTCCCTTGTGAAGCTGCCATTACACCTGTTGCCAAACCACACTCATTGACTGGTACTCGGGCTTCAATGGCTTCGTATCCTGGATTGACTGCATTTGCGTTTATTTGATTAGACCCTAATAGTCTAAGGAATATCACCAGCCTCATTAATATCCGGAGTCTTGTATGCGGAGGAAACGCCAGCAGCACTGCCCTAATCGGTCGTGGGGGTTTTACAGTCTCATTACTCTTTTTAGCCCGTTTCATTTTTCCTGTCTTTCAGTGGCACAGCCTCCTCTTCTTGATCTTGATTTGGCAGTGGGTCTGCTGTCGCTCTTCTCAGATCGTCTCTGACCTCTTGCTGTGTACGCCCAGGCTCTGCAGCTCTGCAGCAATGATTTAGGTGAAACCAGACAGTTTTGCCTTCTACTTTAAGGGCTGTGGGTGTCGCTAGTACCACTTTATATGGTCCTTCACGTCTCGGCTCACTCCACTTTCTTTTAAACACTTTAACATACACCCAGTCGCCTGGCTGAACTTTCTGCAGGTCCCCTGGAATTTCAGCACTCCTTCCCTCAGTGGCGCCTTTTACCTGTTGAAACATAGTTCTGTGTATGACAGTTAAATGTTGCACATAATTAGCAAGTTCGCTTTCTAACTGTTCAAGCGGAGGGCCTCTGTATGGTCCTCTCAGATATGGCAAAGGCATGGGTCGACCCGTCAGCATTTCATGCGGTGTTAGATGCGTAATTCTGTTAGTTTGCATTCTCATGCTCATTAGTGCTAATGGCAGTGCTTCCACCCAATTAATTTTCCCATCTGCACATATATTAGCTATTTTTGCTTTTAAACCACCATTCGCTCTTTCAACCATACCTTGCGATTGGGGGCGATAAACACACCCAAACTTTTGCCTTATTCCAAGGGCCTTTGTCACTGTTGCCATTACTTGAGCTACAAAATGAGGTCCATTGTCAGAACTTATGTTATCTGGAATTCCAAATCTAGGAAACACCTCTGTACACAAAAACTTTGCCACTGACTTGGCATCAGGTCCCTTAGTAGGTATTGCTTCGACCCACCGACTAAACCTGTCCACTACTACCAGCATATATCTTTTTCCCTGCACCCTCTCAATCATGTCCGCGTAATCTATCATGAGATGTCTAAATGGTCCGTCTGGTGGTGGAATGTGTCCTATAGGCGCTGAAAAAGCCTTTCTGTTATTATAGGCCGCACATGTTGTACAATTATGTAGTGCTTGATCCACCATTGCTGACAAATAGGGTGACCACCATGCATGTTGAATACGCTTAATAACCTCCCCCCTTGCGCAATGGTCTTGGCCATGCGCATCATTAATTAAGGTGTGAATGAGTGATGCAGGTGCCACGAAATGTCCCGCAGGACCCCTCCATAAACCCCGATTTGGGTCGTTTGGTGTTTGAATTGCCCCTCTTTGTAGCCAAACGCTTTTCTCATAGACGCTGGCTTGTTCTTGTGCTTGTATAAGAGAGCTTAAGTCCCCTGCTGGACTGGGTTCTTCCGCTACTAGAACCCCTATTAATTTAGTACAAACCGCTGCATGACGGGCCAGTTCATCTACAAAATTATTTCCTTTTGCAACTATAGTGTTTGTTTTTTGATGAGCTGGACATTTAATGATAGCTAAGGCGGTTGGTAGATGCATGGCCTCTAATAATTGAGAAATTGCATTCCCATGTGTAATTGGCGAACCGTCAGCCCTCAGGAATGCTCTTTGCTTCCAAATGTTACCATAAATGTGGCATACGCCGTAGGCATAGGCCGAATCAGTATAAATATTAACACGTTTTCCTGCCGCAAATGTACACGCTGCAGTTAAAGCTTTAATTTCGGCTAACTGAGCAGAACACGGCTGATCAAGCTTTTTAGCTTGTATCGAAGAAAAAGAATTATCAGAGATGTTCAATTGTGCTATTCCATAGCCCGCATGATTACCTGTTTCATCTCTATAGCATGATCCATCAACAAATAATGTAAGATCAGCATCGATGGGGTGGTTAAAGAGGTCGTCACGAACCTTGAGAAAGGTATCCGTGGCTTGGGCACAATCGTGTGGAGTGCCTTCATTTGGAAGTACCATTCTGGAGGCCGGATTAATAGTGGTACAACGTTGAATAGTGAGCTCAGGTGCTGAAAGAATTACTTCATAGCCAGTCTTCCTGGCATGGTTTAACACAAAGCGTGGACTGGTTAAAAGGGCGTGTAATTGGTGAGATGTATACAGTGTTACCGGATGTCCCATAGTTATGGTGGAAGCTTTTTGGTATGCAAACGATGCAGCCGCAAGTCCCTGATAACATGGGGGTAAACCTTGTTCTACTGCATCTAGCTTAGTACTATAGTACGCTATTGGTTGCTTACCTGTGGGGGTGTCCTGCATTAATACTGCATTAGCAAAACCCGCTCTTTCAGATACATACAAATGGAATGGCTTGCTATAGTTTGGGGTGCCTAGTGCCGGAGCAGACTGCAGTTCACCTTTCATTAATTGGAATGCAGCCTCTGCTTCTGTAGTCCACTGTAAAGGTGTAACACTATCTGATTGCCCTGCTGCTTTAATCATAGCCCGCAATGGCGCTGTTTTAAGGGCATAATCACAAATCCACTGTCTGCTGTATCCCGCCATACCCAGAAAAGACAGCATCTGTCCAACTGTCTGTGGCTGTGGAGCTTTAATTATGGCATCTATGTGTGATGGAGCAATACACCTTTTATCACCGCACACCTTCCTACCTAAATATTCTACTTCTTGTTTACACAACTGTATTTTATCCTTACTGATTTTGTGACCTCCTCCAGCTAGGGCACATAAGACAGTTACTGTGTCTTTTTCACACTGCTGTTTTGTAGGACTGCAAATTAATAAATCATCCATGTACTGAATTAAAGTGCTATCAATATTGATGTGTTGTAAGTCCTCAGAAAGCACTCTATTGAAAATGGTTGGACTATCGCAAAAACCTTGTGGCATCCTGGTGTATGTGTATTGTTGACCTTGGTATGTGAATGCAAAAAGATATTGTGAGTCTGGATGTAAGGGGACACTAAAAAATGCTGAGCATAAATCTATTACTGTGTACCATTGAGTGTCCGGTGGAATATTTGACAACAATGTATGAGGGTCTGGTACAACTGGAGTCTCCGCTTCAACTATGGCATTAATCGCCCTTAAATCATGCACTAACCTATAATCATTTGAATGTGGCTTTTTGATGGGGAAAATCGGGGTATTACATGGACTTTTAGTTTTGATTAAGACTCCTGCTTGTACCAAGCCCTCAATAGTAGGCCTAATGCCGTCTATGGCCTGAGGTGTGAGTGGATATTGTTTTTTATATGGTAAGTTAACTCCTGCTTTAACTTTAATTTTTATTGGTTGTGCAGATCTAACCAGACCTATATCTGTTTTATGTAATGTCCATAGATTGGCTGGTACCTGCTGCAACAGGGTGTTTTGGTCTTCAGTGAGTGGTAATTGAGTGTTTATTCTTTCATCTAACAACACTTTTTCAGTCACACTCTGATCATATGTCTTATTTGATATCCTAATAAATTGTTTATCCGAAGAAATGTGAATATTAGGATTACCGGTTGGAAGCCAATCTTGTACTTGCAATGTTTTTTGATCATAGGTCCTAATTCATGTGATTCATGTCCATCAGCAATCATTAAAGTTACATGAGGCACAGAGTTATTAACTTGAAACCACTGCTGGAGCTGGGCTGGTAAGGTTACGGCTGCTGCTGCACCTTGCGGCCCCACATAAATGTCCTCCCCTATGATATAGGGTTGGAGTCCGTTGACGTCTTCATCCCAACACTCCTCATAATCTTTATCTGATTGATCCTCATCAAATTTCATTGTGCAATGTAGGGGTAATCTCGGGGCTGTTGCTTTTCCCAGCTGGGCCTGCACCCAAGGTTTCCATAGCATCCACTGTTGTTGTAGGGCTGTATTATGCGGTGTGAGACATAGCCAGTATGCTACTGGCTGATTTAGGGATTGTTCTTCTGCTGCTGACAGTGACATCACAGACCTCACAATTTCGTCTGGAAAGTCGACATAAATCCCATCTTGTGTACACATTATTTTAGCTTTTAAGGAGCATAGGATGTCTCTACCCATGAGATTTGCTGGTGTGTTGGCTGAGTAGAGTAAAGATGCAATTATTGTTCTGCCATTAATTTGCATGGGTACAGGCTCTGTTAATGGTATTACCTGTAATCTCCCAGAGAAGCCCACAGTCTTCACAGATGACTTTGAAAGGGGGAGAGCTGAGCCCTCTTTACCAATGCATGAATATGTTGCGCCTGTATCCACCATAAATAAATGTTCTCTCTGGTTTATAATTACAGGTATGGTGGGCTGTTCTTGTGGATGCTGTGAGGTGACAGGCAGCATCTGCTCTCCCTTGGGCCTCTCTGGGCAGCCCTAATATGGCAATCCTGTTGCCGGGCCTGTCCAAGGATTGATTGGGCATTCTCTTTTCTTGTGCCCTACCTGGTTACATCCCCAACACAATTCGTTGCTTGTTTGAGTGGGGGTTTGTGGCTGCTGTTGTCCAGGCTGTGATGGGCCCTGCTGTGCTTGCCAGGAATTATACGGCTGTGGTCCTGGTTGTTGGCTCTGTGGGGGGTACGCTTGGTTCTGTGGAGGGTATCCAGCTGTCGTTTGTGTCGGGCCTCTGTATCCTCCTCTTTGTCGTTTGCCCCGTCCTCTTGACGGCTTGTAACCATACGGGAGTGAATTCACGTGCACTTGGATTGTGGGTGTGGCTGATGGTAAGGCCATGGCTGGGTTCGTGACTGTAGAAGGTTGATACATGTGTGTGGGTGGCATTGATTGTTGTTGATTTAGTACTGGAGCAGGGGGCGTCTGAGGCGGTGATAGCACTTGTGGTATAGCTGTCACTACAGGTGCTTGGACGTGCTCCTCTTTCTTTTTGCTTTTGGTATCCTTTGTGAGCTGTCCTACTTGCAACTGAGTCAGTTTGTTGGCCAGCCGCTTAGACTCCTCCTCCTGCTTCCGCTGCTCCTTTCTGTGTTGTTCCACGTGATGGACTATATGTTCAGAAAACATCGCCCAATCCATTTTCAGCAGCCCCACCACATTATCTAATTTCTGCTGCACCTCTGGCGGCATGCTCTTTTTAACCATCATTTTAAATAAACTCGCACTGGTAGCATTAGCATTCCACGGACTTCCTGTCTCTTCCCTCCACTTTCGTTGAAAGGCATGCAGAAATCTCAATGGGCACTCGTCATCTTTTAATGTTTCCCCCTCTAGTTTTGAAGGATCCATCTTTTCTGGATATTGTTTTCTTACTGCAGCCCAAATCCTCCTTCTATGACCATTAAACCCTACTTGATCTGCAATATTGCTAACGGCCAATTGTGATAGTTCTGCTTCGTCGAAAATCTCATGGGCTATTTGTTTTCCTGCAGTATGCATTAATAAAGCCTTAACATCACCCAGTGCCAGCCTCACTCCTCCTGTGAACTCCTCTAAGGCCACGATCCACTTATTGGCCCCTTCAGTCAACGGAGGCAGTTTGCTGGCCAGGGTTTGCATGTCCATAAATGACCATGGCACGTATTGCTCTCTGTCTCTCTTCACAATCAGTGGTGCCTGGATCTCGACCTCCTCCTCCTCCTTGTCGTTCGGCTTCATCTGTTCCCTCGGCACTGTGTTGACTCTGCGCCCACTCCTCAGCTCCATTCCGGTCTCTGATGTTTCTGTTAATCTTGTCATGTCTTGAAGATGGCGATTAATATTCCGTTCCGCCCTGCCGAATTCTTCAAGTAGATGTTGATATTGTTGGTTAGTTCTGTTTCCTCTTTCTCGGGCCTCTTCGGTTCCCTCTATCCATAATTTTCCAGACACAAGTCTCTCCATGGAGGTTGACCCTGTGGGCGGCGCTGTTGTCTTCCCTCTGCAACTCATGTCCCTGTGCTTTGGCGTGGAAGTTGTGTATCCCTCGTCCATTAACACCTCTGGGTTGATAAGCATTGACCTTTGAGGCTTCTCCATATCCGCAGGAAGCGTATCCACTAGTCTGTGAAACTCCTCCTTGTCTGCCCTCTCTTGTGGGTCCTCCATATATTTTCTTTCTCCGTCAGTGTGTGTGCCTCCTGTTGCTCCTCTCTGTCTCCACTCCTTCCAGATGTAGCCCCCCTCTTCCTGCTTGTCTGTGAAGTCTGCATGTGTCTGTGTGCCTCTGTGTGTATGTGTGCTTGGGTATGCGTGCATGCCTGTGTGTGTGTGGGTGCGTGTGTGTGTATGTGTGCCTGCACGTAGTGGAATGCCTGTATGGGTGTGTGCGTCCGCATCTGTATGGGTGTCTATGGGATTCCATGCAAGTTTGACAGTCCCTCTTATCGGTTCCAGCTCTATTTCTGTTTCCATCCTTCTTTCTTCCTGGGGTTGCCCTGTCTGTAAGACGTATTGTCCTGCCTTCAGTGGATTCTTGTCAGCTGAGTGAGATGGGGGTGATGAAGACCAAGTGGGGGCTGTTGATGGTGTGCAGACATTTGCTTCAGACAATGATTTTTGCCTATCTACTATTTTCCCACATTCTCTCTCATCCTGCACCTCTCTATGTGTATTTTGCATTTCCCCAGCCCTTCTAGCTGACTGCCTACACGCCGTCCCTGTTTGCATGAACCAACCAAGAACCTCTTTTTCCTTCTGCTTTTTCCTATCCTCTTATCACTAGTGTCTCCCGCTTTGTAATGTGTTATATTAGTTTCTACCTCTTTACAGCATGCAAAGTCAAACGTACCCTCTAACGGCCACTGGCGATCTCCAACTGTTCTTTTATTCCATTTTTTCATGCACTTTAAAATGTGGGCTTTGTGTTGTGGGTGTTTTTGAATGACTAAGTCTTTAGGTGTATTCATGCTTTTGCTCATCACGGCTTTTTTCATGTTATTAATCACTGATACACGTTTTTAAGTTGATTTCAATAGTTATGGCTTGTCGTCCCTGTCTCTGCGCGAGCTTACAGTTATACACAATCTGGGACTAACCGACTGCTTTTCCTGGACCTTTAATACATTAATTTTCTCATACCCCTGATAATGGACTTAACGGTACGATTACAATATTTTCTGGGTTTATATAGAGACTTTTAATATCGGCTGCAACGTATTAGCACTCCATAGCCTCCGTAACTATACAGTCCACATTAAACTGCACCTTTTATAAATTTACCAATTAGTCATTTGCCAAAGCTTTAGTTCGATCAGCCGGTCACTTAGCCAGTGTTTAATACTGTTAAAATCTTTATACGTACGCTTTAACCAAAACGTGTCCTAATTCCCTACGTTTCTACATAGTCTTTTTAAATTTAACTGATCAAAAAACGGCGATTGCGTCTAGTAATACACGTAACAAAGATTAAGTAGTCCGCGTTTTTATCACACACAAAGTTTACTGCTTAATTTATTTGGTATTTCACATGTACTCTTCACAAATGGATGTTTGCTGTTATAGCATAGACATTTAACATTACTCAGTGATTCTTTAGACTGGGGCTGATAGCGAAACAAATGTTATTCATGACAATGTGCACACTTAGCAATGTTTAGGGAGGTCCTAGCGCTTCCCCATGGCACCCGCTGAAATAACTTACACTTGTCTACGTCTCATAAAAAAACCCTCGGATAATGCACCCAACAGTTTTAATTCCTACACTACTATTACCTTATGGGTACTGCAAATTACATGACATCCCACATAAATTTCCACTGTTTGAAGACAGTTATTACTTCTTTCGCGCTACTCCGCGTCCTCCTCTCCGGGGCTCTAAAAATGCCGCTTTAAACGCATCTCTTATTTTAACAACCGGAATATTTTCTATTAGATACCTCTCTTCAACGCTCACAACTATATTAATTTCAGCATTTACTACTTTAATCAATGCTTTTCTTCACTTCTTCTCCACTCATATCCACTCTCTCACTTTACTCAACACATACGATTCACTCGCCGTTCATACCGTTTACTCATTCATACAATTGCCGGCACATTCACACTCACTCACTCTCACAAGGTCACCGTCCTGTAAACCCCTTAGCAGCAGCTAGATTGCCGTCCCTCACGGGCCCCTTAGCAAATCTAGACTTGACAGACAAACACAAAAATGCTGCCGTCCCGTAGGCCCCTTAATCAGTCTAAATAACATAAGTATATATATCTACATACGCACACACACACACATACATACACACACAAATTTTTTTGTTTTTTTCTGTTTTCTCTTTATTGTTTAGCGTCACTGTCTCATAAGCTTCTTAGTGACTGCTAGACTGCCGTCCCAACTGGGCCCCTTAGCAAGTCTATCTTCTGATAACTACTCAGACTGCCGTCCTAAACAGGCCCCTTAGCTAGTCTGGTGTTATTCTAAGTCGCCGTCCTAAACAGGCCCCTTAGCGACTACTAGGTTGCCGTCCCAAGCAGGCCCCTTAGCGACTACTAGGTTGCCGTCCCAAGCAGGCCCCTTAGCTAACCTAGATTTTATCTACACCCCTCCTGCCCGTGCAGACCTCCCACTGATACACTTCCTCGACACAATGAGAGCGGTATCCACAGGATGGTGTTTATGTGTGCTGTTGTGTGAGTGGTGCTAATCACCGATAGAAGACTGGGCCCCATTTAAGGTCTGTTGGCCCCAGACCACCCTCTGGCATGCGTTGCCCCAAGGGGACTCACAGAGGACTGGATACTTACCGAAGCAGACTGGTTGTTAACACCGCAAGGTTTCCCCAGTCTGCTTGTACGAGGCCCGGGAGGCAGGTACTGTGCAATACGTCACCTCCCAGACAGCCTCGGGTGGGAGTCCGCTTCCAGCGGATAGCCCCCCTATCTGCCCCCGCCCGGTATACACCAAGCCAGAGCCCTTCGGGAAGCTACCAAGCTTCTACTGGAAGCGCACTCAAACAAAAACAAACACCTTCTCCCATACACCGGTCTCTCAGCACATGCAGTGTAAACAGCTTCTACTTAAACATCACAGGAAAGTTAGTCACACACACACAATCTCACATTCACACATTACTGCATCGGACTCTACTATAATTTAGATTCTTTTAGAGGAGAGGCTAGATAATGCCTTGGCCTGGGCGGATCCACTGCTCTTGGTCTCGACAATTTTATGCAGAATTTTGGAAAAAGGCTCTGCTTACCTTTTGTATGTGGCCACCGTCGATCCAAGGAGCAGATCCGTCCAAGCTGTTGGCTTCCCCGTGCCTCTCCTGGCTGGCTCGCCACTCAAATGTGGGTGAAATTCTCAGCCTGGGCCAAATGGGACTGAGTCTCAACGCCACACGATACCTGTTCTGAGACAAAACAATAGGAGTCTAACAATGAGTCAGATGCAGTGTAAGTTTATTGTATAGTTCAAAAGGCATACAACAAACTGAGTCAGGTCCCGGGGAGTGACTGACTCCATCTCACAAAGCACCGGCCTTTATACACGTTTTCTTAAAAAAGATACACATTCCTTAGTCTCTTTGTATGTAGGGCACCTCGGCCAGCCTGTCTTCACAGACTCCTCTTATCATCATTATTTTCTAGCACCTTTTACTCCTAGCATAAGTTGTCACCAATAGTTACTGCCCTGCTAAGACGTACCATGAGACCTTGAACATTTCGCCATCTGCCTGCGTTGTTAATGACAACAACACTCTGGCAGGGGCTCCTTCCTTATCTCACAGGCAGTCCTTAAGAGCCTCACTGACCTCTTCTTTTTGAACACAGAGAACGTGATATTTCTTGTAATACAAAAGATTGTATAGTTATAACTTTTAATATAAATGATTACATTGATTCACCCCTATAATAATGAATACATTGTGCTTACATTGTTTATCATGGTTACTATGGTTAGCTTAAAGGAGAGTAATAATTTTCCAACAATACTCAAGATAAAATAAACGAACCATTACAAAACTTAAACATGACTGTTTGTAAATAACAAATTTTGGGGTTACGTGCTTTTCTCATCCGGGCTACACCATCATTATCAATTTTTAGCTAGTTAAGTATTGCTCTCTGTGGTCGTTAGTTTGGGCTAACTCGTATACATCACTGGCACACATCACTAAAGCTTTAGGTGTTTCAGTTTTGAAATGATACCTTGGTTTTTATTAGTAGCCTTGAGGATTGATGTCGTCAGAGTATCCTGACCTAAAAAAGATTCAAATTTAAAAGTTAAAAGAAAACCCGTTCCCCTGGAACATTAGCCTCAATTTGCCGAATTTGATCCCCCCTCTGTATTCCCTACCACATGGGTTGGTCATCCAAAGCGATTAATTCAATTACCCTCTGTCAAGGTCCAGCCCTGCTCTTCCAGATCCTAGTCCATGTTTTCCTTGTGTCCTGTCATGTATGTCTTGTCTGTCTGTTCTAGGTTGCTCTGGTCCATGTTTTACATTGTTTCCTGCCTGGTCTCTGTTCACCTGCTGCCATTTTCCTCATCAGCCACTGCATTTAAGCCCTGTCTGTTTCCCCACTAGTTTGCTGGATTATCTAGACACGTTCATGTTCCCTGTGTTGGTTTGTTTGCATCATTCTTGTTACCTTTTTGACCTTTGCCTGTTTTTTTGGCTAGTGTTTTTGCCTGCCTTTTTGACCTTTGCCTGTTGCCTTTTTGACCTTTGCCTGTTTTTTGGACATTGTTTTTTGTGTTTTTGGAGCTTTTGCCTGTTTTTTCTGTCTCTCTGCCTGACCTTCTCTGCCTGTTTTTGACCACTGCCTCTGTCACTGCTCACTGGTACCATCACCGTGATTCAGTCTTTTGGATTTCTTTAAGATAAGATTTCATTAAACACCTGCTAAAATATATTGTCCTGAGTCTGCTTTTGGGTCCTCTGTCAACCAGGCCTCACCGGCCTTAACACCCTCTGGATAATCTTTGTGGCCTTGTTGCTGTCTCAAGGAAATTTCTTTCTCATTTTAAAAGTATATCCTCTAATGTGTGTTGCTTCGGAGCAGCCTTTGCCTGTGTTACCTGAGTGAACTCACTGTATTCCGCTGAGTGTTTTTAGGTGCCATATCAAAGTGGTAGTAGCCTACTGAACACAGCTCTGTGTTACGGCCTTGCGAAATGCTCGCATTGCAAACATTACAAGTGGGTGTTGGACTGCTTTCCAATTTCAAACATATCCACACTGCAGACATTTTAGCCTTGTCCTGCCACAAATTATGCTCTTTGTTTGACACCCGTGTGACAGCTGACATAAAACAAAGGATTGGGCTCAGGGTCGTGCTCAGTAAAGTCGATACTGATCAGTTAAAAAATGCCCTGATCGCCCAATACCGGATCAGGACATCCCTATTTATTACCGTTAATTTCTGTTTATTTATTCTGAATTAAATCAGAGGAGATTTCTTAGGCATATCACGGAATTCTGCACCGTTCCGAGACTGTATCTGACTGCCAATTTTATGTTCAAATAGTGCTTTTATGTTCAAATGTACCCTGCTCCCTTGCAAGTCAGAAGAAAAACAAATTTGAGAAAGAGAGGGAGCCAGAGACAACAACACCAGCATTTCATCCCAGAGCACATCACAGTCAACAGTCACCTTTAGGCCTATATTCAGCATCCCCATATAGCCGGAATGGAATGATCCTTGTTTCATAACCAAACTTCGCCACGACTATGAGATTGGTCGTGGAATCAGGCTCCTTAAATCGAATCTGGAATAGTCGACTATTCGGGGCCTGTTCGGCAAAATGGTAGTCTAACGTTTGGGGCACAAGCAGGTTGCTTATGATAATAGCTTTTGGTTGTATTCGAAACTGCATACTGGATACTGTGTACAGCGTACTATACCAGTATATACTGCATGCTATTTTTATTTTTTATCCTTGATAAGCCTGTATTGCTGCACCTTACAGGCCCCTTGGTTTGGGTTTGTAAATGACTATGGTAACACGAATGGGATATTCCATTTCCCGGGTCCATTCATGTGACCCACTTTGACTCTCTATGAGCAATCAAAATCACAAGTACTTGTCCTTATTAATTGGCTACATGTGTAAATATGGGAGTAAGTAATTTATTTCTCTGTGTTCCACTTTGTTTCCATATGAGTCGAGTTGGGGAGATATTTTCAAGAATTAAGCCATGGCCCTCTAAGGATGCACATTCTACAAACTTTCAAGGCCACAGAAAGATATATGGAGACCAATATAAAATGACCTAAAGTCTGTCCAGTTTGGTGAAATATCCACCTATTAATGCCTAGTAAACCCTATACTCAAAACCTTTGGCCAGAAAAGGGTAAATGGGTCCTTGAAGATATTAATAGTAATAACTCACTAGTTAGTTTTGAAGACTAATTTCACTACATTCCATAGCTAAACATTCTTCATTGTGTTACTTTACACTCAGCACTTGGCACTTTCAATACATAATATTTCTTGGGCTCTCAACCTGAAAGAACACTCCATAATCACCTGGATTTTAGATTCTTCCAGGAAAGTATTTTCTTTTATTTATACTAATCTTACGTCACATGCTTTCTTTAGATCTCACTGGTCAAAAAAAAAACAAAAAAAACTGCACCGGGAGGCAGTTTGGAAAAAGGTTTCTGAAGCCTGACATAACACTAACCACAGGTTTATTAATGTGAAAGTCTGTCATAAAGCTTCCCTGTCAACCCAGGGAGAAACACACAGTGGGCTTATTTCCACATTCTTACTGTAGCATCTGTCCACAATGGACACTGGGTATCTTTATATGCAATATGTGTGACTGCCCAGATGTACATAGTTTTCAGTTAGAGGTTGTTGATGCTGTCTTAACTCTTACAGGCATACACCTCCTAATGGAGCCTGCACTGCATCTCCTTAGGGACTGTGGAAAATATTTATGCATTAACGCTGCATTAACATGCACTCTGCCTAATCAAGTCTTAAGCTGCAAGACTAAGTGTCATTTTAGGTTGAACAGTGAAAAAGAACAAAGAGGAAGTTATGCGAGAATGCGATGGCTGAGTGTGTGCAGGAATGTGCCTGCAAGCACAAGAAGAGTAAGTATTACTGATCTGTTGTAACCTCTATATAATCAAGAGTATTGGTCACTGCTTGCACTGTCTGTAACCTTGGGTGAAAATATCTTAGATTAGACAAGTGAAACTGTCAAAGGGATGTCAGGCCGTGACTATCTGTCACTGTCTAAAATTACGTCTGTATTAAAGATCACATCATTTGCAAGACAAAGGGAAGTTGCGAGAGAGCATTTCAGGCTAACTCAGCAGTTCTCATCCAGGAATATGTTGTGTTGAAGTTTGGGGGCTGGACGGACTGGTCCCGCTCCCTTATCACGCCACCTCTAGAGTTATTTGCGTCACTGTACAGATACTCTGTCATTCTCTCTGTTCGGAGACTGTGCTCACAGTTGACTAGAGTGCACTCTCCCATGATCATGCTACTGGAATAAAAGTACATGAGTCATCACATCTGAAGTTTGTTGTCTCTGAAACTTAGCAACTCTCCATAAGGAGACCCCAAATTTCCCTTACAGGACCAGTGGCATGCAGTGCCGGCTGCAGGGTTTGATGACTGAGTGGGCATTTGAGATTTGCAAGGGGGCAAACGTGTACAGTATGATCAGGCTACAGTTAAAACTGAGGGGCAAAAATTTTATCTGATGGGGCAGTGCCCTGTAATTTTAGTCATAATTTTAGGCTACATGTTATTTTAGAGGGGAAATATCAGAAGAGCAGCCTGCTGCCTGCGTTAAAATGACGAATGTGGACATGGCCGGCCCAAGCCTTTATGGGGCCCTAAGCAGAATTTGGTTTGAGGGGGCCCCCACTGCTGTCAATACTATTGAATATTGTCAATGCTTGATCATTTGCACACCTACTGTAAATCTAACACTCCCAATATCAGTTTTATTAGTTGTAGCTGTATTGCTTACATCATACCAATGTCAGCCTGGCGTGTTTTTGCCCTTTTATGGTTTTTAATCTTGAAAGGTAGCAAACTCACAGGAGTGGTCTGGTATTAATTTGCACTTTAATATTCAAAGTGATACAGTACTAAGTGGCATACTGAATGTGAAAGTAAGAAAATGAACCAGCAGACAATGCATTTACTGTAAACAAATTAACCACTTTAATTGCTTTTGGTTTAAAAAATTTGCAACGTGCGAAAGTGCAGAACATACAGTAGGATGGACCATTAGGGCCACATTGAGGGGAAAAAAATTTAGATTTCGAAAAATAAGGTCATCATATTACTAGAGTAAAGATGTAAACTCATAATATTACAAGAATAAAGTCTAATTTAATGAGAATAAAGTCATAATATTTCAATAAAACAGCCATAATATTGCGAGAATAAAGCTGTTATTTTATGAGAAAAAAATCATAACATTACGAGAATAAAATCGCAAAATTTCAAGATAATAAACACGCCCTGCTTTTTAGGAAGATATATTACCAGCAAGCAACAAAACGGGTGAGAGGACAGTCAGTGGATTCAGAGCCTGCTTCTGGTAACTGCTGCTTCTCTCAGGCATCATGCTGTGCTACACACATCAGTCAACTTTACTGATGTGTGTAGCAGCCGCGTAGTTTGCTTATGTGTCGGGCCGGCTCTGGGCCTACCGGTGCAAGTAGACGTTAACATAGAATTGAATTTAATAGATCGTCCCCATTCTCACTGATACCCGATCCAGCTATTTGACTCAGTATTGGGCTGATATCGGTATCGGATTGATGCATCCACATTTTTTGAACCTTTATGGTCCTTTACACATATTTTCTGCTCTTTACCATGCTTTGTGTAATGCACTTTGTTAGTGTACACAGTGCATTTACCATCTTTCACACTGCACCATGAGAGAACTTTGACCCAACAGCATCTTGGGTAGTGACAGTTCTCGTCACACACTGTGCAACAGGTTGCTGTTTTGTTGGAGTGCCACCAGCTTGGGTTTATGGGAACTTTTACTTTGTAGACTTCATCAATTTCTATCTCAAAGTCCTTGTCCTTTTCCTTGACTATCTCCACGGCATCCCTTTTCTGCTTTAACTCCTCATGTTTCAGTTCAGCCCACATTACACACTCCAGTAAATTACTGAAACAAGACTTCAGCTGCTTATGGTTTCGTAGAACTCCTTCAGTCATTTTCAAGCTTCTTTTCTCCATTGTCTTCAAATATTCCAGAAAGTTTTTCATACTACTTTCGCCATGTTCCTAGGTAAATCTGTAGTCATTCATTCTCAGATTCATTCTCCTCTGTTCTTGCCAGTTGTCAAAAAGAGAATGGACAGGTTGATTGTCTGTATTTAGAGAACAGGGTATTTTGGCTTCAGTGATGGCTTGTAGGGCATCAGGACGGGCTCCACTTAAGTGTGTGATGAGTAAGACTATGTTCTTCTCTATGTCTTTGCCAAATAAAGATAAAATATGAAAAATGTAGAGAGTTGATTCCGAGATGCTTTCACCACCACATACACAGTATCAGTTTCATGAACTCCATTCTCTTTTCTGCACGAATTCAGCAGAGAATCAGAGATCATCTGGTCAAACTCAGACCCTTCTAATGTTCACAGTGATGTTACTTGTCCAAACGTCAGTCGTGCTCTTTACCATGTCCCTTGTGATGTCAAACCAGACTTTATCCTCACATCTTACTCCAAACATGTGCTTGACCATTGTATTCTCATAGTATTCATAGGACTCCAGGCTACAACACTGATGATGTGTCCAAGTTTGTGCATCAGAAGATGTATGAATAAATGTGCACTGCCCTGTCCTGGTTTCTCCAACCATTAAAATAGTTATTTGAATTTCCTCTGTGTCTTTCTCCCGAATGGTCTTTCTCTTTATTGTTGGCTGCAGAGACAGAATCTGTTTCTTTGGTTTCAGTTGATATAGTGCTGGGGTTCCTTCATGTTTTATTTCACTCAGTCTGGATTTGTCTTGTTTTCTATTATGAGGGACGTCCTCCCTATGTGAAAAACGAGCGTGACATGTTACTCATGTTAACGAATTAAGTCAATGAAAATGAAAATGAAAATGCAAACGAAAACTACCTTGGTTTATGTTGTTAAACTTGTACTTGCACCCTTTAAATTTGCACTTTATGTACAGAATATATTGTGTCTGGTTTGGCTGTGTGTCTAATTTGAGGAATAAAATAAGTTGCATGATGATGCCATGAACAAATTACCTCTTCTCTAGAAAGACTCGAAACAAGATCAGTAAAAAGGAGAATGAAGAGACTAGAAAAGAGAAAACTCTAGAGCCTAGAGTCTTCACTGCACTAAAGTTGATTGGGGTCTCTCTGGAACGAACATCTTTCAAAGAAATATCACTGGCCACACTGCGTTTACACCTCAAATTCGAGATGGGCACATGTGGATCTTTAACCCTACATAAGAAAGAAGAGAGTCAATGTGATATATCATCCATCTTAATGAAGTCCATGTTACATCAATAATAAATCAATAATCAAATGATAATCATGTAAAAATACCTCTTAGTGTGTGTACTGGATGTTTTGCAGCATGGTTCTTTTTGGCCTCCACAGCAGGGACATGGACGAGCATGTATAGCACTATGGGTCATTTTAGCACAGAACCCATTACATACACACTTATATGTAGAGGAATACAGACACCTTCCTCTTCCTTGTTCATGACTGGAGCCAGTTTCAAATCTAGAAAAATCCATGGAGAGATCCAGCAACAAACATCAGTACAATGCAACAATGCAACGCACCTACAATGTAAAAGAATAAACCCTCTAACAGGCTTATCTACTATAACGAAAATGAACTCAGTTTATGTTGTTAAACTTTTACTTAAACATTTTAAACTTGCACTTTATTTACAGAATATATTGAGCTCTAGTTTGAGAGTGTATTTGATTTGAGGATCACAATAAGTTGTATGATGCACCATGAATAAATTACCTCTGCTTTGAGGTCTTCTCTCCATTAAAGTCTGGGGAGATCACATTGGAACAATAACTTCTCAAAGAAGTAGTACTGTCTGTACTAAACGAAGGCCTCACTTCACAGATGGTTGCAGGTTTGTGTTGATGGCTCTGTGGTTGCACTCCAATCCTTCATTGAGAAGAAAAGTACGAGTTAACTGTTTGGAAATGCTAAATAAATATGTGTTCATTGTTATGAGTGTTATATTCATTATTAGTTCTGCTAAATGTGTAACACTTGGACAGTCTCCTTATCTTTTGGGTTTTCCTCCTTAGTATCCACTGTATCTTAGTTCACTAACTCAACAGTGGGAGGGGGAATTTTGTTGTAAAGCATAAAATATCAGAATAACAGAGATGTAGTTCTCCAAATAAATGCAAAATATAATTATGAATATTCCCTATAATTAAAAACATTTTCATAGTGTTAACTATCTGAGGGAACAACTGGACTTTTCTGATTGGGTTAAACATGGCCAACACATGGCTCTGGACAAGGTAAAAGGGCGGGTTACATTATAGTAAAACAGTGGACACAAACACAATGTTTGAATGTCTAATGTATAGTGATGACAGCACATAGTGAGACTTGGCAGAGGCCATTTGTTGAATATGTGCATATGAGCCATTTGTCTTTAATGGGGCAATCACAGTTTTAACCAGCAGAGGGCAGAAACACATGGGGTGGTGAATGAAGTGACTGTCAGGTATTTTAGAGTCACAGGTGACCTCACACATTTCTCAATAGCATCAGTAAATAGACAAAACACAGACACAAACTCCTCAGAAACAGTACTGTAAACACAAATGAGTGGCTAAAGGGAGAGTTGGTTAATAGGACAGATATTACAAAATAAACGTTGTAAATCTCCTCTATATAGTTATTATTGTGCATAAGATAAGATGTTGAAATAGCCTTTTCTTGCATTTTTTCGGAGTCTAAAATGAATAAAAACATATTTAACAGACTTTTATACTACAAGGAAAATGTACTCAGTTTATGTTGTTAAACTTGTACCTAAACCTTTTAAACTTGCACTTTATTTACAGAACATATTGTGTATGGTTTGGCAGTGCTTCTGACTTGAAGAAAAAATAAGTTTCATGATAACGTCATGAAAAATTACCTGTGCTCTGAGATATTCTCTTCATTAAAGTTTGGTGGGGCCCCTTTGGAATGATTGACCCTCAAAGAAACATCACTGTCTGTACTGTGTGTAAGCCATGTTTCATAGGAGGGCATCACAGGTGTGTGTTGATGGCTCCATGGCCGCACTCCAGTCCTTGATTGAGACGAAAAGTAAGAATTAACTGTTTACAAATGCTAAATAAATACATGTGCATTGTTATGAGTGTAATATTCATTATTAATATTCATCCATATCTCTTTTAGTTTCCCTCCTTTATCCTAGTTCACTAACTGAACAGTCCTCGTGAGACACACGGTAGAACAGGGATTTCTCATGTGAAAAGGCCTGTTTGTGAAAAGGCCAGGTGTGTTTTTTAGAAGTCAAAAAGAAACAGCATAAGTGAGATGCTTACTGAGTTGCAGTACTAGAGAAACAAATATGTGAAGTAAAATGGCGCTTTTTTTAAAGTTAATTTATGATTTGCTGTCTGCTTAAGAAGAACCAGAGAAATACAGTCCAACTATCTGTACCATATTGAATTGCATAGCATCATAGTCTTCTGTATCGCACTGTGTTGAATTGCACTGCATCGCAATAGGGCTAAATCAGTTATATCTCAACAAATATTACTGTAAATCCTCTGGGAAGGACTACAAATAGCAGCGCTGAACTGGACTTGTGTCATAATAAACACAATTGACTGGTGATACTGGTGTAGCCAGTGATTAGGATCTAAGAGGACGGATCAAAGAAATGCTGTTCTTTCCATCATTGTTAACTAGCGCATCAAATGTTTAGACAAATGCAATAAATGTATCTACAATGTATGACAGTTAAAATTGAATAAAGACACATGTAAGAGGCTTTTCTATGATAATGAAAATGAACTCAGTTTATGTTGTTAAACTTGTACATAAAACATTTAAACTTGCACTTTATTTACAGAACATATTGTGTCTGATTTGGCAGTGCTTCTGACTTGAAGAGAAAATAAGTTTCATGATAATGCCATAAAAAATTACCTGTGCTCTGAGATATTCTCTTCATTAAAGTTTGGTGGGGCCCCTTTGGAATGATTGACCCTCAAAGAAACATCACTGTCTGTACTGTGTGTAAGCCATGTTTCATAGGAGGGCATCACAGGTGTGTGCTGATGGCTCCATGGCCGCACTCCAGTCCTTGATTGAGACGAAAAGTAAGAATTAACTGTTTACAAATGCTAAATAAATACATGTGCATTGTTATAGTGTAATATTCATTATTAATATTCATCCATATCTCTTTTAGTTTCCCTCCTTTATCCTGGTCCACTAACTGAACAGTCCTCGTGAGACACACTGTAGAACAGGGATTATGAGTGGAAGAAGGACATTTGTTGTAAAGCGGAAATATCAGAATAACAGAGATGTAGTTCTCCAAATAAATACAGAAGATAACTGCAACTTAGTATGTGTGGTAATTGTGTATAATTAAGAACATTTCCACAATGTTAAGTATCTGAGGGAACTACTGGGTTAAAAATGGCCAACACATGGTGATGGATAAGGTAAAAGGGCAGGTTACATTAAAGCAAAATAGTGGACACAAGCACTAGGTTCGAATGACTTACACTGAGAGCAAAGCACATAGTGAGAGACTTGGCAGAAGCCATGTGCTAAATACGTGTATATTAGGGATGGTAAGATTTATCGATTTGCGTCAGCATAAAAGTTCAGGATGCGACTGCACCGATCAGAAAAAAAAGTGTGCACCTGATACAATTTGGGATGGATTTGGAATGCATTGTTTCTGACATCTTTGTGTCTGTAAAATCTGATTTATTTATAGTATTTAATAGAGGCCCTATGCCTTTATCATTAAGAAATGTGATCAATAATTTGCGATCAATAATTTTATATTTAGATTGACTCCCCCTCTCTAAACTGTTTCTCAAGCGTGCTCTCTCATCTCCACTGCTGTCGGTGGCTATTTCTCATCAAGTGTCTCAGCCAAGTCTCGCGCGAAAAGGCCTGTTTGTGAAAAGGCCTGGTGTGTTTTTTAGAAGTCAAAAAGAAACAGCATAAGTGAGATGCTTACTGAGTTGCAGTACTAGAGAAACAAATATGTGAAGTTAATTGGCGCTTTTTTTTAAAGTTAATTTATGATTTGCTGTCTGCTTAAGAAGAACCAGAGAAATACAGTCAAACTATCTGCACCATATTGAATTGCATAGCATCAAAGTCTTCTGTATCGCACTGTGTTGAATTGCACTGCATCGCAATAGGGCTAAATCAGTTATATCTCAACAAATATTACTGTAAATCCTCTGGGAAGGACTACAAATAGCAGCGCTGAACTGGACTTGTGTCATAATAAACACAATTGACTGGTAATACTGGTGTAGCCAGTGATTAGGATCTAAGAGGACGGATCAAAGAAATGCTGTTCTTTCCATCATTATGTTAACTAGCGCATCAAATGTTTAGACAAATGCAATAAATGTATCTACAATGTATGACAGTTAAAGTTGAATAAAGACACATCGAAGAGGCTTTTCTACGATAATGAAAATGAACTCAGTTTATGTTGTTAAACTTGTACCTAAACCTTTTAAACTTGCACTTTATTTACAAAACATATTGTGTCTGGTTTGGCAGTGCTTCTGACTTGAAGAGAAAATAAGTTTCATGATAACGTCATGAAAAATTACCTGTGCTCTGAGATATTCTCTTCATTAAAGTTTGGTGGGGCCCCTTTGGAATGATTGACCCCCAAAGAAACATCACTGTCTGTACTGTGTGTAAGCCATGTTTCATAGGAGGGCATCACAGGTGTGTGTTGATGGCTCCATGTCCGCAGTCCAGTCCTTGTTTGAGATGAAAAGTAAGAATTAACTGTTCAGAGATGCTAAATAAATACATGTTCATTGTTATGAGTGTAATATTCATTATTAGTACTATAAAATGTGCTATACTTGGATCATCTCCTTACCTTCACTGTACTGTGGAAAGTGGATATTTGTTGTAAAGTAGAACAAAATCAGAAGAGCAGAGATGTAGTTCTCCACTTTAATATCAAATCTGTTTATCAACATTTCCTATACATTCCCTCTATAATGCTGAGTATTTAAGAGAACAACTGGGCTTTTCTGATTGAGTTAAAAGTGGCCAGTACATGAATGTTTAAGGAGAGCAGGAGAAAGGGTTAGTTATATTAAACCAAAACAGTCGATAACACAGGAAGTGTGAAAGACTAATACATTATGATTAATACACACAGTAATACTACATTCACTGAGTATGTGTGTATATGGCATTTGTCTGTTATGAGTTGGTCACAGCTCTCACCAGGAAATGGTAACAATGCATGGCATGTTGAATCATTTAGGATGTTTTCAAACTGATACTGTTTGCTTAGGCTATGTTTCACACAGCACATTTTTAAGCAAACGAGAATTTATTAATAAAAAACTCTGTGGACTTCTTTCATTAGTTTCAGCAATTATTTTGGAAGTTACAGAAATGATAAAAATTGCCCTGTAAATTATTCATTTTCAGGGCAGATTCAAAATTAAAAGGCCACATTTTGAAAACTGTGTGTTACATATGCTATGGAGAAGATATATATATAAAATTTCACACAACACTGTTCTACCGTTAAATCCCCTCACCTACATGGGGTCATTAGACACTTGAAAAACTATTGTCGTTTTTGAGTTTTATTAAGTAGCTGATATGTACAGCTACCTGTTCAAATACAGTGAAGGCATTGCACCTCCTCACTACTGCAGTTCAAGCCACAACTCATTTAGTGTAACTGGCCTGAAAACCCTTTTGGAATAGCGTAGTGTGAGAACACGCGCTTTAACTGTAATGCACAGTATTTTCAGCGACTGGATTGGACCTGTGCTAGATTACGTTGAAACCTCAGATGAATCGCCTCAGGGTTCATTTGGAAACGAACCGAGAAGACAGCCGGGTCTCGGCCCGGTTCATTTGGTCCACACCCAAGTGTGAGCAGCACATTCACATCCACTCATACGAAGTACAGAAGGTGGTGACATCTACATCATGTAACTCTTGGTTAAGTCTTCTTTAAATTAATATATTACTGAAGGTAACACCTAAAATACTCTGTATGTGATTCTTTTTGACTCCATTACAGTCTGGTTCATTTCATCAGTGGAAAATAACCAAGGTGTTCTGGAATATCAACTACACAGTCTGTCTGCTGGACCACAATGTACAAAAAAAGAGAGAAAAAAGACAGACCATAATCTTTCTCACATTCTCGGAAATGCCTGTGTAACATGAAAAATAAGGATAAAAATCCATGTCAAATCCATGCCATAATCTTAAGATTACCTCATTCCCTGGTTATGCAAAAGTCCATGACTTTGGCTGCTTGACATTTCACAGCTTGAGATACCAGAATCAGAGGCATTCTCCCATTGACTCTTCTCAGCCATCATCCTGACTGACACCAATCACCTGTGTTTAAAACAGTATAGAGTTATAAAAAGTTAACACATACAATAAAACCCAGTGTACATCAAGACACTAAACTGCACTATGTCTCAAGATGAAATGGCATTTCAAACAATTTTTGTGGAATCTCTGCTGAAAAATTTTGCCTATATGACAGAGGAAAAACTTCCGTAAAGACAAATTTAAAATGTTCTGGTATTCACGAATATTTTCTCAGGCAGTATCGACTCTTGGGTAAGAGCAAAATCTATGAGTCCTAAGAACGCTACATGGGCCATAAATGCACACACTGACATGTTTAGATTACACAGGTAGCTGGGGAAAAAAGAGTTGAGGCATAATGAAAGCCAGAGTATGTGTGAACCCCTGGTTCATAGGTTTTTTGAGCAACAACTGAGTTATGTGTCGCATATTATCATATTTTAATCAATGATGCTTAACTTATATGGTGACTCTCAGTCTATGCTGTTTATGTATAGTGCCTGAATACCACAGGTATGTAGGAATAGCCAAAATAAATATATGTATCATATGGATTTTGTAAAATTTTGGATAGGTTATTATGATCAATCCGACATTTAGATGATGTAGTCTTGTCTATGATGCTATATATCTTGTGGTTAATGCTATTTTGTGTTGCGTTTTTTTTTTTTTGACGATGTCAGTGTATAAGCCATTGCTTTAGTCTCTTTGTTCGTCGGGTGGTTCATATAAGCGCAAAATACGTGTGTCAATCTAAGTGTTAGACCTGAGATTACTGCAAATCACAGTATTCATACACATTTTTACCAATATATTTCCATGACTTTTCCAAATTTCATGACCATACATTCTCTGAAACGTCTGTGTAACATGAAAAATAAGGATAAAAATCTATGTCAAAATTTACCTCAGCATATTTTAACTAAAATTAATGACAAGCTATGCGGTTTGAAGCCAGGCATGATTAAATCGCCATTTTCCTGGCACTGCATTTACATTTTCGTTTCGTTACAAGCTGCAGCTCAGGTCGGAATCTGGCGTTACCCCACGCAGAGAACAAAGTTAATAAAGTGTCTTGACTGATCTGCCCGAATAGTCAAGTATTGTTTAACCAATATAGATTTTTCTCGATCTTAACTGTACCATAGGGCTGAACTGAAAAAAATCGAAGCTTCGTTCACTGAGTTGGCATTCGATTGTGAAATTAAGCATTCTATGATTAGGATGGGTGCTCGGTTGCAGTTTTAAGGTTATTGCTGCTGTAATACAAGAAATGTAGATATCAAAGTGACCTACTTTTTAAAAATCATTTAACATAAACAATTATGCCAGAAAACACATCTGCACTTTTTGAATTTCAGTAAGGGAAGCCTCGTGTTGCGGAATGCCAGATATGCAAGATAAAACTGGCGGACCATCACTCAACAGCAAATCTGGGAACCATCTGAAAAGTGTAAGTTTAGTAAATTAAGGTCTACAATATCGCTAGTTACACCTACGTTTAGTTTAACCTACTTCGCAGATAATCACTGTATTATTTGTGAATAAAGGTGCATGTTCAGCTATATAGAAATGCCAACCGTCGACACCGCAAAGACAGCGAACTCAGAATCAGTTGATGTTATCAGATGATGTTAGTATTAAAGAGTGTCAAACTTTAAAAAGTGTAAAAATACTGATTTTACGCTGAATTAAAATCTATACAAAAAAATAGGAAACAGGTGTATCGACCTGACAAGTGCAGAAATAAACAATCGTCTTCGATATTCAATAAATCGTAAGCCATAACAATTCTCAGAAACTACAGGGGGAGAATTGTTAATTTGCCACAAAATGTACTTGCGATAAGTTTCTCCCTGTTCTTTTCCAAAATTATGTACCAGACAAACTTTAGGTTTATAAATCAAATGCAGATGCAAAGAGCAGCCTGTTTTCGTTGTTTTTCGATCAAACTTTAAAAAGAATTTACCGAGAAAGAGTAGTCTTCTTCCGCTGACAGACTCCGTAGGGCGAATGAGGTAGGCTACAGTTTCCTTTCGTTTTCATGGGTTGGTCGTTAATGCAGTCACACAATAGCAAATAAATCATGTAGCCTCGCAATTATGCGTTAAAACTAACGTGTATTTATACTACCTCTCTACTCTCGGTGTGGTGTGAATCGACGTGGTGTTAACATAAGCCCAACAAATCAAACTGCGCAAAACTTCGTTGTATCTGTATAATGTGTCTTATTTTATCATGAGACAAAGCAAATGAACCTTTTGAGTCGTTTTGGGAAGTGGTGCTGCTTTTACGCGCAGGGAAAATATATCAAAAACAGAAAGCAGACGCACTGACCTTGCAGGTGTAAAACGGCAAAATAAACAAGAGGCTTAAATGTTCCACGAATCGTGGGGCGTCCCGTCGCGAGCGAGTTGAACGGGATGATCAATTTCCCACAAGATCTCAAATTCCACAAAAGTTAGTTACAGTCACTCTGGCTTTTTGCCAGAGTTGCACATCAATTGTTTACACAGACACTTTGACATATCAGCTCCCCAGATCTCTGGAGTGACTTACTTGACAAACGTCGTCGCTAGACATCAACTTTATAAGGGATTGGCATTTCAGGCAAAATGGTTATTTTGAATAAGGCACTATGCTCAAATATTTCACGAGTCCGACGAATTAGATTTCCCTCTCCGAAGCAAACCGTTCGACGCAGGCTATAACTATAGCACTGCCCACTAGTGGATTAAAGTGTTCTGACAGAGTGTCGCTCTGAAAATGGAGAACAGAATGTGCAGCCGATTTGATAAAAAGGAGCATCAATCTACTATTCGATTTTTAGCCTTTCGGGGTATTCGGAAATTAGTGTTACCGGAAACTGGGCGAGCAAAACCGTGCACAACTTCTTCGCATAGGGCCTATCGTTTTAATGCCATTTCCTTCATCTCGGAATAATGCAAACGTCGACTGACCCACACATTTAGCATAACAGTAAATACTACAATGTCAGTCGATCATGTTCTGACAGGATTCAGAATTGCAGTTTCTTTATTTCCGAGACAAAACACAACGCACATCATATGGGTACTTCCGTAATCGAAAAACGTGGGGCCCCGTTTTGTCGTTCTTTCAGTTTGAAATATTAAGCCGTTCGCTAAAACAAATTTAGAAAGATGAGAAAATGCACTGAAATTAATGTGTTCACTGCACAGGTTTGTTGACAATCAGCCCTTTGAGACTTTTTGGTGGGTGATGCCCATTTTACACGACGAGAAAATCCATAAAAAATGAACAGTAGGCTATGATATTTAATGAACCCAAGACCATAATAATTCTCAGAACGTAGTGGGACAGAATAACTAGGGGCAATAAGCGTTTGTTGTTGTTGTTGTTGTTGTTGTTTTTTTTACACCAAAGACATCCACTTATTTTTAGCCTTTAGACTTTTAAACAAATTAGCCGTCCAAAATATCTTACCTGACAAACTTCAGTTGTAGGATAAATCAACAGTTGATGCACAGGGCAGTTTTTCGTTTTTTTTGATTAAACTTAAAAACTAATTTCCCCAGAAAGAGTAGTCTTCTTCCGCTCACTGACTCCAGAAACGCATGAGGTACACTATGCTACTTACACGTGTTTAGTAGTGTACTTCTTTTAGTGGCAGTGTGGCGTAAGCCTTGCAAATCAAACCGCTCAGAATTTCCAGTGTGCGATATACCCGGGGGCGTATTCCAGAAAGCAGTCTACCAAACTCTGAACCTAACCCTGAACCTAACCCTGAGCTGGTCATACCTGAGATGGGAAACTCCGAGTTTTCGGTTCAAGAACAGCTTATCTGAGTTAGTTCAATCAACTCTGTGTATGTTCACTCTGAGTAAGCGCGTGTCATCAACGGAGTTCCGATACTGCGATTCACCATGGCAACCGGCGAGAAAAAAAAGGTCGTGCTACTTCTCCCCTACAGGAGTTAGAAATTCTGACGTGTGTTTATGACGAGTATGAGCACATTTTCAGGAAAAAACAAGCAACTCAGCTGCAGCAGCAAAAGAGACACAATTGGCGTGGGAGAGGATTGCTCCCCGAGTCAGTGCGTAATGCTGTAGTCTATTCATTTAACATTTAACCGCGATTTCTTTTAATGTCACAGGTGAAGAAGTGGTGGAATGTTATTGAATAAAGTTCTATTTTAATTTAGGTTAATCCCATGGGCACAAAGCACACTTGGCAGCATCTTAAAATGAAATATAAAAACATAGTGCAAAGAGGTAAGGCATATTATGTTTAGGCCTATAGGCTCATGATTGTACCTCACTTTGGTTTTAATCATATTTTGTATATTAAAGTAAATATCATTCAGTGGCTGTTTCAACTTGTAGTTGCTATAACATCTTTGCACAGTAAGAAAAGGTTTACATATGTCTCTTTATCACCCATGTCTCTCACTGAAATCATAAGAGAACACTACAACCTCCAAACAAAATGTTGCCTCTCTCTTCCCAGGTGCCGGTAAAAGACTGATATAAAATCCATCTGGAGAAGCAAATTTAAAAAAAAAAGTGACCTCCCAGATGGACCACATACAACTTCAAATAAAAAACAAACAAACAAAACTTTGAAATTGAAATGGTGGAGCACAAGTTAAAGGTGGGTTTGTAAAATGATTTTAGTTTTCCACTGGTGTGCATGGTGTTAGTAAATTAAAGCATGTCCTCTCACTGCTATTTGCAGGACATAAAGAGGAAATGAGAAATCTGCTGAGCACGCAGGGAAGAAAAAATAAATGAATGGGGGAAAAATGCTTGGGAGGATGTTGCACTCCACTGAAGTGATTATGGCAAATTGTGTCCCTCACAGTCCGACCATCTCGGTCATCAGGGAACGTGACACGGGGACACCTCATCTTCCACTACAACTGGAGGACAGTGTCTTTCCCCTCTTATTGTGAGAATATTATGTAACACCACACTCGCCGCAGTGATGTCACATATCCTCTCTGGACTGACCCTGAGCCCTCGCAGGCACTGGAACCGGGCCTTGAGGATGCCGTTAGTCATCTCCTCCCTGGCTCTTGTCCTGCAGTGGGCCAGGTTGTAGTGGCCCTGTGCTCCAGGCTGAGGGTCAGGGTCTGGGTAGGGGGTCATCAGAAAGGGCAGGTAGGGGTAGCCTCTGTCCCCAAGGAGGATACCACCACCAATCCAGAAAAAAGAGGGAAAAAAAGGACAGGGCACATAACAACTTTCAGAATGAATTTCACTTTGCACATAAATACACAGGCTTATTTTGACACAACTTAATGCGAGAATTACATATTTGCTCAACTTTGCTTATGCAGCAATACAAACAAATCAGCATTTGTGGATCATATGCAAGCCAACTGACAAATGCACAGTGACGGCTTGTGATGCGCATTGTGTGAATATCCAGAGGCTTCAGACCGTCGCTATCAATAACG
The DNA here is from genome assembly GCF_902362185.1 of Chanos chanos. Taxonomy (NCBI): domain Eukaryota; kingdom Metazoa; phylum Chordata; class Actinopteri; order Gonorynchiformes; family Chanidae; genus Chanos; species Chanos chanos. The sequence goes on along the minus strand of NC_044501.1, from coordinate 6,109,422 downwards.
CAGTGGAGCTTAAAAAGGCTGAGATAATACACAGGAAGTGAAATACAATGAATCTTGACGTGTATCTGCAGAGTCAATGTAATTAATTGCATAAGCTCAATATATCTCTTTTTGAGGCGAGATAGTAACTGATTGTGTAATAAAGCATTGAAATATTTTTTTACCATTTAATATATATATACATATATATATATATACACACACACACATACGCACATATACGTACATACATACATTAAAAAAAAAAAAAAAGGGGCCGGCCGTGGTCTAAAGGGTAGAGAACCGGGCTCGTGACTGGAGGGTTGCCGGTCCAACATCCACGGCTGTGTGCCCTTGAGCAAGGCACTTAACCCCAGTGCTCCCCGGGTGCTCACCAAGGAGGCTGCCCACTGCTCCTGTGTCTGGTGTGTGTTCACTACTGGTGTGTTGGATGGGTTAAATGCAGAGGACAAATTCACTACTCACTGTTGACAGTGTGTGTGTGCAATAACTGAAACTTAACACACACATATCTGAATAAACCATTGTATGGACATTTGCAATTAACGTATGGGTTTATCCATGCTGAAGTCAGGGCAGGGGACATGTAATATCTTGGCTACACAGTTGGAGCATGTGAGTTGGGGAATGTGATTGAACAGGAGTCATTATATTGAATTCTAGTGACCAGCAGATGTCACTGGGAGCCAGGGTTCTTATTCATTCATTTATTGTGGGTTCCAATGAAGAAGAATTGCACATAACTGATGTATCCTCAAAACAAGAGCCCTCTACCTGTCCCCCACCCCAACGCACATGTGACATATAAAACAGAGCATTATACAGCACAGGAAAATCCAACACAGCACAGCCCAGGCCACATCACCATATTTCTCAGAGGAGAAATGATGAATCAAGTTATGAGGCCAATTACCTCATAGTAAAAAGTCCTTCACTTTGCGATTCCAACTCTCCATATTAGTATGGTCCTTCGTGCTGCTTTGTTACAGTTTAAGTGAGAGGATGTCTGATAAAGAGTAGTTTAAAGACAAATTATGGGGTGGTCTCCAACACTGAACAATAATCTTCTTAGCTGCTGTCAAGCATCTCACCCAGATTCTTTCGGTACTTTTATTGATGGGGAATGTGGAGCTGTCCTTATGGAGATTCAGTGATGGGGAATGTGGAGCTGTCCTTATGGAGATTCAGTGACGGGGAATGTGGAGCGGTCCTTATGGAGATTCAGTGACGGGGAATGTGGAGCTGTCCTTATGGAGATTCAGTGACGGGGAATGTGGAGCTGTCTTTATGGAGATTCAGTGATGGGGAATGTGGAGCTGTCCTTATGGAGATTCAGTGATGGGGAATGTGGAGCTGTCCTTATGGAGATTCAGTGACGGGGAATGTGGAGCGGTCCTTATGGAGATTCAGTGACGGGGAATGTGGATCTGTCTTTATGGATATTCAGTGATGGGGAATGTGGAGCTGTCCTTATGGAGATTCAGTGATGGGGAATGTGGAGCTGTCTTTATGGATATTCAGTGATGGGGAATGTGGAGCTGTCCTTATGGAGATTCAGTGATGGGGAATGTGGAGCGGTCCTTATGGAGATTCAGTGACGGGGAATGTGGAGCTGTCCTTATGGAGATTCAGTGACGGGGAATGTGGAGCTGTCCTTATGGAGATTCAGTGATGGGGAATGTGGAGCTGTCCTTACGGAGATTCAGTGACGGGGAATGTGGAGCTGTCCTTACAGAGATTCAGTGATGGGGAATGTGGAGCTGTCCTTATGGAGATTCAGTGATGGGGAATGTGGAGCTGTCCTTACGGAGATTCAGTGACGGGGAATGTGGAGCTGTCCTTACAGAGATTCAGTGATGGGGAATGTGGAGCTGTCCTTATGGAGATTCAGTGATGGGGAATGTGGAGCTGTCCTTATGGAGATTCAGTGACGGGGAATGTGGAGCTGTCCTTATGGAGATTCAGTGACGGGGAATGTGGAGCTGTCCTTATGGAGATTCAGTGATGGGGAATGTGGAGCTGTCCTTATGGAGATTCAGTGACGGGGAATGTGGAGCTGTCCTTATGGAGATTCAGTGATGGGGAATGTGGAGCTGTCCTTATGGAGATCCAGTGATGGGGAATGTGGAGCTGTCTTTATGGAGATTCAGTGACGGGGAATGTGGAGCAGTCCTTACAGAGATTCAGTGATGGGGAATGTGGAGCTGTCCTTATGGAGATTCAGTGATGGGGAATGTGGAGCTGTCCTTATGGAGATTCAGTGATGGGGAATGTGGAGCTGTCCTGATGGAGATTCAGTGCAGTATCCAGCCAGAGCTGAGACAGCATATGCAACTTCTAACTGAAAACTATGTACATCTGGACAGTCACACATATTGTGCATAACGGTACCCAGTGTCCCCTGTGGACAGATGCTACGGTAAGAATGTGGAAACGAGCCCACTGTGTGTTTCGCCCTGGGTGTATGGTAAGCTGTATGACAGACTTTCACATGAATAAACCAGTGGGTTGGGATTGTGTCAGACTGCAGAAACATTGTCCCAAACTGCCTCCCAGTCCACCCCCCTTCCTCTTTTTTCCATTGGCTTGGTCTCAGTTTTTAGACCAGTGATATTTAAAGAAAACATGTGACATATGATTAGTATGAACAAAAGAGACTATTTGTCTGGAAGAATCTAAAATCCAGGTGATTATGGGGTGTTCCTTCAGGTCGGGAGCCCAAGCAATATTCCGGGTTTTAAATGCCAAGTGCTGCGTATGAAGTGATACGATAAAGAATGTTTAACTGTGCCATAAAGTAAAAATTAGTCTTCAAAACTAACTAGCGAGTTATTACCATTAAAATCCTCTAGGACCTGTATACCTTTTTCAGGGGAACAATTTTGAGTAAAGGGTTTATTGCATGTTGTTAGTTTGATATTTCACCAAACCGAAGAGGCTTTAGGTAATTTTGTGTTGGTCTCTGCATATCCTTCTGTGGCCTTGAAAGTCTGTAGCATATGCGTCATTATAGGGCCGTGGCTTAATGTGGATTTTTAACAGATAAGCTCCCGAACAGGAAGTCCTCTAATCTAATCTTATCTAATATGAGCTACTATGTCTTGTGCTATGTTCCTCCAAGTTAGATTGGAATTTGGATCAATTCAGTTTTACACATGGTGTAAATGGTCAGTGATCAGATTTGAAGTTAAGAGCCAGCCTTGAAATACCTTTTCTTTTTTCTTTTTTCTTTTTCCAAACAGACGCTCAGACTGTGTGAATGCCTAAGAAGGTTCACTCTCACGCATTTCAGAGGCCAGAGTGATGCTAGGCCTCAGCTGAAAAGGGAAGTGAAAGCATAGGGTGACAGAGAGGAAGCAAACATTACTCCCGCCTTCCCCAAGGTGGCTTTATCTGTTTAACGCAGGATCTCCCAGGCCAGACCGCAGAATTACAGCCATTTATCTCTTTCTCTCCTTTATCGCTGAAACAAACAGGGATCAAAAACAGAACATGAAACACCAAACACACGAGGCACAACAGAGGAACAGTGCACTTTTGCCCTTACGCACAGAACAGAACACAGTGCAGATTGTATCGGCTGCGGTGAACAGACATGTGATAGCCACTGAGGATATGTGCATTGCTTGCAGAGCTAATGTTAGTTGTTGTGACATCGTGTGCGGTTTGAGGGCAGTGGGAGCATGATGGACGGCCACATAGTTTAAACCGCCCCCCTCCCCCTCCAAACACATTTTCAACGACCAAAAAACTTAAAAAGCCAAATTCCCTCAGTTTGTAATCGTAGCCGTATCCAACAACGTTACAGGTCTCTTCCCGTAACCAGCCGGGTGTAACCATGCGAAATGAAATACGTCTAACAACAACTTAATGAAAGCACAGTCCCTGGGACAAGCTCAACCAGGATTTTAAGACGTCTAGAGTTGATATTCTTGATAAATACCATTGATCTTGCGTATATAAGAAGCAGACTCTTGTACAGTCACTAAATGAACTGCGTGCATGTCAGTTCTCAGCTTGACCACTTCACTATCATGTTTTAGAGGAAGTTTTTTTTTTTTCTCACTTTGGCCTGTGGAGGAAAAGGAAAAAAAAACTGGGCTGAGCCATTTAACACAAACAGAAGCAAACAGAAAGAGGTAACAGTTGGGCTGTTCTCTCACTCTGTCTCAAGCCGCAATGGTAAGAAACAAGCTCTGAATCTTCATCTTTATCCACAAACTTCAGTCTGCTTCGCTCGTGAAAGGTTTCAATCCAAATGAATCCTCAAAATGTTGTTTTTTTTTTTTTTTTGTATTAGTTGACATTAGTTTATTTGTGAAAGTGCTACACCATATGGTGTGTGCAACGTGAAACAGGATATATGATATAGTCAATGTTACTGAAATACAGAACTGAATGAGGAATTGATATGTAAACGGACGACCTGCTTTAAGTGGAGAGGTATCTTTGAGTGTGACAGAGTGTGAACATCAGAGTGTGTCTGTAAAAATCTGTGTCACACAAAACAGTGGTGATGGTGACAACAAACATTTGTCTTGCAGGTGTGTTTAACAGTGAAACTGGGATCAGCGCGCCCTCTCACAATCACATGGATTCTTTCTCATGTAATCTCAGGTAACGCTTGGACTTCAACATATGTTGTAATGTAACATTTTTCAGCAGCAAAGTAAAGTGGGGAGACAGTGAAATATATACAATTTGCTTCCTGTGTTAAAAAAAAACATGAAAAAAAAAACCCTTCCTTTTTTGTGGTGTAACCAATTTTAAAGTCTTGGTTTTTTTGCAGGGTCATACATAACAGCACTCTCACATTGTGATGATAGAATGTTGGTGTTGGAATGTTGCAGGTGTTCTAAATTGGAATGTTCACCACAGTAGGGGAAAAGTCTGCGCCCTGAAGCACTCAACTGTGGACCTGTCCTGCAAATACACAACTGACAAAGGTCACAAGGTCACCGCAGCCTTCTGGTTCCTCAAAGAGACGCCGGGTCAGGAGCCTGAGGATATTTTACTGGATCCGAGGTTTCGAGGACGACTGGAATATCTCGGAGACAAGGAACAAGACTGTGGTCTCAGAATCTCAGATGCGAGAGAGAGTGATTCAGCCACTTACGACTTTTTGTTTAAGACCAGCGAGAATGAAAAAAGTCAGACCAGTGAATCTGGAGTCCAGGTCACTGTTACAGGTGAGCGGCTTAAATATGACAATAGGTTATTTCGAATGATTTACTAATTAACTTCATTCTGAGCTTCTGTGAATTGGTAAAAGGCAAAAAGTGAATTTGTTTGTTGGTCTTCAATCAGAATTCCCCACTTTAAAAACAGGTCCAAATTTGATCTGTCCTTTGTTGTTGAAGGTAGTCCTCAGTGGATAGAGATATTTTGTGTGCATGTGGAGGACAAATCAATCTTTTTTCTTTTTTTTTTTTTTTAGAAATAAACCCTTGCTCACATTTCAATGGTGTTGTGAGGAATTCAGCCTCTGGTTTCCTGTCTATAATTTGCAATAGTTTTTGTCTGAAGAGGCACTAAACTGACTCTGCACGCACATTAAATTTGTCAGTACACTGTTTAATCACTCGTGATGGTGAAAGTTTTAAATGGTGTTTGTGCGTGCGTGTGTGCGTGTGTGTGTTTACTGTAATTTGTCGTCCAGATTTGGATGTGCAGGTGCTGTCTATGGAAAATGACATCGCCGAGGGCGACTGGTTGATACTGAGCTGTGGCAGCTGTATCCCCACCAGTTTCATACCCACCTACGTCTGGAAGAAAGACGGACGTCCCCACGCCACCAAACAAGGCAACAACATCCTCGAGATGGAATCCGTTAAGATGGAGGACGGGGGCGAGTACTCGTGCTCAGTGAGGGGACACGAGAGAGCGAACTCTCCTTTTGTCATCATCACAGTCAAATGTAAGGACAGTCGATGTTTTCTCATCTTTCTGTCTATGGGTTCGGCTTTTTGCGGAATCCCCGACCTGTCCCCAACAACAATCCCCAAAAAGTTTTACGTAAAGAATAATCTTTGAGTAGATCTAAATATGGGATCCTGTCTTTGTCTGACTGGTAGTGTATTCTCCATTTTGGGACATTACATTACCAGCAGACTCAAGGAGGGAAATTCCCTTGTGTGTGTGTTGAACTAATTGTTTGCATGCAAGCTAATGATGAAATCAGTAACAGACCCTTTAAAGGGGAAGTGACACCCAGAGACATCTCTCTCTCTCTCTCTCTCTCTCTCTCTCTCTCTCTCTCCCCTCCGCTGTTTCGTTCTCTCTTTTCATCCGACTTCTTTCCCAATCTCCAGGTCGGCCTCGTCTGAGAGTGCAGGTGAGCAGTGACAGAGTGACTGAAGGGGACAGCATCGCTCTGAGGTGTAACGCCACCTGCCCTCAGAGCGCTACCCCAGTTTATACCTGGCGCAGGGACGGACAGCTTGCTTCACCAGTCAGCACAAACCAGAGCATCCTGTTCCTGAACTCCGTCAGTCCTGACGATGCAGGCAGTTACACGTGTGCTGAACAAGGCCATGAACATCTTCCTTCTCCTGCGCTTATCCTGCAGGTCCGCTGTGAGTAAATCATGCCAGCACCTCATTTCTATTGATAAGGATTAGACTTGCCGTGTATTTTGATGCAAAGCACTCATAGGCTGTGACGTTCACATACGTATAACCTAAAATATTTCTTATAGCAGACTTTAGCACTGAATGAAATCAAACCTCTTTGACATGCAATAGACATCGTCTTAAGGTAGAAGGGAATAACTGTAATCGATATTAATGTTAGCTGAGCTGTCATTTAACCTGTCTTTAAATCCTCCAGATGCTCCAAAGAAGACCACAGTGTCAGTCAGTCCCTCTGGTGAAATGGTGGAGGGCAGTTCAGTGACTCTGACCTGCAGCAGTGATGCTAATCCACCAGCCACCTACACCTGGTTTAAAGAGAACGTGACGTCACCTGTTGGGTCTGAACAGACTTACGGCGTGAGTGAGCTGAAGTCGGAGGACGCCGGGCTGCTGTACTGCGTGGCTCAGAACGACGTTGGAAACCAGAGCTCCCTCCCATTCCCGCTCGTGGTCAAAAGTACGGACGTCCCTGTTCATGTTACATGCTGAGCCTGTGCTAGCTCTGGTTGTCAGTGGAGCGGTGAACGTATGGGGAGGTTTTAATTTGCTTCGCGTGTTTGTACTCGATGTCTAGGTAATTTAGGGATGCACTGGGCTGCTCAAACTGGACTGGCACTGGCTGTCGTCGTGGTGTCTGTGCTTTTCGCGATTGTTATGTGGTTTCTGTGGAAAAGGTGAGTGTGAAGGTGTGATGAAGCAAACGAGAGATGCTCACTGAAAATATCAAAGGATATTTGTACACACTAATGTTTTTGACTAATGAGTGTCAAAGTTCAGTTCCATTAAAATGCGTTTAAAATAACTGTTCGATATGAAAACTCTTGTTTATGTATCGCATTCTTGCCACAACGTATAAAAATGTATGTGTGCGTGTCAAAGATGAATTAATCTGTGACATCACATTGTTGTTGTTTTGCCTCAATAGAAAATGTTTTTTTGTTCTCTCACAGGAGAAACCAAGAGACAACAGATGCAAATGAGGCTGTCCAGAGGGTTGACATGAAGGTACTGAGACTATCTGAGACAAATTTACCTTCAGTTTCATTGTACAGTACAATGGCCATGCAAAAAAAAACCTTCATCTGACCATAGATAATTAATTCCCTGAATCATGCCTATATCGGAGTATTCAGACAAAACAGACAAACTGACCAACTGTCTTTATTTGTCACACACACACACTGAACACTGAAATGGAGCCTCTGCATGTAACCCATCCCAGCACCAGTGAGCACACACACACACACCCACACACACACTATGAGCGAGTTATTCCTTCCCTTTTTTAAGTTTAAGATGGATTCTATTGTGAATTTTATTTGCTTTTACAACTTCGACAGTAAAATGCCCAATAATGCCATCGTGTTAGTTAGCAAAACAAACCTGTTCATTAATTAAAGTCACCATTGATATTTTTGCTCCATACTCTCTCTCTTTCTCTCTCTCTCTCTCTCTCTCTCTCTCTCTCTCTCTCTGTTTCCTGACTTCAAACTCTGATCCACAGGGTGATGAGACCTACATGGCTCTTGATCTCAGCACCAAAAGTTCCGACTACGAGACCCTGGGAGTAAGTATTTCTGTGATGTAAAGCTTCAGAACATCTCGTTTTTAACTCTGAAGCATAAAACCAAACACAGTCTGTGTTCCTGCATGGACTGGTTTAATTATACTAACCCTGAAAGCACAGGTACGTTGGTATTGAGAAAGAATGTCGTCCAAACATCGTGTTCTGTTTATGAACATCTTGTTTATGAACATCAAACAATCGCCTGATTACCGGACATGCAATTTAAAACAAAAGAGAACAATGGAGCTCGCCATATACTTGTGAAATGACAAAACAACGTTCCCGAAATAGCAGGGTAAGAGTTATGGTTGAAGATTACAGTTCTCAAGGTAGTGTCGTAATCGTCTAAACATCGGACCTGCGATCCAAAAAAACCCCAAAAGAGCGGCACAATCCAGGCCGTTACATCGCTGCAGTGATGCAAACAGCATTATCGAAATCGGCACAAACGATCACAGAATCATATACAATATATCAGTAAGACGTCTATTCAGTGCTTGAAAATCCATTGGATAGGATTCTTGGAGAGGTCATCTGCGGTGCGAAATTACTACAGCTGATGGGAACAGCAAATTAAAATGATCTGGCCATGGCTAATTTAGGTACGGAGCCCCTTATGTCCCGAAAAGGTGTTTTTTTTTCTTGTATGCGCAAGTTATTACCTTGTGCAAGCGAATTATTATCTTGTGCGCACAAGATGCTTATTTTGTGGGAACAAGTAAATTATCATGTGGGCACAAGATAATTTACTATAAATTCATCTGCATCTGTAACGACTTCACATGTACACAGTCACCATATAGTGGAGAGCTCAGCTACTCAAGTTTTATTTTCACCTCGGAATGTCATACAATAACATTTTTGCTCCCCTTGCACATAGACAATGCACTGGCCTATCATGCCTTTACTATGCAGATGTTAACTTGTTCCCGCAAGATAATTATCTTGTTCGCACAAGATAATACTGTAACTTGTCCCCACAAGATAATTATCTTGTTTGCACAAGATAATTCTGCAACTTGTTCCCACAAGATAATTATCTGGTGCGGACAAGATAAAAATATATCACCTTTCTGGAACTTTAGGGGCTCTGTTGTAGGAGAATGGGATAAAAAAAAATATAGTGGCTTCATTTGCCGCTGTGATATTATGTCTGTTTTTATTAAACAGTTTTGAAATGTACATAATGCAGAGACAGAATTACCATTGGCAGAATGTCATGAGTATAGGCCTATGAATAAACATCGTGCAGAGATCTCATAAACAACACATCGCTATTGAAGTACATGTTCCAGAGAGCGGCTGGACGTTGGCTGAACATGATCGGTTAGAAGTGTACTAATTGTACAAATCCATGTGGGACTGTTTAAAGTAATTTAGTAATATCCTGTTGATGTGTGTGTGTGTGTGTGTTTGTGTGTGTGTGTGTCCTCTAGAATATGCGGAGAGCCTGCAGTAACGTTTACACCAGTGACCCTGATCCGACGCCAGACTATGAGCACATAGGCTAGCTCGTTCCAGTTCAGTCTCCTTGCCTCTTTCTCGCTGCAGCCCATATTACTGTTCTGTGGACAGCTGTTTTCTGCAGTCTGGCCCCCTGTCTGAAATACTGTCAGATCCTTCTGTGTTTACCTGCTGTTGTCTAACTGCAGTTGAGAGGTGAACTGTGGTTAATGCAGTATGTGGATGGCCACACAGAGGTCTGTCTCTAGTCATGCCTTGGCCATATTCATTCGTATTCAGCTTTACGCTCAGACCTGCCGAGACTGTGGAAACAGAGGATTTCATTTCTTTTTGTTTTCTGGTTTATGTGATCCCACTGTACATTCATTTTTTTTTTTTTTTTTATTTGTAAAATGTTTATGAAACTTTGAACTTTATAAATGTCTCTGTATGTTTACGTTGATATATGAATGTATGAAATATTTTTGGAAACTTTGAAACAGGGTGTGTTTCTGGGTCTGTTTCTGGTCTTCCCACTGGTCACAATAGGCAGATTTTTTCTTCTTTCGGCTACATAAAATGACAGGAGATTGGTAGTCTACAAATGCATTAACAGGCAATTTCTACTATTTCTTTCTGTCTTTACAAGAACCACATCAATTCTGGAATCCAATTTATCCAGTTTGTTCAAAAAGTCTCTGAAGTTTTAAAATCAAGTGCTTTTTTTTTATCCAGTGAAGGGTGAAAATCTCTTCAGTAGATCAGAACCATTGTCCTCCTTTTTTACTCCATCGATGTTACATTATTTGGGTGTAACAGACGTTGACATGGTAACACAAGCATACGATGCATATATAGAGTCAGGTTTGAATCGATGGTTCCGGTTTAATATGAGTTGCCACGATCAGTAATGCAGAAGTGATTGCGAAATAGAGGAACATTGTGTCACACAACAGAGCATGTCATATCACCTTCATATAAAAGACAAGTGAGTCATGCCTGTATTGTGTTTGACTGAACTGTTGGCTACTGGATATTTATGGTATATTTACATTCCTGGGTTGAAGATGCCCACTGCAACAAAATGAAAAGAAAACCCGGTTTAACGGCACAGCTCTTCAGCACAGAATAAAGAGTTCGGCTGGAGTCCCTCTGAGAGAGACAGAGCTTTTAGAGATGATGACAGTCAGTGCATCGTATCAATATTGCAGAACTGATTATGCAAAACAGGCCTCAAACGGAAAAACAAGAGCAGCTGACACAAGGGAGGGAGATCCCTTTCTTTCTTCAGTGAAATGGATGATGCAAACATAGGAACAGCAACAGGAAAATTACTTCCCTCATTGTTTTTAGTCCCTCACTTTGGTGCGGTTGACGGCACTTGCTACTTCACGGTAAGAAACATGAGAAAGTAATTCATTTGTCTATGTATATATATATATATATATATATATATATATATATATATTTTTTATGAACACCTCACATTCACAGAGAGCTCAGGAGGGATATGTATCTCTATGTTTTAATTCCGTTTTGTGCCAGAATGATATTTTTTTGCAAATATGGAAGTGATCATTAAGTGCAGTGACTCACTGAAGACTCACTGTTACTGTACGGTTTGGAAGCCATCATCCTATTGGAAAAGGCTGATTATTTATTTGTTTGTTTGTTTACTTATTTAAACTCTTGTCATAGCACATTTTATGAACTCTAATTTTTTTTTTTTTAGCAACTTAATAATTATGGAGCACTTTTTTTTTTAAGTACAGGTGTGTACCATGGTGTCTGTGAACACAGCTCTGTCTCTTTTATGGGGGTTTGTCCTCACAGTTTCAGGTAATTTCATCACCCCCCCCCCTTCCCTTCCCTTTTCTGCAAATTAATAGACTTATTAATTTTCCTTTTTTTTTTTTTGCTTATTTACAATGCATTTGAAACGTATGAATCAGAGACATGAAAAAATATTTCAGTATATATGTTTAAAAAAAATGACGATGGACTTCTTACAATGGCTTTAACTGCATATATGTTCAGACTTTGTGTCAACAAAAATATGAAGATGTCGCACTAACAACGAAAAAAAAAAAAAAAGCACCTTAAACCTAAATTTGTCTTAGTTCAATGTTCTTCCTCTCTGCCGATGGTTTTCGCTGTGCTATCAGGGAAAACCTTATTTCCAGATATTTTTGCTCGGCGCTGGAGTGTCCAGTATAGCCCTCAAAATATCTGTGCCCTGAGGGGCTCGTCGGTGGCCCTGACCTGCAGCTACACATATCCTGAAAGTCTTCATGTTAGAAGAGTGTACTGGGGGAAAAGTCAGACTCCTGTGGGAAGTACAGAGTTTTCTGATGTGTCCATAGACCCAGATTATACAGGGAGGGTTCATTACCTGGGAGATTATAAGCACGACTGTACCATGAAACTGAATGACGTGAGAGAGAGCGATGCCCTCTGGTATCTTTTCAGGTTTATTACGGATGCAGAAGGCGGGAACTGGGTTGGTAAACCCGGAGTTCAACTCCTGGTTACAGGTAAATGTTTGAATCGAATTGGAGTCACCAGTTTTTTTGTTTTTTTTGGCTGTAATCACTTAACGTCATGATTGTGACTTAGCTTGTTTTAGCCCTTAGCACTTTTTTTTTTTTAGCCCTTTTACCACTCTTAACTCTTTTAACTTTTTAGTGCTTGTTTTTTTTTTTTTTTTTTTGGTGGACCTAATAAATCGGTTTCTGAGACTACCCATGAGGAAACAGTTAATATGTGTGGAGCTCTGCACATTCCATTACATATATCAGTTAGTTTGACTCAGTGCTCTCTTTTCAGACCTACAGGTGGAGACTCCAGAGAGAGTGATGGAGGGTGATACAGTCACTCTGAAATGTAGAACCACCTGTTCTCTGAGTAACACACCAACCTTCATCTGGTATAAAAATGGACATGTTTTAACAAGGAAAACCATGAAGAACAATGAACTCTCTCTCCAGTCACTCAGCTCTGAGGATAGAGGCAGTTATAAGTGTGCTGTACAAGGTCATGAGAATCTTCCCTCTCCTGCTGTCAATCTCACTCTCACATGTGAGCAAAAATCATTATATCAGCTGCCTTTAATTTAACCAAATGAATTAAAATTGACATTTTGTCACACGAATGAAGCTCTAAGCATGAACCAGCTGGCAAATGGCAAACTCAAAAGCAACATTAAGCAACCAATGCATTCCTTTTAAAACGCAACGGGCCGCATCCAAGAACTTTTCTTATTCTTAACTTTCTTGTACATTTTTCCGGTGGCTCATACTACTTTGCCACCTCAGATTCACCAAACCCTTGTAAATGGTCATAAATGAGCGTATGTTCATGGGAACTCCAAATCAGCATAATTGACACTCCCCAAAATGCCATATAAGGCTAAGCGACCTGCCCCCTTTGTCTGGAAGTGTCATTCAGGAAACGGCACCCAAGAGTAAAACAAAAGAAAGAAAAAAACCTTCACGAGGAGATTGAACCCATACTGTCTGTGATCAGTAACCCAGAACACATGATTTTAAACAGTGTGAACAGTGGAACTGAGTAATCTATTAAAGCCAAGTAAAGAGGAAGAAATGAAGAAACCGCTCTTAATGCAGCATCAGTTGAGGTGTGAAGAAATGGTTTGATATGAAATTGGATTAAAAACAAAGCAAAACAAAACAAATAAACAAACAAACAAACAAACAAACAAAAAACACTTATTGCTCAAGCAAGGCGGTCCATGACTGGAAGGAAAGAGGGTCGAGGCAGCGGAAGTCTCCGTTACAGAGACAGACGAGAGAATACATGCCGTCGTAGATGGTGACACTCGGTCACATTGAGATGTTGGTGTTGTAGGATAATACAATAGCCTTGATGACCTATATTAACCTGACAATATAGTTGTATTAGAAAAATGAGCAAATACCATCATCAAGCGCGACAATCTTAACGTGACTGTGTGTAATAAAGTTACATTTATATATCCTATATTCAAACTCACTGTGTCATAGTAATGCAATAGCTACAATCCATTAGTCAAAAACAAAGTGTTTTTATGTTTCGTGGATGGCATGCTAATGTCACATGACTCATATGACACGTCTGATCACTCTGAGCCTGTATTTGTTGGCTAACTAAGAGGGAATTCTAAATAAGAGAAACGGGAAGTTCTCGTGAAACGCTCGTACGAGCCATTTAAGAACAACGAGCGGTTCTTGCCCGAGGTCCAATCATTTTTGAGAGTTCCCGTCAACTCAGACAAAAATGATGTCATCATGTTCATGTCTGTCAGCCGTATGAACTGCTAAAGTTATCAAGAGCTGAATAAACTTGAAGTGGCTCACCAGATGTCTTTTCCAGATTCCCCAAAGAAGACCACAGTGTCAGTCAGTCCCTCTGGTGAAATAGTGGAGGGCAGTTCAGTGACTCTGACCTGCAGCAGTGATGCTAATCCACCAGCCACCTACACCTGGTATAAAGAGAGTGTAACTTCACCTGTAGGATATGGACAGAGTTACATCATCAACAACATTCAGTCCTGTAACAGTGGTTTGTACTACTACTGTGAGGCACAGAATAAACATGGCTCTCAGAAAACCACTGCTGTTTCTATTCCACTTAAAGGTATTTTATACTGAAATACTTAAGTCTCTCGTTTGTGAGAGCAATGTTTCTGTAATGATGACGAGATTTTGACATTTTTCATTCAGGTCCTTTGAGTGGTGTTATATATGCTGTTATTGGATTCTGTGCTGGGGTCTTTACTGGTGTCATCATTCCCATAGGCATTCTGTGGAGGTGGTAAGTGAATGAATTATGTTACGCTTGCAATGTCTGAACATAAGAGCATTTGAGGGATGAATATTTGTATGTGCATATCTGTGTATGTATGCATAGGTCTATGTATATGTGTATGTGTGTGTGTATGTGTTTATGTGTTTATGTATGTGCATATGTTTGTGTGTGTATATGTACGTGCATATGTGTTTGTGTATGTGTTTGTGCATGCGTATGTGTGTTTGTGTATGTGTATGTCTATGTGTGTGTGTGTGTGTGTGTGTGTGTGTGTGTGTGTTTGTGTGTGTATGTGTACGTGTACATGCACGTGCACATGTATGTGTATGTATGTGTATGTGTGTGTGTGTGTGTGTATGTGTATGTGTATGTGTATGTGTGTGCGTGTGTGTGTGTGTGTGTGAGTGTGTGTGTGTGTGTGTGTGTGTGTGTATGTTAATGTGTATGTGTGTGTGTGTTTGTGTATGTTTATGTTTATGTTTATGTTTATGTGTATATGTATGAGTGTGTGCGTGTGTGTGTGTGTGTGTATGTGTGTGTGTGTGTCATCTCAGAAAAGTTTCAGGTTGAAGACAGAGAGACTGAGGCATATCTGTTCTCTCAACAGGAGGAGAAAACATGAGAGAAAACATGAGCACAGACCACAGCAGGTGAGGGAGACATGTAAAACTACAGGGGTCAGTAAACTGACTTACACATCACTATGGTTTTGCAGATATTACAAACAGTAGGTTTAAGGGATTCAGGCAGTCAACACTGAAGTCTGGGTGACCGGGTGTGTATGAGGCACTCTCCGAACTCCCCAGCGGTCACCGTCTTGGCGTTCAGTATTTCAGGAATGCGTCACAGGTGTGAGGTGAGGGTGCTGTCCAAGGTTCTGAGCCTCGGGCGTGCACCGGGGATGTGCTGTGTAAACAGTACCCCCTAGAGGCCGAATTTAGCATTACAGCTAAATCTTCCCTCCACATCGCAGCTGTTTTAAACGTTTTCTGGACAGTGACGCATTTCTGTCGGTTTGGCGCATTTCTCCAGCGCCGTGGATTTTCAAACGATGCAGTGAGAATAAGACGGTGAAATCACGTGGTGTCAGCTTTAATATAAGGATATTTTTATCTACAGAGCATATTTTGTACCACACCCACATCTCATCATCTCCTATGCTCTCTTTTGCCCCACCCCCTGCTTCCCTCTGTGTTGCTTTCACGACCCCCCCCCCCCCCACCCCCTGTCTCTCAGACTACTCTGGATGACACGTACACGACTCTCGACCCCGCCTCCAGATCGGATGCGCTGTACGACAGGCTCACAGTGAGTGGACGCTCAAATCTGTTTCTGGAATTTTCGTGACTTCATTTCATTCCGGTGTGCTTGAAAACTCTGGAATCGTACATAATGCAGTACTGTTAACACTACGAGCAATCGTCAGTGGTATTTGTATTTTCTGTGTTTGAAGACTCGGAGGCAACACTTCTTTCCATTCAATGGCTGCATAAAGTTGAGAACTTGTCACATTTCTTATTTGGTGTCTGCAGTGCACGTGTATGTGTGTGTGTGTGTGAGAGAGAGAGAGAGAGAGAGAGAGAGAGAGAGTTTTGAGTGTTAATGTGAATCTGTACTTATCTTTTTATTCTTTCCTGTGCTATTATCTATCTTCAATAGGGACGTTCTCAAAAGTGAGACCAACAGTCAACGCGAGGACTAAAAGAGCCTGTCAGCTGAGTCTCCATACTGAGAGAGAGAGAGTGAGAGTGAGAGAGAGAGAGATTCCTTAGCTAGCATTGTTGTTTACTGAAATCTTTTGATAACTTTTATAAATTTTTATATTTTTGATTTTGCATCTTTTTTCTCAGTGCGTGTCCTCACAGCAAAAATACTGAATAAATGTAAACTTGTTGCACAACTTTTGTCTTTTGGTTTAGCCTATAAGAGAGAACCTCACGTACCTCCCAGATTCTTAGGGTCAGTACTTGTGCTGTTTTCAGCTCTGTAGGGAGTGAAATGCTTCAGCCCAAAATGCAGTCACTGGTGCAGCAGCATGCCAGCGCTGTAACACAAAGGCTGCTTAGCTCTGTGTACCATAGCCACATAAAACCTACAGCATTGTGAGAGTTAACTTCTTGCTGTAATTGTTTCATTCCTCTAGAGGACGTTCTACCGTTGCCGCTATTTCCCCCCCCCAGTCTTGCCAAAAAGTTGTTAAAACAAAGTGCTTAATTTTTTATTTTTATTTTTTTTTATTTTCCACCGTCGGTTTATTGACTTAAGATCAGCAGATGTCTTTTTTGTTGATGCGTTTGTTGTGTACATGGGTGGAATGAGTGGAGATTAATCTCTATAATCTAGTTTAGTCATGTGTCTACTATAATAGGTAGTTTATTGGATCACTGAGGAATTAGGCATACTTATAGACGGAGAAAATCGCAAGATTTTATCCAGATAAATGGCTATGTCACCGTGGTCGGAAATGTACACAGATGGGATTGTTGGGAAAAGTATGCCCCCACGGAAATGGATTTAAGCAGGCACAGGCAGAGGAGTTTGCCCGTGACTGGACGTTTATCCACGTCAGAGAGGAATGCGTTTGAAAAACTCAGACTTGCTGCTCAATGACAGCCAGCCCCTGTTCACTTCTATCACGTGATGGTTTGGTTTCATGCATGGTCAAATGGAGAAATCTTCCTTTTGCATGCCCCCCCCCCCCCCCCCCCCCCCCCCCCCCCCTGCAAAAGCCATTACATATTCTGATGTCTTAAATAGGGAAAAAAAAAAAAAAAAAAAAAGAATACGCACATACAGACACACACGCACACACACACACACAGTTAAGTGCAGTTGACAGTTCAGAAAGTGTCATTGGTACAGTGTCAGAGGTAACTTAAGTTTCTGAATAAAATGTGCAGAGTAAGTGGGTGACTGAAAACAGGAAGTCTGGCACGTCTGTGCGGCGCTTGGCTGCTCTGACGGTAAAGATACCGTTACATAAATAAAGGGGGAAGTAAAGCACTTGGCTGAAATGTGGCACAGCATTAGTGTGAAATGAATCGGCCGCAGTTCCAGAGAAGAGGGCAGTCAACGGGGTGTGTCATCAGGAGTTTGTGCTGAGATCGGCCACACCACGGTAAGAGACACAACCGTTTCGGCATCGCAAAGGACGCTGGAGCAGAAAGCACGCTTTGACTGTGAGTTGCTTCTAACCGAGGTATGTGTCAGACCAGGGGTGTGGGGGTAAGGAAACTCTAGTTTCGGTACTGTGCGTCTAAGAAAATCTTAGAGTGAGTACAAACTTGTATGAGTTAATACTGTAGTCAGTAGTAGCAGTCTCACACAAACGTTGCTTCTTGCATTATGGAACTAAGAGTTTAGTAATCAAGCATTTATCCCTTAGGTTGTTTCACCGCCGTTCACAGAAAATGTCACTTCCGCTGTCTCTGATCTTTCTCTTTATTGTCCCAGGTAAGTCAATGCTGATTCATCACTCATTTTAACTGGGACAGAGCAGATCGTCCTCCCAAAAAGCCGGTTTAAAACGAGTGAATAGACTGGTGTCTGAAGAGAGATTTACTGGCGACAGTGTTAGTGTTTCATATCTCTTTGGGTTTTCAGATAAGGATTAAGGATTAGACTAGACTCAGTCCAGGACTAGACTCAGTCTTTATCTCTCAAACTGTGGTCCTGATACTCAGTTACACTGGGTACACAAAACTCACAGTAGTCATTGTTTCAACACAGTAGTCATAAACTATAATACCATACACCATTTCACATCCGAACTCACACACACTGAAACCTTACAATGGGTTAATGAAGTAATACATGACTCTCGACTAATTTGTTGTGTAAAACCTTGGTAATGTTGTGTTCTAGGTGTTTCAGGTGTTTATGGTCAGAACTGGGGTGTGTGGTACGACCCTAATAGTATCTGTGCCCTGAAGGGTTCATCAGTGAACATGTCCTGCTCCTACACATATCCCCGCGGTGACAAAGTTAAAGAAACTTTCTGGATAAAAAAGCGGTCTGAAGGTGTGAATCCCACTGATATGTCTGAAGACCCAGGTTATAAAGGCAGGGTTCATTACCTTGGAGATAAACAGTCAGACTGTACCATGCAACTGAGTCATGTGACAGAAAGAGATGCAGTTACGTATCGATTCAGATTTATTACAGATAAAGATGGGAAGTGGCTCGGTGAACCTGGAGTTACACTGTCAGTTACAGGTACATTTTCACACATTATCTCCTGTTCTCTCTGTGAACTGTATAAATCTCCCATCAGTTGTGTTCATACTGAGTGTACTGAGAGACCAAACTGACAGGTATCTCTCATTATGCATAGGATGGTTTGACTGAAGCTGAGATCTTCTCTGTTCTCTCCTGTTTTCAGACCTACAGGTGGAGACTCCAGAGAGAGTGAAGGAGGGTGATACAGTCACTCTGAAATGTAGAACCACCTGTTCTCTGAGTAACACACCAACCTTCATCTGGTATAAAAATGGACATGTTTTAACAAGGAAAACCATCAAGAACAATGAACTCTCTTTCCAGCCAGTCAGCTCTGAGGATAGAGGCAGTTATATGTGTGCTGTACAAGGTCATGAGAATCTTCCCTCTCCTGCTGTCACTCTCACTGTCACATGTGAGTGAACAATAATTTGATTTATGATTCTTGTAGTGATTTAATACAATTTGCATATCAGATCCTGAAACAACTCAATCCATATTTTTTATAAAGACATTTGTGTAGAAAATTATTTTATGTAACTTAGTCCCAAGGGCTTAATCCATAGGCGTGAAAAAAACCCCCACAAACAGCT
>NC_044501.1:6015163-6082663 GCF_902362185.1 Chanos chanos | reverse complement strand
TGAAGAAATATTGATGTTAAGCAGTTGATTGATTAGTATTTTTGCAAGCTGTATAACAGTATAAAAGTGTATCTGTCCTTCACTGGGAGCACTTCTTAACATGTTCATGCTTTTGCACAAGTAGTTTTTTTGTCTGACGAGTGCCAACGGCATAAAGGTTCAAGTCTGTGTTGGATGCTCAAATGCCTGAAGCATGTTAAAAAAAAAAAAAAAAAAAAGTCAGTAACCATGACAGCCTATGTCTGAGATAATGTCCTACTGCTCTATCTACGTATGCATTTGCCATAGTTAACACTGTAACTTCTGTACTTTGAGTGTTAACCTTCAGAATATTAACCAAAGATCTTTTTTGGGTTTGGGCCAAAAGTTCAAACTGTGTATTCACAGTTCCATGCCTGAGAAAGAGAGATAAACTGTAACAGTTGGTGGCTGATTGCGCAAAAACACAAAGCGTTTCCAACCCCATAACACTCTTAATGCTGTTTACGCTGCTCTGACCTAAGACCCTCCCTTTACTGCTCTTTCGTGAGTTTCATGAGGACATGCAACCGTCTCAAGCCACACATTCAAGGAATTGAGGATCGTTATTGCTACGGCCAAATTTCTGTCAAAGAGGCCGAGGAAATTTCAAGTCTCAGCTCAAACGTGGTTAGATGGTTCTGGAAGAACCTGTTGCTACTCCAACTGGAAGGTGACAGAATAAGTTTAGAACATTAGAATCTCCCAACTGTTGTGGTATTGTACTAGGCAGGAATAGATGTAACATCTGTTAGTTTATCAAAATGTGGACTTTTCATATTGTCATTTGGATTGTTCTCTCAGGTGAGTTTTGTTTGTTTTTGGTTGCTTTTTTTTTCAAACGAGATCAAGCTTTTCGATAAAATTGTTGAAAGATAGTTGTATGACATGCTAAAACTAGTTAATTACGGTGGAGTTCTGCTTTGACTGCAAGCCAGAGAATGATGTTCACTCACTACGGTCATGACCATTGGATAGGTAAGGTTAGGGCACAGTTCATCTAGAATCCAGAACTCAAATATAGATGTTCTTAGACCTGATTACTGCCTAAACCCACGTCTTAAAAGTCAGACAGTAATCTATGCACTGTAGTATCTCTTTTGGCAACTATAGCAACAAAAATACAAGGGATATATTAATGTGTTCATAGACAATGAATAATCCAAAATCAATAAATAAGCAAAAAGCTACTTATATCAACTGTGTGTTCATGTGTGTGTGTGTGTGTGTCTTGTGTTTGTGTGTGTGTGTGTGTGTGTGTGTGTGAGACAGGTGAGAGGTTTATGATGTCCTCCCAGTCACTGCGTGCACATGTCGGAGAAACAATTAATGTGACTTGCCCAGCCCGTGATTCTGGGCGGGGAACCAGAAAGTTTGTCTGTAAGAAACCGTGTGGTATCAATGACTTCACCATCATGTCTGATCAGCCATCGTATGGGAGATACACAGTGGAGACCTCAGGAACAGGAGAGTTCATTGTGACCATCAGTAAACTGCAGAAGTCAGATGCTGGGACGTACCAGTGTGGAGCGGGCGCCTTTACATATTATGACGTGGATGTCACAGTTGTGGGCGGTAAGATTAAGAACAAAAGTACATTAAGTATATTAAAACAGATTCATTTATTGATTGATTAATTCATAGATTAAGGGACTGATTGTTTGTACAGACCCTTGTTCCCTTTATCCAATTTCATGATCTTGACAGGTTCTGGGGACCCTCTATTGATTTTCACTATAACAAAAGTAAACAATAACAACTTAATCCTAACCCTTACATTAACCCTACTCTAACCAAAAATACTTTCGAAATTAGCTTTACCAAGATGCTTTATCAGAAGTAGTTTTACCAATATATTTTATAAAAAGCAAATGTGCAATGGTTTTTAGTAGTGTTGCCTATGTCTTTCACGGTTTTCCCAGCATGTCCCCAGTACAACAGGGTTCTTTCAGTCAGCTATCTCCCTAAGTTAGCAAAAACAAGTATTCACATTCATTCTCTCTCTCTCTCTCTCTCTCTCTCTCTCACACACACACACACACACGTGCACACACACATAGTCACTGCTAAGTTTAACAAAGATGTTGCGAGATGAGAGCTAGATATGCTATTTCCCAGAACCAGAGCTGTACCATGGGAACAGGATGTATGACCATATCAGGTGATCTGTGAGGAAGTAACACAGGAATTTGTTTTCGCAGAGCAAAAAAGAGACACAAAACTGGTCAGAACATTCCTTTTTCTTTTTAAGAATGAGATATGTGATGTAAATTCATGATGCCATTCATGACAGTAGGCATGAGAGAACAGGACATCAGTATTCTGATGTGGAGAAGCTGGCTGAGGAAATTAATGTCAGGGGGCCATGTCTCCCATCTCTGTTCTTGCACACCAAAGCTTGTTAACTGAAAATGAAGAGGAGGCCCTTCAACAGGCAACATCTCGAAAAACTCAGAGATACTCTTTGAAACTTTTTGGTCACATTTGGACCATTTGAGTCAGTAGTTGGTCAAGGTGTAGATTTCAGCTGCAGGTGCTCTTTCTAAACAACTGGTAAAAATACAAGGACATACACAATGTCATCATTCAGTTATGTATCAACACAAAGTCCTCTACCTGACCCTCAGTGTTAATTATAGAGCCTTTACACAATCTGTTGGATGACTGGTTAATAGCAACATTTACCTCTCTCTGTCTGCTGTGCCTGTGGGGCATTTTTGTGGGATATGAAAACCCCAGTTTGCATTAGTCAATACTGAACATCCATATATTTTCCCCAATTTTTTTTTACTCCATTTTTCATTCTTTACAGGCTACGAAATATAAACCTCCTGTTTATGGTTATCAGTGTCTGAAGGATGAGTTTAAATGGCTTCCTGGTGCAACAGTGAGCCTACAGCAGGATAGTACATGATTGTATCTCAGACTGGTACTACAGTACCCTCAGTGTCATCATTAAGTAAAAGCCTGGCATCATGCCACTTATTGGACTGGTAGGACAAGTACAGATTAACATGAACTGGTTCCTCCCAAACAGGCCTGCCCAGCAATGTTGATTAATAAACATCCCCTAAACAGCCTAAGTGGGAGGCTTACGCTTCACCCATACAGTCACTATGCTCTTCATCAACACTGTCACCTTCTATATCAATACATCATCATGTTGTGTCCCTGAGATAAATGTACTTCTGGATGGCTTAATTAGCCATGCCCCTTTGAGGTTTGTGGTTCTGAGATGTGGTTTATGATGATGGGGAATTACAGGACATTGCCAGTAAAGACACAGCCTATCAGTTTGACCTATCAGAGTTTGACTTTAGTTTCACAGTCTGAAAGCACCTCTGTGCGGTGAACATTAATCATATGTTGAAATAACCAGCAACAGATAACAGAAAGATTATAGAGTTTATAAGTCAGTATAACTTTTAGGAGTAGTTACATATACTGAGAGGCTATGCCCTCTCTTGGAAACTTTTTAAAATATGCACAGAATATTTTTTTATATTGTTACTTTTTTATTTCTTTGAGTCTATAATCAATAAATTAAAAAGAAAAGTGCTTATACTTTCATACTTCACAAATATTTCTCTCTCTCTCTCTCTCTCTCTCTCTTTCATTCTAACAGGAAACGATATTGACTTGCAAAAGGCGTGGAAGGTATACATGAGAGTAACTGATGATTATCACGGATTTCAGACCAGTGACCAATGAACTGTCATTAATAGGACACAATAACTTTTTTTTTTTAACTTTGGTGCAATATTTTCTAATTTCTTCTTCTGAAATAACCTGGCAGGATGAATACAGATATACTGAACAGATGTATAATGTGGTGACACGCTTGGATGAAGTGATTTTATATTTTATGTTAAAATGCAGGAAAGTTACAGCAAAGATCACGGTGTGACATTTCTGGAATGGTTACGAAATATCTCATCATTCACTGTGCTGCCAGAGGATGTGAGTTACAGTGAAGAAATTGCCTATCTATCTATCTATCTATCTATCTATCTATCTATCTATCTATCTATCTATCTATCTATCTATCTATCTATCTATCTATCTATCTTCCCACCTCTTGGAGTGCTGTCCCATTTTGTTCTGTGTGCTCACATGGATGTCTTAAAGTTCTCATGTAATATACTACACTCTCTGTTGTGTTTCCCCTTCATTGTTATTCACAGTTAAATTAAAATGAAAAGAATTAAAGTCCTACTCACAGGAAATACTATAATAATAATGTAAAAAGGTGTAGAAATGTTCCATTGCAAAGTTGAATTCATTTTATCTATTAATTATTCATAACTTTTTTTTAAACAGCAGGTAAAAGCTCAACTGGATGAGGTGTTAAATACACTGGAGAGAAAATCTGATAAATCCAGTGAATCAGAAATTCCGGCAACATGGGTAAACACAGTTCTGAACATCTGTGAGGCACTGGTCTCTTTAGTGGTGAAACCAACAGACACAGAAGAGCTCCTCAACTTTACCTCCAACACCACTGGTACATAATGTCTTTACTCTGACATCACACACACAGTACCCTCTATCAGATACGTTTACCTATGCATGGATGGACTCCATGTCAAATACATTCAAAACAGATCAGTGTTCCTCTAGCTCTGGACTTGCATATCGCTGTTTTAGACCAACCTACCTAAATGGTGCAAGACAACAAAAACCTAACAAAAACCTTCAGTTAGGAACACAGGCAATGGACTCAAATGTCTCCAGATGTGTTTTAACAGGAACAATAATACTCTTAATGGATGGAAGAACAGCACTTATATGTGCATGCCCTTCATGTCTTCTGATTAATGTGATGTGGAACTGTCTGTTTAAATTCATGTTGTCTGTCTGTCAGAGGTCAAAGTCTACACTGTTGGACCAAACGCCACTTTAGAAAGCATCACTCGACTGAATAATACTGCCGCTCTCCTGGATATCGACATCATCAGTATCGCCAAGAACAACAAGGGTAAGTTTAAAATCTGATTATGCAGAAATTATGATGGTTGGCCTTGATGTGTGTTTGTTAAGTTTGACTAAATGTTAAGGACTCAACATTAAACACTGAATAACAGAGGGTACTGTGGTGATACATTTTTGGTAGTTTGGATTTAAACTATTATTTATCTGAAACTCAGGACATGCATCTGTGGCCTTCATGACGTATGACAACATGTCAGAAATACTGAAGCCCACCTTCTTCCCCTCAAAGAAAGACACAGTCAACACTATGATGTCCACAGTAGTCTCAGCCTCCCTGCCCAAAACCACCAACAAAACACTTACCAATCCAGTTAACTTCACCCTGAAACACATCAGAGTAAGCATTTTAACTTCTTAAATGGATATATGGAAGGAAATAGGGGATCATGACATGAATACAGCATTACGTATGATAAATGAGAAAATAAATAAATACTTCATATGAGCAATAATAACATATGCCACAATAAGCATAATCACAAATCATTAAAAAACATGTGATATACATATGAATGTACATTTAGACATGTGAGAAGGAGGCACTTGTGTAGAAAGACAGAAACACACAAGCATTCCATTTCATTTTATTGGATTTTACACTTAAATTTACACATGTTCCACCTCCACTGACCAGGAGATGGATCCTACAGGAACCCTTTACTGTGTCTACTGGGACAAAACTGCATGGAGCACAAATGGCTGTGTGAGAATCAGTGAGGAAAATTCCAATGATACAATCTGTTCCTGCACACACTTGTCTACCTTTGCTCTCCTCATGCAAACTGAAAAATTACCTGAGGTAAGGGATCACAGGTACTTTATCATGTAGATAAAAGTAAAATATAGTACAGAATGAGGAAGTAATGGCATTTGAATAAACTTGTTACTTTGTGTCATGATTAATGTGTGGAGTGATGTCAGCATCACAGCATTTTTTTGGGAGAAAGTGTCAATAGTTGACGTAGTTGCGATGTCATTCTCTGTCCATTAGTGGCCGCTAATTTTCCCATCTTGGTTCTAATTTTTACTTTCATCAAGATTTCATGGATTTATCTCATTCATAAAAGTGACCAACAAGGTAATATTTCCAAAGTCACAATATAGCTTATGTGATATTTCATAAGGGATGATAGATAGACAGTGATGATTTTTTTTTTATTATTACGTTAGTATGTACGTTTCCTTGTGAGATCTGTTTGTAGTAATGTAACATACGTATATATACTCAGTGGCCATAGATGCAGTTGTTCATGGAAGCAGCACTTCATTCACAATGATAAATGACTTCTAGTGATTCAGGTAACCATGGCTTTATAGATAAAACAGAGAGATACTGTATCATGGGATGCAGATTCTGATCAGTTGTATATAATGAGAAAAATGACTGACTTGACTCACTGTTGCTGTGACATTATTGTCAGTTGAACATCTCAGTCAGTCACCCGGCTGGGCTGTTCACCAACAACAGTGGATGGGATTTATTTAGAAATGTGTGTCAAACAAAAAATACCCTCTGAGCAGCAGTTCTGGGGATAAAAGTAGCTCTTCAAACTTCAGAGTTTAAAGATGAATGCAAAGAATAGTTCAGTCTAGCACGAGGATGACAAGCACGTGAATTATAGTGCAGAATCACTCTGGAGTGCAGAGCGGTATCTCAGAATATAGAAAACTTTTCGACCCCTGTCAGAGATAGACCCCACCAGATTCTATTATCATTACCACCAACACCAACCAGCTGAGTGAATCCTGGTTCTTTATGCATCAAGCTGTGAACAGTGTCTGGATTTAGTGTAAGCAGTAATAAACCGTGGACATGTCCTGCCTGGTATCAAAGTCTGGTTGTTGTGGTTTAATAGTGAAGGGAAAGATTTCCTGAGATCCATGAGGTCATTTTGAAATAAATGCTTGTACACTTAAATGCCACAGCTTACCATAATATTAGAACAGGCCCAGTGCATGTTTCATATTCACAGTTTATCCTTTACCACATGGATGCGTTGGGTAGGCAGAGAGTTCACTTTCTTTAGACCTTTTTCAGTGTGAATGTGGAGTCCATTACAGCAGCATGGACCATTATTCAATTGAAACCTTTCTAGCAACTTGTAGGATCAAACATCTGAAGAGTTGAGAAAAAAATCATCTAACTCTGTTCAACTTGAACCACTTGTCGTTTTTCAGAGTCATCGCTTGGAGCTGCTGAGCACCATTGCTTTTGCAGTAGGACTGACATTCCTGTTCTTGGCTGTTTTGACCTTCATCCTGTTTCGTAAGAACTCGAGAGTGAGCAGCGTACTTCGAATGAACCTCTGCATCTGTCTGCTGCTAGCACACCTCCTCTTCCTGCTTACTCAACGTTTTCTGGCTGGCAGCAGTTACAAGGTGTTGTTAATGGCATATCACCCATCATCAATTCACTTCTATTAATGAAATGGTAACAGTGGTGTACTTGAAAAATAGCATGATAATAAGTTACTTTATCAAAGTCATGAAGATGCGTTATGATGATGATGATGATGATGATGAGAACTAACATATTTCTTTCTCTAACATCTCGCCTTCTGCTCAGGGAGCATGTGCTGTGTTTGCGGGAATATTGCACTTCCTTCTTCTCTCTGCATTTGTGTGGATGTTCCTTGAGGCCATAACTCTCTTCATCTCAGTGAAGAACCTATCAAAGATCAAATCCAGGCGGAGGGAGGTGCTTCACTGGAAATACCAACTTGTGATTGGTTATGTGGTCCCCACTCTTGTGGTTGGTGTATCTGTGGCTGTTCAGCGTGACGGTTATGACAGTGAGACGTGAGTACAGACAGAGCATTGTGTTCTATCCACCATCGATTAAATTCTTCAAATGATTTTCAAGTTTTTCAGTTAACAAGAACATGATGGTAATTGCACATTACTGAGAATTTAGAAATCAAAGTGTGATAGACAGGATGAAGCATTCAATTTTAAAGTGCTGTGTTGGTCAGTAACAAACAATAACAAAACATTTGGTGTAAATTTGGTGTAATGTTTTACACTGTATGATTTGTGATGGATACTCTTCTCTTCTGTGTAGGTGCTGGATTAAGTTGGAGACGAGCTATGTGTGGAGTTTTTTGGGTCCTGTTTGCTTCATTCTTGCAGTGTGTATCCTTTAGTGATCCTATTCTGTGTTGCTCAGATACTCTTGCCTCTTATACTGTGAATATACTAATACAGAAGGTGATGGGAGTTCCCTAGGTCCTGAACAGGTTTAAAGTAAAGTAATGTACTTAAACCAGTTTTAGAATCAGCAACTGAAATTTTAATTTGCTCTCACCTGTCCAGATGAATTTGATCCTCTTCATCACCATCATCATCACTCTTCAGTGTACACTGATGCACCTGAGCGGTGATGTCTCGCAGATCAAAACCAGCAGGTAACACAGAGAGACCCACAACACACTCCTTCACATAAACATCTACATTTTTCTACCACTCTATTACTAATGTCATTAATGCACCTGCAAACAAACTGACACTCTTTAGGACTATGGTGTTCAAAGCACTGGCCCAGTTTTTTATACTGGGTTGCCCCTGGATACTAGGGTTCTCCATAAAGCATGGTGAAGGGGTGGAGATCATCTTCCTACTCCTCACTTCTCAGCAAGGCACCTTCATCTTCCTGGTCCACTGTGTCCTCAGTGAAGAGGTAAAGCAGAATCAAGTTCAGAAACCTTTGAATTGTTTCTCATGCATATGTTTCCAAATGCACTGCAACCTGCATCCGTGAACTCTGGCCATGATATCTTTCTCAAACTGTTTCTCTTTGACCGCCCCCCCCCCCCTTCTTTTATGTTTATTTCCAGGTCAGAAAGCAGTACAAAAAGTTGTGGTACACCCTCTGCCCTCACCATGAGACCAATGAACAGATGACACAGGTGAGTGACATTAGGTGACACCAGTCAGATTCAAGTTTCACATTTTCTTGGTTTAGGACACGACTTGGACTTGAAATAAAAGACTTAGGGAAGTCTTGAGCTGCTGTCTTTTTTCTTTTTAGTTGTTTTTGCTCCACCAATTCACTGTACAGCATTTAAACACAATAAGAAATGGAATGAACTGTTGGAAACAATTATGCTGGTTGGATATCTCCAAAGGGTCCGTTTAGCACCTGTTATCAGTGTTAATGCTAAGGTTACGATTTAAAAATCAAAGTATATATAAAATAACCACTTTCTTACTACTCTGTCACCATTAATTTTGCCTTTGTGTGTGTGTGTGTGTGGGTTCTGCAGAATGTGAGGACTGTCCAGAGTACCATTTACAGTAATGACGCTGATCCTAGTGTTGACCTGGATAAAAAGGATTAGCAGGGAGAGGAGAGGAGAGGAGGGGAGAGGAAAGGAGAGGAGAGGAGAGGAGAGGAGGGGAAAGGAGAGGAGAGGAGAGGAGTGGAGAGAAGAGGTGTCTACAAACAGTTTAGTTCCTGATTTCGTCTTTTAGCCCCTAATTCATTGTTTCTGATGTATTTAGCAGAACAACCCATGGGCATTTCTGTACTAATTAGAGCAGTTTTTCTCAACCCAGTTCTTAACAAACATTCTCATATTTAATTGTCTGCAGTTCTGTACTGTGTTCTCTCACACAAAAACTGGATCCCTTGTCAGTTGGTGTCCTCTGACTCTCATAGGACATAATGTTGAACAGTGTGACACAGAGAACTCACTAGGAATGAACGCACCGCTTTACCTGTTATTTCTGGACATTATGGGTGACTTTCATAATTTACAGAGCAATTCCTGAATTCTGCACTTGACAGAAAATGGCAAATCTCAGCCCTTTAACAGTTAGTGGAATTTGAGTCACTGCTATAGATTTAGCCTCACCGTCACATGCTATAAACTGAGCCTCATTCTCACGCGTGATACAGTAGCGGCCTATAGGAAGTGGTTTATGAATATAAGGGAGCAGAATGAGGATAAAAGACCGTGACTAATAAAGCTGGTCATTCTCTCTCATGTCTTCTCAGAGGATGCCACTATGCACTGATTCTGCTTTACATTCTGCCTTTTGTATTTAGCAGTGCTAAAGTTGACAGGTGATCGTTTTGCCCTGTCTGAATCTATGCTAAATAACATGTTTAGCTTTAAGGCAAACTACCATGTATGTGATGTAGTTGTGATACACGGTTATTTTCATGAAGTTTAATACCGTACATTTCTGAGTGATCACCACGGCCCGGTTGTTCAGAAGTAATCTGATTGGATTTCGGCTGTCGGATTGGATCAAATCTTGAAAATGCGTTGTTCAAAAGAAAAAAAGGATTCTGAAATCAGATTAGATCATGTATTCTTGATCAAACCTTCAGTATGTGTTGTTCAAAACATTTTAGTAGGATTGGGATACCTTTGATCCGAAAAATCAGCATTATCCTGATCCCAGCAGGAGGGCGGATTCAGGGTGGATTTCAGGATCAAAATGTAATAAAACTTTAAAACTGGTCAGATAATACAGCTTTTGCTCCATGTAGTACATATACATTTGTTTATATTTTGTACTTGATTTGTTGAACCGTTGCAGTGATAAAGTAGACACTAGAGTACCTATTAGGCTACCTACCTAAGTCTTTCAGTGCAATAAAAAAAGTAGGGGGGGGGGGTCCCCAAAAATAATCCCCCAAACAGCTGTCAATATCAAATAAAAATAATATATTTATTTTGAACTGTCATTTATCACTGTATACTAATTACAAAGACACAATCATCAGAGATGAACCAGTGAAAAGTAGTCTCTCACAATTGCATCCCTTATTGCACATCCAGTCTGTCCCTCATTCTTTATCGTATTGGATGTTTGTATTGGTTTATTGTGCTGTTTTCTGTCTCTTCAAATAAAGTAATCCCACACCGGCTATTCCACCTGTTGTTCTTTTACATAGCTAGGAGCCAGCTACATTGTGATATGTAGTCCCATTTAGAGCACTGGTAATCCAGATTTGGTGATCTTGAAAAGTTTGTGTCTGGATCAGGGTGATCCAATCCAATGTTGCTTTGAAAAAAACAGCACAAAAGTAAGATGGATTACCTGTTCCTGGATAGCAAAACATGGAATTTACAAATGTGGATCATTCTGATCCAGATTAAACATTTTGAACAACTGGGCCCACCTGTTTGTCACAGTACTAATGAAACATTAGCAAGCTTAATGAGATAATATTTATTAAAGTTAAATGATTGAATCCAGATGTCTTCTGACCTGTTGTGTTTTTTTATTTATGAATCTAATAAAAGTAAAATTAAAAAGTGTTACAAACCATTAAAAAACAACAAGCTGAGGACAGAGCATGTGGAACATGGTTTTTATCTGCATGGGTGACTGTCTTGCCACTAGAGGGAGTCATTTCTACAGCTTACCCAAAAAGTAAGTACAAGCCTGTCTTCATTTTTGTCAATTGAAATAGATGTTATGAGTCATATCCTGGAGCGAGATTCCCCAGTGCATCACAGGACTAACTGCATTGTAAAGTCCATTCTAGGATCATTTGTTAAACACTGTGTCACATGGTGGGAGGCACGGTGGTGTAGTGGGTAATTAGGATAAGCAGCTTAGATAATGAGCGAGTGAGTTTTTCATACGGTTATATAATACTCACATACTTAGATCTGAAAGTGTCAAAACATCTGACAAACTTTGGCTGAGTACATTCTCATAAAAGAGATGAAGAACTCCCTCAAGATGTCAAGAAAGTTAAAAACAGTGTGATGTATGGACTTTGTGGGACAATTCCTCCAAACTCCAGTCTTCAGGGCAAAGTTGGCAGGAATATTGCTTCTAAATCAGCACCAGCACACTTGATTCAACTTCCTACAAGGGAAGATTTTTGCGGGCTGTATCCACTGCTGTTAGTGCTAAAGAGAAACTGAAAGTAACCTTTACAGAGAGTTGTGAGTTGGTTAGGTCTGATACATGTAAAAACTAAACAGCTAAATAAACAGAAATGTTCAGTTTATCTATACTCTGTTCTCCTCTGTCTTTTATTCCTTCTACTGCAAATACAGGTGGTCCCCGACTTACGATTTTTTGATTTTTCGAAAGCAATACGCATTCAGTAGAAACTTTGAATTCATACTTCGAATTTTGACCTTTTCCCGGGCTAGCCATACGCGGTACGATACTCTCTCGATGCTGGGTAGTGGCAGCGAGCCGCAGCTCCCAGTCAGCCACTCGATCATGATGGTAAATAACCGATACTCTACAGTGTACTGTGTTGCCATCACTTCTGAGCACGTTTCAAATAGGCTAGGCTTAGCTATGATGTTCGGTAGGTTAGATGTACTGTATTAAATGCATTTTCGACATACGATATTTTCGACTTATCATGGGTTATGATGAGCAACTGGATTGTTATTTTTCATATCTGACTAATGGTAAGCGTGGTAAGGTTGGTTTTATATTCGCATATTCGCTTGATATTCGGTGGCCGTGTAAGGGACCGTCTGCAAATTACCCATTTCACGGATGTTTCCTTTTTCACATGTTCGTTGGTATTAAAAGAATATTCACTGAAAATGAATAAAATCCACTTTACACCTCTACAACATTCTAATGATTCCAAAATGAAGAAACTGACTTCCTACAATGCGTATTTAGAAGAAATTCCCTGTTTCTGGAGGTTTCTTACAGAAATATTCACTAAAAATACATAAAATGATTCTGATGGCTGTAGTAGCTCGAAATTAGAGTGTATCACTTACTACAGGTGTAAATTTATCGAAAAGTGAAATTACTAGTAACTAAAGAGGATTTATTTCTGAAAAATATTCACTAAAAATCAACTAAATGACCTTTTCTCATTCTGATTACTGTAGTAGTTCCCAATTGCAGTGTCTTACTTACTACAGGAGAGATTTCTGAGAAAGGTCAATCTAGGTTTGCGCCTTCCTACCTGTCTGGCTTAATTACACCCTATAACCCACCTCGCACCCTGCGCTCTCAAGATTCTGGATTATTAGTCATTCCAAGAGTTCAAAAGAAGTCCGCTAGCAACCGAGCCTTTTCCTACCGCTCTCCCTTCCTTTAGAATGGTTTACCTAAAGAAGTTAGAGAAGCAAACTCTCTCAATACCTTTAAAACAAAACTAAAGACTTATCTATTTTCTCAAACTTATGCATGATATAATTTTGATTTGACTTTGTTATAGACATGTAAAACCCTTTGAGACTATAAATAGTGATATTGGGCTCTAAATAAATATTATTACTATTATTATTATTATATGGGAGCAGGAGTCATTTATTTCTGAAAAATATTCACTAAAAATCAACTTAAAGACTTTTTCTCATTATGAAAGCTGTAGTACTTTCCAATTACAGTGTCTTGCTTACTACATGTGAGATTTTTGAGAAAGGCCAATTTATATGGAAGCAGGAGTCATTTATTTCTGAAAAAATATTCACTAAAAATCAACGACATGACTTTTTCTCATTCTGACTGCTGTAGTACTTGCCAACAACAGTGTGTAACTTACTACAGGTGAGGTTTTTGAGAAAGGTCAACATGCATGGGAACAGGAGTCATTTATTCTTGAAAAATATTCACTAAAAATCAACTAAAAGACTTTTTCTTATTCTGATTGCTGTAACATTTCCCAACTGCAGTGCATAACTTAATACAAGTGAAATTTTGTGAAATGTCATCTTATATGGAATCAGGGGTCAATTATTTCCTGAAAAATATTCACTAAAAATCAAACAATACACATTTTCTCATCCTGATTTCTGTAGCAGTTCCCAACTACAGTGCGTAACTTACTACAAGTGAAAATTTTGTGAAATGTCATCTTATATGGAAGCAGGGGTCAATTATTTCTGAAAAATATTCAATAAAAAACAAAGACATGACTTTTTCTCATTCTGATGACAGTAGTAGTTCACAATGAGAGTGTGTAAGTTACCATAGGTGAGGTTTTTGAGAAAGGTCCACACTCTAACTAGGGACTACTAAAGCCTTTGGAATTCAATAAGGTCATTTACTTGATTTTTTGAATGTGTTTAAAAGAAATAATTCACTCCTGTTTCCACCGATTGAACCGAATTACTGCTGTTTTCCTGTCTAAGCCAGCTGTGAAACAGGGGTGCTTTGCCATATTCCTTAAAATAGACAGTCACTTCTTGATCCTATACTTGAGGTAGCTGCCAATGCAGGTTGCAGGCTGAAAAAAACCCTCATGTCCTTGACTTCATCTCCCTGTTCATCTCCCATTTCACAAAAATTTCACATGCAGTAAGCAATACACTCTAAAGTGGATCTCCTACAGCAATCAGAATGAGAAAAGGACATGTAGTTGATTTTTAGTGAATAATTTTCAGAAATAATTGACTCCTGTTTCCAAATAAGTTGACATTTCATAAAAGTTTCACTTGTAGTAAGTTACACACTGTAATTGGGAATCACTACAGCAATCAGAATGAGAATAAGTCATGTCATTGATTTTTAGTGAATATTTTTCCGAAATAAATGACTCCTGCTTCCATTAAGTTGATTTTTCTCAAAAATCTCACCTGTAGTTACAGCACTGACCACTCTACACTCTGCACAATGTTTCAACACATGCGCACTATGGCTGGTTGATCCAAGTACATACCCATGTCACACTCTGTTTAAACGTTTACATACTGGATACAGTTCTACAATGTACACTTTATTTATATTGCACTCCCTGTCTTTTGTACAGTACCTGTTTACACACTATTACTGTTTTACAGTTCTGCACTATTAAACTTATTTATATTCAACGCACTGTGTTTTCCTAGAATACAAAGGGACAACATCACCTAATGATATGACAAAGTTATACACTGCCTGGCCAAACAAAGTTGCTGTTTGGATTTGGAGCCTCTGGAGGCAGTGTTATGATCTGGGGTTACTTCAGTTGATCAGGTCTAGGCTCAGCAACGTTATGTGGCAATAAAATGAAGTCAGCTGAGTACCTGAATGTGATGTGATGGCCCGGGCATATTCCACGATGACGAGGCCAAGATTCATCGGGCTCAAATTGTGAGAGAGTGGTTCGGAGAGCACGAGGAATCATTTTTCACACGTGAATTGGCCACCACAGAGTCCATACCTTAACCTCAGTGAAAGTCTTTGTGATGTGCTGGAGAAGACTGTGTGTCATGAGAATCTTCCCTCTCCTGCTGTCACTCTCACTGTCACATGTGAGTGAAAAAGAATCTGATCAATGATTCTTGTAGTAATTTAATATAATTTGCATATCAGATCCTGAAACAGCTCAGTCCTTATTTTTTTTATAAAGACATTTGTGTAGAAAATTATTTTAAGTAACTTAGTCCCAAGGGCTTAATTCATAGGCATGAAAAAAACACAAATGGCACACCAAAGATAAACTGAGTTCTAAAATTCATGTTATTCTCAATACATCAAAAATACAACATTATAAAATATTATAAGGTACATGTAGAAAAGAAAGAAGAAAAGAAATTTCAACTGACCTGTACAGCAAAGCAGAATAATGACATATATTGAACCAATCAATGTTATAGCCGTGAACATACTATAGGACTTTAGATAACCACTGTCTGATTAACCAACAGCTGGCAAAAGCTCTCAGGCTGTCGGTGAACCTAAGATGTTCGCAATGTTAGAGCAAACATATTTGATATCTGCTGGTTGTCGCAATAAATGTTTACATTTGTGTTTCTGTACATGAGAAATCACTTCCTATTTTATTGAATGTGAAGAGTATTACTGTACTTGTTACATTAATGTTATTATTCAATATATGTTGATGTTAATGAAGAGTTATTCTGAATAATTTCTCGGTTCAGTGTTCAGACTACTGTGCTATGAATAGAGTTTTCAGAATAACTGTAATTTCACAGTGTTCAGGTTCTTAAATAAGGTTAAAATTAAAGCTAAGTGATATTAGTATTAAGTCTCATATTCATAGTGAACCATTAACCAGATTTTCTCTATACCACTGGCACATTAGGTGCCTTCACAGTTGGAGGAAATAAACGTTTTTCAGCAAGATATTTAAATCAAACCCCAACATGCTCTCTGCCGGCATCCTGCCCTGACACACATGACTGCACAGAGAGACAGAGAGAGAGAGAGAGAGAGAGACAGAGAGACAGAGAGACAGAGAGAGAGAGAGAGAGAGAGAGAGAGAAATAGAGATTCAAGCACTTTTCTTTAACCACTTCCTCTTTTTTCATCTGAAAATTCTTCAACTTCAGCTGGGCTAGAGTTAACATTAGTGTTAAGTAGCCAAGCAACTTTGAGAAATGTACTCGTGTGTGTGTATATATAAGGTTAAAGGTTATATATATACACATATATTTTTCTTTCATTTCACCATGAATAATCCACAGTGGCTGCTAGTGTTATTCTGTCGTAAGGCTGCATTTTAATAGCAGTAGAACTGAATACAACTATAGCTTTTTCTGAAACTTGTTTTGTAAAGTAGTTTACAGAGAGCTGAAAATGCTGCTGTGGAGAGAATCAAGTAACACTGCTTGTTCATACAGTTGATTAAATAAGCGTTCAACAATACTGTGTAATCATAATGATATTTGTTAGTGGAAACATATCAATGTGTATAAATTATGTGGGGTTTTTTTTGGCACGTCATGTATTTACTTTTTCATTCCAAATGTAATGATGTCATAGTTATTTATTTATTTATTTTCCACTGTTTGCTACTGTCACAAGATTCTTGTACTTCAAATAAATGTCATGTTGTAGTTTTCAGAATTCAGTACATTGTGGGGAAAACCAAGTGGGTATTTACACTGAATTTTCAAGTTATTTTGTAATTGAGCACACGCAAAAGAGAGATATGATTCAACAGGACTGTGGAAAACAGGGAAAAGATTAATAAGCTGGGGTGATCATGGTAGTAAACAATACTATTAAAGTAAATCAAATTAACATGCATGTGTGCGCACACACGCACACATACACACACGCGTGCACGTGCACACACACACACAAACAAACACACACATCACAAAAATGTTGAAAATAAAATACAATATTAAAAGTATACAGGGAAGTCTGAAGCAGAGGAACTAAAAATGAACTAAAAGAATGATGACAATAAGGAAAAAAGACAGAGGGAAATACAGAAATACAACAAAGGTCAAGACAAGGCTCTCACCGCAGGTCACCCTCAGCCAGCTGAGAGAGGTCAAATGTGCAGTTGTTTACTTCCTATATTCTCATATTCTCTTGCATAATCACAAAATTGGTCACTAGTGACAGGAAAGGGGAAAACTGTTTTTAGGCCCAACTCTTTTTTTTTGTCTCAGCAAGGTTGTTTCAGGCTTTCAGCCTATGATTTCTCAGCAAGGTTGTTTCAGCCTGTGGTTTTCTGGTGACTCTGAATATTTGCATTACAGTAGAAATAATACCTGATTCAGTTATTTCATGTAATATCCTGCAGTTTGGCCCTCTACTGCATGCATAACAATATATACAGTACAGACACAGACATGTTCAGCGGTAAAATCATTCAGGCAGCCCAGGGCTCAACCAAATCCCACCTTGACTCACCTGAAACCCTCTTAGACTAAACAAAGACATGTTCACTGGGAAAGACTGAACAGTTTGAAGGTACCGGCAATCTTATATGCCTGAGACATTTTGTTTTGCTTGACCTGATTTACACTACAGATGTGTGCATGTGCTGTGTTTCAAAAATGTTTTTGTCATATGTACATATGTGTACTTATTCTACAATGGGGTCTTATTACCTGATTCATTTGGAAACTTACAAATAAATTTATAGATTTAGATTTTTATTTTTTCTATTTTAGAAAACATATAAACCACACAGACAATTATTAATTTTTGAATGCAGAACTTTAGAAGCCTTTTGTGATGGAAGAGTTTCTGTTTGAGAATCAGGAAGAGACAGGAAGTAACAAGACACAATGCAATGAGAGAAGTGTATAAGAACTCAGTGTTGCCATAGCAATGGTGCCATGTTGCTAAACACTGGACTTTCCTTGACCTAAAAGTTCAAATTTGGCTGTTTGCACCATATCAGAAAAGAGAGAGAGAGATAGAAAGAGAGACAGAGAGAGAGAGAGAGAGAGAGGAGTAAAGGGAGAGAGAGGCACAGGATTTCCTCATCCTGTGACTGAGTGCACTCCTCTCTATCTTTCATTACATACAAATGACTGACTTGGGGATTAACTCTAGTTCATTTTTGGCTGATCTGAAAGCTCCAACCAAACTGACATATGATCTTAATAGTTCAAACTCTGGCTGACTGAACTTAAATCAGTCACAGACAACTGTTGACATGGTAATTATTCAGACATTGACATCGGGTATCGATACCAGGCATCGATACCAAAGTTTTCACCACAGACATCATGAAGGCAGTTGTTAAGAAATGGACTAACTGATTAGTATTTTAATTACAACTTTGTCATCTTTAATCAACTGAGTAATTACACACCTTGAATAACCTGATGTAACAGTCAATCTGTCCTTCACTGGGAGCATTTGTTAACATGGTGATGCTTTTGCACAAGCAAATATTTTTTTTTTTGCCTGGCAAGTTATAAAAGCATAGAGCTTCAGGTCTGTGTTGGATGTTCAAATGCTTTAGCAATGGAAAAAAAAAGAAAAGAAAAAAAAAGTTTTAAAAAAGGCAGTAACCCTGACAACCTGTTTTTGAGATAATGCCCTATTGCCCTATCTACAAATACATTTGTCAAAGTTAACACTGTAACTTCTTTGCTTTGAGTGTTAACCTTCAGAGCACCAACTAAAGATCTTTTTTTTGGGTTTGTGTCAAAAGTTCAAACTATGTTCCATGCCTGAGAAAGAGAGACAAACCGTGACAGTTGGTTGCTGACTGCGTAAAAACACAAGGCATTACCACAGCACTTGTAATGCTGTTTACACTGCTGTGACCTAAGCCCTTCCCTTTACTGTTCTTTCGTGAGTTTCATGAGGACATGCAACCGTCTCAAGCCACACATTCAAAGAATTGACGACCGTTATTGCTGCAGCCAAATTTCTGTCAAAGAGGCAGAGGGTATACCAAGTTTTAACTCAAACCCCAGTTAGTTCTAGAACAACCTGTTGCTACTCCAACTGGCAGTTTAGAACATTAGAATCCACCAACGGTATCTGACCGGGCAAGACTAGAGGCAACATCTGTTAGTTTGTCAAAATGTGGACTTTTTGTATTGTCATTTGGATTGTTCTCTCAGGTGAGTTTTGTTTGTTTTTGATTGTTTTTTTTTTTCAAGCAAGTTCAAGCATTTCGATAAAGATGTTGAAAGATAGTTTTTTGACATGCTGAAACTATGCTGACGGTGGAGTTCTGCTTTGACTGTAAGTCAGAGAACGATGTTCTCTCACTATGATCATGACCGTTGGATAGGTAGGGTTAGGGCTCAGTTCATCTAGAATCCAGAACTCAAATATAGATGTTCTTAGACCTGATTACTAGCTAGAACCCACATCTTGAAAGCCAGACAGTTATCTATGCACTGCAGTATCTCTTTTGGCAACTATAGCAACAAAAATACAAGTGATATATTAATGTGTTCATAGACAATGAATAATCCAAAATCAGTAAATAAGCAAAAAGGCTCTTACATCAACTGTGTGTTCATGTGTGTGTGTGTGTGTGTGTGTGTGTGTGTGTGTGTGTGTGTGTGTATGTGTGTGTGTGTGTGCGAGACAGTCGAGAGGTTTGTGATGTCCCCCCAGTCACTGCGTGCACATGTCGGAGAAACAATTAATGTGACTTGCCCAACTCGTAATTCTGGGCCGGGAACCAGAAAGTTTGTCTGTAAGAAACCATGTGGTGGAAATGATGTCTTCATCATGTCTGATCAGCCATCGTATGGGAGATACACAGTGGAGAAATCAGAAACAGGAGAGTTCATTGTGACCATCAGTAAACTGCAGAAGTCAGACGCTGGGACGTACTGGTGTGGAGTGGGTGGCTCTAAATATGATGAAGTGGATGTC
This sequence comes from Chanos chanos, assembly GCF_902362185.1. Lineage (NCBI taxonomy): Eukaryota > Metazoa > Chordata > Actinopteri > Gonorynchiformes > Chanidae > Chanos > Chanos chanos. The sequence goes on along the minus strand of NC_044501.1, from coordinate 6,062,665 downwards.
ACAGTTGTGGGCGGTAAGATTAAGAACAAAAGTACATTAAATATATTAAAACAGACTCATTTATTGATTGATTAATTGATTGATTGACTCATTGTTTGTACAGACCCTTGTTCCCTTTATCCAATTTCACGATCTTGTCAGATGTCAGGTTCTGGGGACCCTCTATTGATTTTCACTGTAACAAAAGTAAAGAATAACAATTTAGTTTTACAAATAGCATCAGTAAATTTGATAAAAAGCACCTGTGCAATGGTTTTTAGTGGTGGGGGCTACCTTTTTGACCGCTTTGTTAACGTGTCCCCAGTAGAACACTGTTCTTTCAGTCAAATTTCTTCCTTAATTAGCAAGAACAAGTACTCACACACACACACACACACACACACACACACACACACACACACACACACACACCAGAGAAATTGTTTAATTAAATAGATGGTGAGAGATAAGACCCAGACATGCTATTCCCTAGAAACAGAGTTGTACCATGAGGAACAGGATGTATGACCATATAAGGTGATCTGTGAGGAAGTGACACAGGCATTTGTTCTTGCAGAGCAAAAAAGAGACAAAATTGGAACCATTCAAAAAAAAAAAAAAAAATAGATAGATACATGATGTAAATTAATGATACCATTCATGACAGTGGGCATGAGAGAACAGGACATCAGTATTCTGATGCGGAGAAGCTGGCTGAGGAAATTAATGTCAGGGGGCCATGTCTCCCATCTCTGCTCTTGCACACCAAAGCTTGTTAACTGAAAATGAAGAGGAGGCCCTTCAACAGGCAACATCTCCAAAACTGTCCTCAGAGATACTCTTTGAAACTTTTTTGTCACATTTGGTCCATTTGAGAGTCAGTAGCTCCAGCTGTAGTTCTGCTCAAGCTGTAGATTTTAGCTGCAGGTACTGTCCCTAAATGACTGGTAAAAATACAAGGACATACACAATGTCATCATTCAGTTATGTATCAACACAAAGTCCTCTACCTGACCCCAGGGACCATGCTTCATCAGTCAATGCAGAACATCCATATATTTTCCCCAATTTTTCTCCTCCATTTTCCACAGTTTTTCACAGCATGACTGGTACAGGCTACGAGATAAAGACCTCCTGTTCATAGTTCCTTCCTGGCATTGCTGTTGGGAAGTTGTTTACTGGGCCTCTCTGTCGTGCACATTATCACCATCACTCCTAACAAACATCCTTCTCCAATTTTCTGCAGATGATGAAACTACCACAACTGTTTTGAAGATGACTACTCAACCTGCTGTGACAGATCATAGAGGTTAGTAAGAAGAACACTATTCATCGACCTTACCTCCACCCTCACTGCCTGTTCCAACATTGGCCTATACCATTATCTGTCTCTGTAGAATGAGTTTAAATGGCTTCCTGGTGCAACATTGGGCCCACACCAGCATGGTACATGATTGTATCTCAAGCTGTTACTACATCACACTACTCTCAGCCATCAGCATTTGGCAAAAATCTTGCATTTGTCCATGCAGAACCTCCATGTGTTTTCTTCAATTTTTTTCCACAACTTTTCACTTCTCTGCACAACATGACTGGTACAGGCCATGAGATAAAAACCTCCCGTTTATAATTCCTCCCTGATGTTGCCGATGGGAAATGATTTACTGGGCTTCTCTGTCGTGCCCATTATCACCATCACTCCTAACAAACATCCTTCTCCAATTTTTTGCAGATGATGAAACTACCACAACTGTTTTGAAGATGACTACTCAACCTGCTGTGACAGATCATAGAGGTCAGTAAGAAGAACACTTTTCATTGACCTTACCTCCACCTTCACTGCCTGTTCCAACATTGGCCTTTACCATTATATGTCTCTGTAGAATGAATTTAAATGGCTTCCTGGTGCAACAGTGGGCATATACCAGCATAGTACATGATTGTATCACAAGCTGTTACTACACCACACTACTCTCAGCCATCAGCATTTGGCAAAAACCTCGCATTTGTCCGTGCAGAACCTCCATGTTTTCTTCAATTTTTTTCCACACCTTTTCACTCCTCTGCACAACATGACTGGTACAGGCCATGAGATAAAAGACCTCCTGTTCATAGTTCCTTCCTGGCGTGGCAGATGGGAAAAGTTTATTGGGCTTCTCCGTTGTGCCCAGTATCACCATCACTCCTAACAAATATCCTTCTCCAATTTTTTGCAGATGATGAAATTACCACAACTGTTTTGAAGACGACTACTCAACCCACTGTGACAGATCATACAGGTTAGTAAGAAGAACACTATTCATCGACCTTACCTCCATCTTCACTACCTGTTCCAACATTGGCCGTTACTGTTATCTGTGTCTGTAGAATGAGTTTAAATGGCTTCCTGTGGCAACATTGGGCCCACACCAGGATAGTGCATGATTGTATCTCAAGTTGTTACCACACCATACTACTGTCAGCCATCAGCATTTGGCAAAAACCTTGCATCATGCCACTTATCGACTGGTAGAATAACTATCGGTTAACATGAACTGGTTCCTCCCAAACAGGCATGGCCAGCAATGTTGATTAATAGGAATCCGCTAAACTGCTTAAGTGGGCGACTTACATTTCCCCAATACACTCACTATGCTTTTGGTCAACACTGTCAACTCCTACATCAAAGACGTACATCTTCAGTAGACTGAAACATCCTTGAGAATAAGTATAGGGATCCTCTTTGCTTTTCTTGCTGCTTTCTCTTGTGTTTAGCCTTTGAGTGAGTGCCAAATGAACTTTGAATCTGAGACCTTGTCAGGGTTCCTACACCGTCTAAAACATGAAATTCAAGGACTTTTCAAGGACTTTCCAGGCCCAGTTTCCTCAAATTCAAGCTTCCAACATGGCATAGTTTGAGACACGCATCAAGGTTAATTACTGTTATGTTAGCTATTTCACTTGCTTGCCGCTGTTTAACCTGCATCATTCCACTTCAGTAACCTATGTGCGCATGTGGCTGTCGCGCTTTCTCGAGGTAGGTGGCGTGTGAAACAACGACGCACAGACGGCGGGAGACACACACGCAGACAGCGGAACATTTACTTACTGACGTTAGGCAAAAAAAAAAAAAGAATCAAAACGGCTTCAGTTTCTATTCTTTCACAAAATACATAAATGCAAGCACTTTCAATGATCCATGTCTATGTATGTCTATTTTCAAAAACTTTAAAGGCTTTGATTTTTTTTTTCTAAAATTCACAAACTTTCAAGGATGTCAAGGACCCATGGACACCATGCCTTGTGTCTACAATGAATCTATGTGATGGCCTTGTCTCTCGTAAGGTCTTCCAGCTACGGGCTGGTCTAAATCCTCAGCAGATGACTTTCCCTGAGCCCTCTGCCCAGTGGAGGCTGAGGAGGCCTAATATCCCTCTTTTTAGATGATTTAGACAATTTAGTTATTTGGCAGACGCTTTTTACCAAAGCGACTTACAATCAGTGCGTCAGTCGGATTTCTAATACCTTGTGAGCAGAGATCACAATAAAACTGAGCGTCAAATTGTCCCTTCGCATTGCGCCCCTGGAATACTTTGACAAACACAGATACAAGACAAAGGGTTTTTTTCCCCTAGGAAAGGGAGGTTAGGCATTGGGGGACAGGTGAGTTCTAAAGAGGTGGGTTTTCAGTTTCCTGCTGAAGATGGTAAGAGATTCCGCAGTCTTGACTGCATGGGGGAGGTCGTTCCACCACCGAGGGGCAATGGCGGAGAAGATGCGTGGTCGGGAGGAGCAGCTGCCGGGTTCCCGGAGTGAGGGGACCGTCAGTTGACCAGAGGTCGTAGAGCGGAGGGTCCTAGTTGGGGTGTACGGAGTTATAAGAGACCGAAGGTATGATGGGGCGGAGCCTCTTGTGGCCTGGTAGGCCAGCACCAGTGTCTTGAACTGGATGCGGGCTGCTACCGGAAGCCAGTGGAGCGCAGTAAGCAGGTGGAGTGACATGAGAGTGCTTAGGGAGGTTGAATACCAGGCGTGCAGCGGCGTTCTGCACGAGCTGGAGCGACCTAATGGCGCAGGCCGGCAAGCCAGCCAGTAGCACGTTGCAGGAGTCCAGGCGGGAGATGACAAGCACTTGGACCAGGAGCTGGGTCGCCTGTTGTGTGAGGAATGGGAGGATTCTCCTGATGCTGTACAGGGAGAATCGGCAGGATCGAGTGACTGCTGCGATGTGACCGGAGTAGGTCAGCTGGTTGTCGAGGGTTACGCCAAGGTTTTTGGCTGCTGTGGTGGGGAACACCACAGATCCCTCGATGGTGATTGCAGTGTCGATCGCTGGGGAGTTCTTAGCAGGAAAAAACAGGAGCTCCGTTTTCTCCGGGTTGAGTTTGAGATGGTTAGCAGACATCCAGGAGGCAATGTCAGCTAGGCAGGCTGCGATGCGAGGTTGAACCTGGGAGTCAGAGGGGGGGAAGGAGAAGAACAGCTGTGTGTCATTAGCGTAGCAGTGGTAAGAGAGGCCATGGGTGGAGATAACTTGACCGAGTGATCTGGTGTAGAGAGAGAAGAGGAGTGGACCAAGTACTGAACCTTGTGGGACACCCGTGTGTAAAGGGCGGGTGGAGGAGACCGATTCCCTCCAAGAGACCTGGTAGGAACAGTCAGACAGATAGGACTTGAACCATGCGAGTGCAGAACCCGCGAAGCCCAGCCCAGCAAGGGATGAGAGGAGGATGTGGTGGTTGACCGTGTCGAATGCTGTGGAAAGGTCTAGGAGTATGAGGACAGAGCTGAGAGACTTCGCTCTGGCCAGGTGGACCTCCTCAGTGACAGCAAGGAGGGCCGTCTCGGTGGAGTGGCCGGCTTTGAATCCGGATTGATTCTGATCCAGGAGATTGTACTGCAGAAAATATGGTGAGAGTTGGTTATATACTGCACATTCCAAGGTTTTGGAGAGAAACGGTAGGAGAGAGACTGGACGGTAGCTACTGACATCAACAGGGTCTAGGGTGGGCTTCTTGAGCAGTGGCTTGACCCATGCTGTCTTCAGGGCAGAAGGAACCGTGCCAGTAGATAGGGAGCTGTTGATCAAGGACGAGATGAAGGGCAGAATGTCGTCCGAGATGGCCTGAAAGAGAGGGGAGGGGATGGGATCCAGAGGACAGGTAGTGGGACGATGGGATTTTATAAGTAAGAGAGCTTCAGCATCAGATAGAGGGGAGAAGGAGGAGAAGATAGTGGGGGGGGGGTGCAGGATCCGAGGTGGGAGGGGAAGGGGGGAAGGAGTCGCAGATGTCATTGATCTTCTTCTCGAAGGAGACAAAGTCATCAGCAGATAGGGATGAGGGAAGAGGAGGAGGAGGAGGAGAGAGGAGGGAGGAGAAGGTGGAGAAGAGTTTGCGGGTGTTGGAGGAGGCAGAGTTGATCCTAGAGTGGAAAAAGGCAGATTTGGCAGCGGACAGGTTAGAGGAGAAAGAAGAAAGAAGAGAGTGGTAGTGGGATAGGTCGTTGGAGGATCTCAGCTGTGCGAAGTTTGGTTCTGTCAGCACGGATACTATCAGTCAACCAGGGACTGGGAGCAGAGAGGCGAGCAGGTTTGGTGACTGGGGGGCAGAGGGTGTCCAGGGTGGAGGCCAGCGCAGAGAGGACCGTAGAGGATTTCTCTTCCACGGGGAGAAGTGAGAAGGCTCCTACAGATGGGAGAGAGGAGCAGACCATGGAAGAGAAGGCACTAGAGGAGAGAGTGCGAAGGTTACGTCTAGCTGCGACTGGCAGCTTGGGAGCTGAGGATTTCAGGGAGGGAGAGATCGAGAGAGAGAAGGACATGAAGAAGTGATCTGAGGTATGAAGCGGTGTGACCGTGAGATCAGGAACTTGGCAGCCTCTTGTGAAGACCAGGTCCAGTTGATTACCACCCTTGTGCGTTGCAGGGGACTCCACGAAGGTAAAGTCAAAGGACTGAAGGAGGGAGAGTAGGCCATCAGATTAAGTAGAATTCGGAAGGTTGAAGTCTCCTAGCAGCAGGATGGGAGTGCCGTCTTCAGGGAAGGCGCTGAGGAGGATGTCATGTTCATCTAGGAATGACTGCAGAGGGCCTGGGGGGCGGTAGAGAACAGTCATATGTAGTTTATAAGCGGAATAAACAGAAACAACATGAAATTCAAAAGGTGCTGGGGAGATAAAAGGGAGAGAGGTTGCTTGGAAGCTCCATGAGGGGGAGATCAGGAAGCCAGTTCCCCCACCCCTCCCCAAGGGTCTGGGAGTGTGGGAGAAGGACAAGGCAGTGGAGAGGGCAGCGGGAGTGGCCATGTTCTCTGGTATGATCCACGTCTCAGTGAGGGCCAGAAAGTGCAGGGACAGCAAGGAGGCTTGAGCGGAGATGAAGTCGGCCTTCTGTACCGCTGGTTGGCAGTTCCAGAGACCACCTGAAATGCCAGTAGCAGTGTTAGCAGAGCGTGGTGGATGGATGAGGTTAGACAGGTTGCGTCCACGAGGATGCATCGGACACCACCTGCGGAGAGGAAACTTGAACCGGAATAGGGAGATGACACATGATTAGTGTGAGGGGGACAAGGTATTTTAGGAGGTAGGGAAGAGACACAATTACACAGATAAGCAAATGAAAATAAATAAATCAAGATGAAAATAAATCGCTTAGAGTACAGCAGATAGGCAGCAGTTGTCTTCCGCTTCCTCGTTGTCCTTCCTCGGTGGACTCCCGCAGGTAGACTCCCTTGTCTTAGTCCGACCGAGTCTTCGTCCGACGAGACAAGGGAGATGAGACCACTACAGCTGCCGCTACAGCTGCCGCTTGGCGGAAGCACTATTACTAATGAGTCTTGTGACTACAGCGTTCGCGGCTTAAGGGCTGGCTACAGCCCCGCCCCCTCAGAACAAAGCATAAATTGACTGAGACCGAGAGTAACAAACAAATGCAAATCAGCAACTCAGCAGCTGATGCGACAGGAATTCAATACAAACACCCTAGTAAAGTAAGCTAACAATGCTACCAGACAGTGAACACAGTTCTAAACAGACGGACAACCTAAGGTAAAGCAAACCCTGAAAGAATCACGCACAAAGTAAATTATATACGGTAAACGACAGCAGAGTATACAGAGCAAACAGAAATCGCGGTTACTCGGACAATCACACGCAACAGAGACAAGAGAGAGCCCAGAAATCGCAGCTACTAAGCAATTTAAAGCAAAGTCTTACTTGGAATCTGCTCTGAAGGAGAAGTAATCTGACTAAAAATCATCTGGTGATGGGTGACTCTGTCTGGTGATCGTGTCATCCATCTTTGCATGTGGCCCTTTTTTAGTATATGATGGTATTCTAATTGGAATAGTCCATGTGAAGCTTCCAAAGTCTTTCATTCTTATGTCCAGCATATCTGGCACAGCCCAAGAGGGTCAGCATTCCAGGTGGGAAGTGTGTGTGTGTGTATGTGTGTGGGGGGGGGGGGGGGGGGGGGGGGGCTTTGTCGTATCTGTTATCACCATGACTCCTGACATTGTTTTCCATTTTTCTGCAGATCCTGAAACCACTTCTCCTGTTTTAGTCTCTAGTTTGTGAGAGCAATGTTTCTGTAATGATGACGAGATTTTGACATGTTTCATTCAGGTCCTTTGAGTGGTGTTATATATGCTGTTATTGGATTCTGTGCTGGGCTCTTTACTGGTGCCATCATTCCCATAGGCATTCTGTGGAGGTGGTAAGTGAATGAATTTTATCTTGAAGGAGTACATCCCCTATGTGCAATACCGTTGTTCACACTCGCCACTTTAAATTTTAATTTTAAGCCTTCTTCGCATGTATATAGTGTATATTTCATATTCTATTTCATATTCTGTTATATTTATTGCACACCCTCCTTGTACCTTAATTGTTCATTGCTCATACCTCTCTTTTCTATTTTTTTCTTAGTTAACTCCTTATTCTTCTACTCTTACTTTTTTAATCCGCTATTTTGCTCTATTCTGCTCCTTAGTGTCTTACTCTTTAGTTAATTAAATCCCCTACTGTACTCTTATTCTTATGACTAGTGTCTTACTCTTTATTTATTTAAATCCCCTACTGTACTCTTATTCTTATGACTAGTGTCTTACTCTTTATTTATTTAGATCCCCTACTGTACTCTTGTTCTTATGACTAGTGTCTTACTCTTTAGTTAATTAAATCCCCTACTGTACTCTTATTCTTACGACTAGTGTCTTATTCTTTATTTATTTAAATCTCCTACTGTACTCTTATTCTTACTACTAGTGTCTTACTCTTTAGTTAATTAAATCCCCTACTGTACTCTTATTCTTACGACTAGTGTCTTATTCTTTATTTATTTAGATCCCCTACTGTACTCTTGTTCTTATGACTAGTGTTTTACTCTTTAGTTAATTTAATCCCCTACTGTACTCTTATTCTTACGACTAGTGTCTTACTCTTTATTTATTTAAATCTCCTACTGTACTCTTATTCTTACGACTAGTGTCTTACTCTTTATTTATTTAAATTCCTTACTGTACTCTTACTCTTACGACTAGTGTGTTCTTACTGCTGAGTTGACCTGTTTCTCTCGTCGCACACCTCTCATTGTACCGTTGACCCTGTGTTAACCTACATATGACAAATAAACTCTGAAACTTAAACTTAAATTCTCTTTCACCCTGGAAAGCTTTTGCATTCTTTCTTTTCAATCAAAAAAGGGACATTTCATAGCTTAAACCTTACTGTGTGTGATGACTTATGAAACAAAGTACTTTGCGGTGTCGAGAAAAGAAGTGGTCAGTAATTGAAACACATAATTAAAGAGACTAGTTTAACCCCCCCCCCCCCCCCCCCCCCCCCGACCAATGTAGGGTTTTGCACATGGCATACGATGGAACTGGTCACTAAATATGTAGAAAGGAGAGAGAGAAAAAAATCAGGAGGAAAAATGTCTCCTTTTAAACATGGCAATTCTTTTCTGTCAACAGGAAGAGAAAGCATGAAGGAAAATGTGACCAACGAGTACAGTGGGTGAGGAGTTACATTCAATTGCTGCTTTTGCAGATAAAACAAACAACAGATTATAAATGATCAATCATGACTGAAATCTGGCAATGTTTATTAGACACTCTCCAAACATCTCAGCTGTTGCCTTCTTGAAGTTCAGTATTTTAGAAATGTTTAGCAGGCGTGAACTGATGCTGCTGTCCATGGTCCTGAATTGATACTTTTCACAAGCAAGGTTCTGAATGTACAGCTCTCCCTACAGGCCAAAGTTGGTGTTACAGCTGGTTCTCCCTTCACGTTACAGCTGTTCTAAACATACAGTCAGCTTCAAAAGTTTTACAGACAGTGAAACATTTTTTATCAGCTTGGCTTGTTTTTTTCCTGCTGCAGATTTCAAATGATGCAGTGAAATTAAGATGGTGAAAATACAATCCAGCAACTTTAATTTGATGTTATTTTCACATCATCTATTCAAAAATAAGTGCTCAGTTTGTACACACCCTCCTCTTCTTTTCTTTCGTTCCTTTTCTCAGCCAATCTCACCATCTTTCATGCTCTCTCTCTCTCTCTCTCTCTCTCTCTCTCTCTCTCTCTCTGTCTCCCTGTGTCTATCTCTGTCTGTCTGTCTGTCTCTCTGTCTCTTAGGCTGCCAATGATAACATGTACATGACTCTCGACATCACATCCAGATCTGATTCAGGCTATGTCCCACAGTGAGTGAACACTCAAATCGGTTTCTAGAACTTTTTCATTCCAATTTTGTTTTAAACCCCAAAATCATAAATAATGCAAATTTAATCTTTACTTGCAAAATTTTTGTGGAAAACTTCTTTCTTTCCAACACTTTCTCTCCTTTCAACAGCTGCAGTAGATGAGAACTTGTAACACTTCATATTTGGCGTTTGAAATGATGTGTGTGTGTGTGTGCATGTGTGTGTAAGTGTGTCTGTGTGTGCGTGTGTGTGTGTGTGCGTGTGTGTGTGTGTGTGTGCAGCTTCTCAGTGGTACTCATCTATCTGTTCTTTCATGTGTCATTGTCTGTCTTCAACATTCAACAGAGAGGAGCTCAAAAGTGAGTGTTATTGTTTTCTGGACTTTTAATAACTAGTGTAAGGTTTTCCATTTTTGATTTCACTTCTTTTTCTAATTACATGAGTGCTGAATAAATGTAAGCTTGCTACACATCTTTGTTCTTTTAATTCGCTATGAAGAGGGAACCTCATGTGTCTTCCTTAAATCTTCCATTAGATTAAATGAAAATCAGGAAAGTCATTTGAATCCAGGTGGGAGCTGCAAGAGAGTTGCTGTGATTGGATAAAACGTGTCATGTCTCAGAGGCAGTGCCTGGAATTCAACACCGAGAGCTAAAATCATCATTGGTGATGTCATTCAATATTCCCAGCATGTTGGCTGTCACGCCCCCTCCTCTTAAAGGGACAGGGCGGACAAAAAGAGCCCTGTCGCCACTGCCATGAAATGTCTTTTTGTTCTTCTCCTTTTTTTTAAAAAAAAAAATCTTTTTAACAGTTTTTATGCACTTTCTGAATTCCTTGGAAACTATTTTTGGACTTGTAATAAATTGTGGTAAACCTGCTTTCCTGTTTCTGTTGTGTCTCTTCCCTTTGTATCTTTTCGGAGGTCCTGTTCCTCTATCTAGAAAGACTAGGTGACAGAGTTCACTTCTCCTTTAAAGCGACACTAACTCTTAAGTTTCTGTGTTAAAGGGATGCTGTTACTCTAATGTATTGAATATCTTACTCATGAAGAGGTCTAAGTGATGTTCTAGTGGAGTTACGTACAGTTTGGTAGTGAGTAGTGAGGGAAATGAAACAGAAGGGAGAGGAAAGCAGGCCCAGTCCAGCTCCAGTCGGGTGTGGGGGGGTCCAGAATTTTTTTGCCAGCCATGCGTTTTGGGGAGGGGGGGGGGGGGGCTACCTTGTAGTTCCTCAAAACAGGAACTATACACACACACAGAGAGAGAGAGAGAAAGAGGGAGAGAGAGAGAGAAAGAGAGAGAGAGGGGGATGTGCTGTGATGTGATGTGATGCAGTGTATCATCAAGCTTATTGGTTTCACATTCACATTTCACATTCATGATTCATGTAACACAAGCTAGTCATTGGTAATGAGACATTTGAAATATTCCATTCTTTTAAATCCAAATGCTTAATAAGGCTTCACAATAAAACAATGACAAAACAAACTAAACTGATTCTTAAGAAATGTTTGTGTGTGAAGGTTAATTTTGACTTCATTTGCATTTAGGAGGGGCATGCTTTTCACCCAAGAAAGAAGAAGTGAAAGGCTTGGTTGAAGTGAGACAATTTTAGTGGAGACTGAGAGAAACTGTTCGGAAATGACTGAAGGTTTTGTAAATGAGAAAATGTCAAATACAGTGGAATTATGGCAGAGACAAGCTGCTTCTTTCTATAGTAAAGTGAATAGAAACATATAATATTCTTATACAGGGTGCTGTGGTGGTGTTATTCAAAATGTCGTTTCCTCCATCTTGCCTTTGTAATTATGGTTCAAGTTCAGTCTGTCTTTCCATTTTAACCATTAACAAAACAACTGAAAAGAAAACTTAATAAATCTGACAGTGATATGTGCATTTATGAGCATTTCAGAGTTTCTGTTGGTAGTGATTAACTGTAACTCAGGCTTAAGTGTACTATGACCTGTCAAATATTACACATATGTCCATACAAGGACTTCCTCATCTTCTCCTGCCCTCTGATTGGCTCTTTTTGTTTTTTCTGTTTCTCCCCACCCCCTCATATTTTCTGTGGATCAGTGAGTACCAACAGCATAGAGGCTCAAGTTTGTGTTGGATGCTCAAAAGCCTGAGGCATGTAAGAAAAAAAAAAAGGCAGTAATGATGACAGCCTATGTTTCAGATAATGTCCTACTGCTCTATCTACGTATGCATTTGTCAAAGTTAACACTGTAACTTCTGTGCTTTGAGTGGTAACCTTCAGAGCATTAACCAAAGATCTTTTTTGGGTTTGTGTCAGAAGTTCAAACTGTGTATTCACAGTTTCATGCCTGAGAAAGAGAGATAAACTGTGACAGTTGGTGGCTGATTGCGCAAAAAGACAAAGCGTCTGTGCAGTTCACGCTGCTCTGACCTAAGACCCTCCCTTTACTGCTCTTTCGTGAGTTTCATGAGGACATGCAACCGTCTCAAGCCACACATTCAAGGAACTGAGGATCGTTATTGCTACGGCCAAATTTCTGTCAAAGAGGCCGAGGAAATTTCAAGTCTCAGCTCAAACGTGGTTAGATGGTTCTGGAAGAACCTGTTGCTACTCCAACTGGAAGGTGACAGAATAAGTTTAGAACATTAGAATCTCTCAACTGTTGTGGTATTGTACTAGGCAGGAATAGAGGTAACATCTGTTAGTTTGTCAAAATGTGGACTTTTCGTATTGTCATTTGGATTGTTCTCTCAGGTGAGTTTTGTTTGTTTTTGGTTGTTTTTCTTTTTTCAAGCAACATGAAGCATTTTGGTAAAGATGTGGAAAGATAGTTGTATGACATGCTAAAACTAATTACAGTGGAGTTCTGCTTTGACTGCAAGCAGAGAATAATGTTCACTCACTATGGTCATGACCATTGGATAAGTAAGGTTAGGGCACAATTCATCTAGAATCCAGAATTCAAATATAGATGTTCTTAGATCTGATTACTGCCTAAACCCACATCTTAAAAGCCAGACAGTAATCTATGCACTGCAGTATCTCTTTTGGCAACTACATCAACAAAACTACCAGGGATATATTAATATGTTCATAGACAACGCACAATCCAAAATCAATAAATAAGCAAAAAGGCACTTATATCAACTGCTTGTTTGTTTGTGTGTGTGTGTGTGTGTGTGTGTGTGTGTGTGTGTGTGTGTGTGTGTGTGTGCGTGCGCGAGACAGGTGAGAGGTTTGTGATGTCCCCCCAGTCACTGCGTGCACATGTCGGAGAAACAATTAATGTGACTTGCCCAGCTCGTAATTCTAGGCCGGGAACCAGAAAGTTTGTCTGTAAGAAACCATGTGGTGGAAATGATGTCTTCATCATGTCTGATCAGCCATCGCATGGGAGATATACAGTGGAGACCTCAGAAACAGGAGAGTTCATTGTGACCATCAGTAAACTGCAAAAGTCAGATGCTGGGACATACCGGTGTGGAGTGGGCGGCTCTGTGTATCATGACGTGGATGTCGCAGTTGTGGGCGGTAAGATTAAGAACAAAAGTACATTAAGCATATTAAAACAGATTCATTTATTGATTGATTAATTCATAGATTAACTGATTGATTGTTTGTACAGACCCTTGTTCCCTTTATCCAATTTCACGATCTTGCCAGATGTCAGGTTCTGGGGACCCTCTATTGATTTTCACTATGACAAAAGTAAACAAGAACAACTTAATCCTAACCCTTACGCTAACCCTACTCTAAACAAAAATACTTTCGAAATTAGCTTTACCAAGATGCTTTATCAGAAATAGTTTTACCAGTATATTTTATAAAAAGCAAATGTGCAATGGCTTTTAGTAGTGTTGCCTATCTCTTTCACCCTTTTCCCAACATGTCCCCAGTACAACAGGGTTCTTTCAGTCAGCTATCTTCCTAAATTAGCAAAAACAAGTACTCACATTCTCTCTCTCTTTCTTTCTCTCTCTCTCTCTCTCTCTCTCTCTCTCTCTCTCTCTCTCTCTCTCTCTTTCTCACACACACACACACACACGCACACACACGTCGTCACTGCTAAGTTTAACAAGATGGTGAGAGATAAGAGCCAGACATGCTATTCCCCAGAAACAGAGCTGTACCATGATGAACAGGATGTATGACCATATAAGGTGATCTGTGAGGAAGTAACACAGGCATTTGTTTTTGCAGAGCAAAAAAGAGACACAAAACTGGTCAGAACATTCCTTTTTCTTTTTAAGATTGACATATGTGATGTAAATTCATGATACCATTCATGACAGCAGGCACGAGAGGACAGGACATCAGTATTCTGATGTGGAGAAGCTGGCTGAGGAAATTAATGTCAGGGGGCCGCGTTACCCATCTCTGCTCTTGCGCACCAAAGCTTGTTAACTGAAAATGAAGAGGAGGCCCTTCAACAGGCAACATCTCCATAATGGTCCTCAGAGATACTCTTTGAAACTTTTTTGTCACAATTGGACCATTTGAATCAGTAGCTCCAGCTGTAGTAGATTTCAGCTACAGGTGCTCTCTCTAAATGACTGGTATAAATACAAGGACACACACAATGTCATCATTCAGTTATGTATCAACACAAAGTCCTCTACCTGACCCCAGGGACCATGCTTCATCAGTGTTAATTATAGAGCCTTTACACAATCTGCTGGATGACTGGTTAAAATCAACATTTACCTCTCTCTGTCTGCTGTGACTGTGGGGCATTTTTGTGGGATATGAAAACCCCATTTTGCATTAGTCAGTACAGAACATCCATATATTTTCACTCCATTTTTCATTCTTTACAGGCTACGAAATAAAAACCTCCTGTTTATGGTTATCAGTGTCTGAAGGATGAGTTTAAATGGCTTCCTGGTGCAACATTGTACCTACAATGGGATAGTACATGATTGCATCTCAGACTGGTACTACAGTACCCTCAGTGTAATCATTAAGCAAAAGCCTGGCATCATGCTACTTATTGGACTGGTAGGACAGGTACAGATTAACATGAACTGGTTCGTCTCAAACAGGCCTAGCCAGCAATGTTGATTAATAAACATCCCCTAAACAGCCTAAGTGGGAGGCTTACGCTTCACCCGTACAGTCACTATGCTCTTCATCAACACTGTCACCTTCTATATCAATACATCATCATGTTGTGTCCCTGAGATAAATGTACTTCTGGATGGCTTAATTAGCCATGCCCCTTTTAGGTTTGTGGTTCTGAGATGTGGTTTATGATGATGGGGAATTACAGGACTTTGCCAGTAAAGACACAGCCTATCAGTTTGACCTATCAGAGTTTGACTTATCTTAGTTTCACAGTCTGAAAGCACTTCTGTGGGGTGAACATTAATCATATGCAACAGATAACAGAAAGATTATAGAGTTTATAAGTCAGTATAACTTTTAGGAGTAGTTACATATACTGAGAGGCTATGCCCTCTCTTGGAAACTTTTTAAAATATGCACAGTACATTTTTTTACATTGTTACTTTTTTATTTCTTTGAGTCTATAATCAATAAATTAAAAAAAAAGTGCTTATACTTTCATACTTCACAAATATTTCTCTCTCTCTCTCTCTCTCTCTCTCTCTCTCGCTCTCTCACTCACTCTCTCTCTCTCATTCATTCTAACAGGAAACGATATTGACTTGCAAAAGGCGTGGAAGGTATACATGAGAGTAACTGATGATTATCACAGATTTCAGACCAGTGACCAATGAACTGTCATTAATAGGACACAATAACTTTTTTTTTTTTTAAACTTCGGTGCAATATTTTCTAATTTCTTCTTCTGAAATAACCTGGCAGGATGAATACAGATATACTGAACAGATTTATAATGTTGTGACATGCTTGGATGAAGTGATTTTACATTTTATGTTAAAATGCAGGAAAGTTACAGCAAAGATCACGGTGTGAAATTTCTGGAATGGTTACGAAATATCTCATCATTCACTGTGCTGCCAGAGGATGTTAGTAACTTTATCTATCTATCTATCTATCTATCTATCTATCTATCTATCTATCTATCTATCTATCTATCTGCCTGTCTGTCTGTCTGTCTATCTGTCTGTCTGTCTGTCTATCTATCTATCTTCCCACCTCTTGGAGTGCTGTCCCATTTTGTTCTGTGTACTCACATGGATGTCTTAAAGTTCTCATGTAATATACTACACTCTCTGCTGTGTTTCCCCTTCATTGTTATTCACAGTTCAATTCACTCACAGGAAATACTATACAAATAATGTGAAAAGGTGTAGAAATGTTCCATTGCAAAGTTAAATTCAATATTTATTATTTAGAAAGTTGCAATTCATTTTATCTATTAATTATTCATAATAACTTTTTTTTAAACAGCAGGTAAAAGCTCAACTGGATGAGGTGTTAAATACACTGGAGAGAAAATCTGATAAATCCAGTGAATCAGAAATTCCGGCAACACGGGTAAACACAGTTCTGAACATTTCTGAGACACTGGTCTCTTTAGTGGTGAAACCAACAGACACAGAAGAGCTCCTCAACTTTACCTCCAACACCACTGGTACATAATGTCTTTACCCTGACATCATACACACAGTCCTCTCTATCAGATATGTTTACCTATGCATGGATGGACTCCTCCATGTCAAATACATTCAAAACAGATCAGTGTTCCTCTAGCTCTGGACTTACATACCCCTGTTTTAGACCAGACTACCTAAATGGTGCAAGACAATAAAAACCTAACTGTGTATCTGTAGCTTAATACTTCCTGTTCAGTTAGGAACGCAGGCAATGGACTCAAATGTCTCCAGATGTGTTTTATCAGGAACAATAATACTCTTAATGGATGGAAGAACAGCACTTATATGTGCATACCCTTCATGTCTTCTGATTGATGTGATGTGGAACTGTCTGTTTAAATTCATGTTGTCTGTCTGTCAGAGGTCAAAGTCTACACTGTTGGACCAAACGCCACTTTAGAAAGCATCACTCGACTGAATAATACTGCCGCTTTCCTGGATATCGACATCATCAGTATCGCCAAGAACAACAAGGGTAAGTTTAAAATCTGAACTCAAAATAATAGTCCGTGTTATGCAGAAATTATGATGGTTGGCCTTGATGTGTGTTTGTTAAGTTTGACTAAATGTTAAGGACTCAACATTAAACACTGAATAACAGAGGATACTGTGGTGATAAATTTTTGGTAGTTTGGATTTAAACTATTATTTATCCGAAACTCAGGACATGCATCTGTGGCCTTCATGACGTATGACAACATGTCAGAAATACTGAAGCCCACCTTCTTCCCCTCAAAGAAAGACACAGTCAACACTATGATGTCCACAGTAGTCTCAGCCTCCCTGCCCAAAACCACCAACAAAACACTTACCAATCCAGTTAACTTCACCCTGAAACACATCAGAGTAAGCATTTTGACTCCTTAAATGGATATATGGAAGGAAATAGGGGATCATGACATGAATACAGCATTACATATGATAAATGAGAAAATAAATAAATACTTCATATGAGCAATAATAACATATGCCACAATAAGCATAATCACAAATCATTAAAAAACATGTGATATACATATGAATGTACATTTAGACATGTGAGAAGGAGGCACTTGCGTTGTAAGACAGAAACACACAAGCATTCCATTTCCTTTTATTGGATTTTACACTTAAAGTTTACACATGTTCCACCTCCACTGACCAGGAGATGGATCCTACAGGAACCCTTTACTGTGTCTACTGGGACAAAACTGCATGGAGCACAAATGGCTGTGTGAGAATCAGTGAGGAAAATTCCAATGATACAATCTGTTCCTGCAAACACTTGTCTACCTTTGCTCTCCTCATGCAAACAGAAAAAATACCTGAGGTAAGGGAACATAGGTACTTTATCATGTAGATAAGAGTAAAATATATTACAGAATGAGAAAGTAATGGCAATTGAATATACGTGGTACTTTGTGTCATGATTAATGTGTGGAGTGATGTCAGCATCACAGCATTTTTTTGGGAGAAAGTGTCAATAGTTGACGTAGTTGCGATGTCACACTCTGTCCATTAGTGGCCGCTATTTTTCCCATCTTGGTTCCAATTTTTACTTTCATCAAGATTTCATGGATTTATCTCATTCATAAAAGTGACCAACAAGGTTATATTTCCAAAGTCACAATATAGCTTATGTGATATTTCATAAGGGATGATAGATAGACAGTTTGTGATGATTTTTTTTTTTATTACGTTAGTATGTACGTTTCCTTTTGAGATCTGTTTGTAGTAATGTAACATGTATATATACTCAGTGGCCATAGATGCAGCTGTTCATGGAAGCAGCACTCCATTCACAATGATAAATGACTTCTAGTGATTCAGGTAACCATGACTTAAATGATTCAGGTAACCATGGCTTTGTAGATAAAACAGAGAGATACAGTAGTCCCTCGCTATAACGCGGTTCACCTTTCGCGGCCTCGCAGTTTCGCGGATTTTGTCTCCTGTACAGTACAGAATGCGTTCAGCTTGCCAAATTTACATAAATCTTCGATTGCTAGCAGTGTGACTCTGAAGTGCTGTACTGTATGTTTGCAAGTTTTCTCCCCAACAAACCCCACAATGTCGACGAAATGTTCTGCACCGTCAAAGGCACCTGCGGTAGCACCCAAAAGGCAGAGGAATATGCTAACCATCGCACAAAAAGTTGGACTTCTGGACATGCTAAAGTTTTACAGCCTTAAAACATCTATAATAATTGTAAAAAATAAAGCTGACTACTTCGCGGATTTCGCCAATTGTGGGTTATTTTTAGAACGTAACTCCCGCGATTAACGAGGGACCACTGTACTGTATCATGGGATGCAGATTCTGATCAGTTGTATATAATGAGAAAAATGACTGACTTGACTCACTGTTGCTGTGACATTATTGTCAGTTGAACATCTCAGTCAGTCACCCTCCTGGGCTGTTCACCCACAACAGTGGACGGGATTTATTTAGAAAAGTGTATCAAACTAAAAAAATACCCTCTGAGCAGCAGTTCTGGGGATAAAAGTAGCTCTTCAAACTTTAGAGTTTAAAGATGAATACAAAGAATAGTTCAGTCTAGCACGAGGATGACAAGCACGTGAATATATAGTGCAGAATCACACTGGAGTGCAGAGCAGTATCTCAGAATATAGAAAGTTTTCGACCCCTGTCAGAGATAGACCCCACCAGATTCTATTACCGTTACCACCAACACCAACCAGCTGAGTAGAAAAACACCACCCCAGTGAATCCTGGTTCTTTGTGCATCAAGCTGTGAACAGAGTCTGGATTTAGTGTAAGCAGTAATAAACCGTGGACATGTCCTGCCTGGTATCAAAGTCTGGTTATTGTGGTTTAATAGTGAGGGGAATGATTTCATGAGATCCATGAGGTCATTTTGAAACAGATACTGGTACACTTAAATGCCACAGCTTACCATAATATTAGAACAGGCCCAGTGCATGTTTCATATTCACAGTTTATCCTTTACCACCTGGATGCGTTGGGTAGGCAGAGAGTTCACTTTCTTTAGACCTTTTTCAGTGTGAATGTGGAGTCCATTACAGCAGCATGGACCATTATTCCATTGAAACCTTTCTAGCAACTTGTAGGATCAAAGGTCTGAAGAGTTGAGAAAAAACTCATCTAACTCTGTTCAACCTGAACCACTTGTTGTTTTTCAGTGGAGTGATCGCTTGGGGCTGCTGAGCACCATTGCTTTTGCAGTAGGACTGACATTCCTGTTCTTGGCTATTTTGACCTTCATCCTGTTTCGTAAGAACTCGAGAGTGAGCAGCGTACTTCGACTGAACCTCTGCATCTGTCTGCTGCTAGCACACCTCCTCTTCCTACTTACTCAACGTTTTCTGGCTCACAGCAGTTACAAGGTGTTGTTAATGGCATATCGCCCACCATCAGTTCACTTGCATTAATGAAATGGTAACAGTGGTGTACTTGAAAAATAGCATGATAATAAGTTACTTTATCAAAGTCATGAAGATGCGTTATGATGATGATGATGATGATGATGAGAACTAACATATTTCTTTCTCTAACATCTCGCCTTCTGCTCAGGGAGCATGTGCTGTGTTTGCTGGAATATTGCACTTCCTTCTTCTCTCTGCATTTGTGTGGATGTTCCTTGAGGCCATAACACTCTTCATCTCAGTGAAGAACCTATCAAAGATCAAATCCAGGCGGAGGGAGGTGCTTCACTGGAAATACCAACTTGTGATTGGTTATGTGGTCCCCACTCTTGTGGTTGGTGTATCTGTGGCTGTTCAGCGTGACGGTTATGACAGTGAGACGTGAGTACGGACAGAGCATTGTGTTCTATCCACCATCGATTAAATTCTTCAAATGATTTTAAAGTTTTTCAGTTAACAAGAACATGATGGTAATTGCACATTACTGAGGATTTAGAAATCAAAGTGTGATAGACAGGATGAAGCATTCAATTTTAAAGTGCTGTGTTGGTCAGTAACAAACTATAACAAAACATTTGGTGTAAATTTGGTGTAACGTTTTACACTGTATGATTTGTGATGGATACTCTTCTCTTCTGTGTAGGTGCTGGATTAAGTTGGGGACGAGTTTTGTGTGGAGTTTTTTGGGTCCTGTTTGCTTCATTCTTGCAGTGTGTATCCTTTAGTGATCCTATTCTGTGTTGCTCAGATAGACTTGCCTCTTATACTGTGAATATACTAATACAGAAGGTGATGGGAGTTCCCTAGGTCCTGAACATATTTAAAGTAAAGTAATGTACTTAAACCAGTTTTAGAATCAACAACTGAAATTTTAATTTGCTCTCACCTGTCCAGATGAATTTGATCCTCTTCATCACCATCATCATCACTCTTCAGTGTACACTGATGCACCTGAGCGGTGATGTCTCGCAGATCAAAACCAGCAGGTAACACAGAGAGACCCACAACACACGCCTTCACATAAACATCTACATTTTTCTACCACTCTATTACTAATGTCATTAATGCACCTGCAAATAAACCGACACTCTTTAGGACTATGGTGTTCAAAGCACTGGCCCAGTTTTTTATACTGGGTTGCCCCTGGATACTGGGGTTCCTCACAAATGTAAGTATGGGGCTGGAGATCATCTTCTTACTCCTCACTTCTCAGCAAGGCACCTTCATCTTCCTGGTCCACTGCGTCCTCAGTGAAGAGGTAAATCAGAATCAATTTCAGAAACCTTTGAATTGTTTCTCATGCATATGTTTCCAGATGTTCTGCGACCTGCATCAGTGAACTCTGGCCATGATATCTTTCTCAACCTGTTTCTCTTTGACCTCCCCCCCTTCTTTTATGTTTGTTTCCAGGTCAGAAAGCAGTACAAAAAGTTGTGGTACACCCTCTGTCCTCACCATGAGACCAATGAACAGATGACACAGGTGAGTGACATTAGGTGACACCAGTCAGATTCAAGTTTCACATTTTCTGACGTGAGTGAGATGTAGTGTGTCTTGGTTTAGGACATGACTTGGACTTGGACTTGAAATAAAAGACTTAGGGAAGTCTTGAGCTGCTGTCTTTTTTCTTTTTAGTTGTTTTTGCTCCACCAATTCACTGCACAGCATTTAAACACAATAAGATATGGAATGAACTGTTGGAAACAATTCTGCTGGTTGGATATCTCCAAAGGGCCGTTTAGCACCTGTTATCAGTGTTAATGCTAAGGTTACGATTTAAAATCAAAGTATATATAAAATAACCACTTTCCTACTACTCTGTCACCATTAATTTGGCCTTTGTGTGTGTGTGTGTGTGTGTGTGTGTTCTGCAGAATGTGAGGACTGTCCAGAGTACCATTTACAGTAATGACGCTGATCCTAGTGTTGACCTGGATAAAAAGGATTAGCAGGGAGAGGAGAGGAGAGGAGAGGAGAGGTGTCTACAAACAGTTTAGTTCCTGATTTTGTCTTTTAGCTCCTAATTCATTGTTTTCGATGTATTTAGGAGAACAACCCATGGGCATTTCTGTACTAATTAGAGCAGTTTTTCTCAACCCAGATCTTAACAAACATTCTCATATTTAATTGTCTGCAGTTCTGTACTGTGTTCTCTCACACAAAAACTGGATCCCTTGTCAGTTGGTGTCCTCTGACTCTCATAGGACATAATGTTGAACAGTGTGACACAGAGAACTCACTAGGAATGAACGCGCCGCTTTACCTGTTATTTCTGGACATTATGGGTGACTTTCATAATTTACAGAGCAATTCCTGAATTCTGCACTTGACAGAAGGGTGGCAAATCTCAGCCCTTTAACAGTTAGTGGAATTTGAGTCACTGCTATAGATTTAGCCTCACCGTCGCATGCTATAAACTGAGCCTCATTCTCACGCGTGATGCAATAGCGGCCTATAGGAAGTGGTTTATGAATATAAGGGAGCAGAATGAGGATAAAAGACCGTGACTAATAAAGCTGGTCATTCTCTCTCATGTCTTCTCAGAGGATGCCACTATGCACTGATTCTGCTTTACATTCTGCCTTTTGTATTTAGCAGTGCTAATGTCGACAGGTGATCGTTTTGCCCTGTCTGAATCTATGCTAAATAACATGTTTAGCTTTAAGGCAAACTACCATGTGTGTGATGTAGTTGTGATACACGGTTATTTTCATGAAGTTTAATACTGTACATTTCTGAGTGATCACCACGGCCCAGTTGTTCAGAAGTAATCTGATTGGATTTCGGCTGTCGGATTGGATCAAATCTTGAAAATGCGTTGTTCAAAAGAAAAAAATGGATTCAGAAATCAGATTAGATCATGTATTCTTGATCAAACCTTCAGTATGTGTTGTTCAAAACATTTTAGTAGGATTGGGATACCTTTGATCCGAAAAATCAGCATTATCCTGATCCCAGCAGGAGGGCGGATTCAGGGTGGATTTCAGGATCAAAATGTAATAAAACTTTAAAACTGGTCAGATAATACAGCTTTTGCTCCATGTAGTACATATACATTTGTTTATATTTTGTACTTGATTTGTTGAACCGTTGCAGTGATAAAGTAGACACTAGAGTACCTATTAGGCTACCTACCTAAGTCTTTCAGTGCAATAAAAAAAGTAGGGGGGGGGTCCCCAAAAATAATCCCCCAAACAGCTGTCAATATCAAATAAAAATAATATATTTATTTTGAACTGTCATTTATCACTGTATACTAATTACAAAGACACAATCATCAGAGATGAACCAGTGAAAAGTAGTCTCTCACAATTGCATCCCTTATTGCACATCCAGTCTGTCCCTCATTCTTTATCGTATTGGATGTTTGTATTGGTTTATTGTGCTGTTTTCTGTCTCTTCAAATAAAGTAATCCCACACCGGCTATTCCACCTGTTGTTCTTTTACATAGCTAGGAGCCAGCTACATTGTGATATGTAGTCCCATTTAGAGCACTGGTAATCCAGATTTGGTGATCTTGAAAAGTTTGTGTCTGGATCAGGGTGATCCAATCCAATGTTGCTTTGAAAAAAACAGCACAAAAGTAAGATGGATTACCTGTTCCTGGATAGCAAAACATGGAATTTACAAATGTGGATCATTCTGATCCAGATTAAACATTTTGAACAACTGGGCCCACCTGTTTGTCACAGTACTAATGAAACATTAGCAAGCTTAATGAGATAACATTTATTAAAGTTAAATGATTGAATCCAGATGTCTTCTGACCTGTTGTGTTTTTTTATTTATGAATCTAATAAAAGTAAAATTAAAAAGTGTTACAAACCATTAAAAAACAACAAGCTGAGGACAGAGCATGTGGAACATGGTTT
Organism: Chanos chanos; assembly: GCF_902362185.1. Taxonomy (NCBI): domain Eukaryota; kingdom Metazoa; phylum Chordata; class Actinopteri; order Gonorynchiformes; family Chanidae; genus Chanos; species Chanos chanos. The sequence goes on along the minus strand of NC_044501.1, from coordinate 6,039,178 downwards.
TTATCTGCATGGGTGACTGTCTTGCCACTAGAGGGAGTCATTTCTACAGCTTACCCAAAAAGTAAGTACAAGCCTGTCTTCATTTTTGTCAATTGAAATAGATGTTATGAGTCATATCCTGGAGCGAGATTCCCCAGTGCATCACAGGACTAATTGCATTGTAAAGTCCATTCTAGGATCATTTGTTAAACACTGTGTCACATGGTGGGAGGCACGGCGGTGTAGTGGGTAATTAGGGTAAGCAGCTTAGATAATGAGCGAGTGAGTTTTTCATACGGTTATATAATACTCACATACTTAGATCTGAAAGTGTCAAAACATCTGACAAACTTTGGCTGAGTACATTCTTATAAAAGAGATGAAGAGCTCCCTCAAGATGTCAAGAAAGTTAAAAACAGTGTGATGTATGGACTTTGTGGGACAATTCCTCCAAACTCCAGTCTTTAGGGCTCAGTTGGCAGGAATATTGCTTCTAAATCAGCACCAGCACACTTGATTCAACTTCCTACAAGGGAAGATTTTTGCGGGCTGTATCCACTGCTGTTAGTGCTAAAGAGAAACTGAAAGTAACCTTTACAGAGAGTTGTGAGTTGGTTAGGTCTGATACATGTAAAAACTAAACAGCTAAATAAACAGAAATGTTCAGTTTATCTATACTCTGTTCGCCTCTGTCTTCTATTCCTTCTACTGTAAATACAGGTGGTCCCCGACTTACGATTTTTTGATTTTTCGAAAGCAATACGCATTCAGTAGAAACTTTGAATTCATACTTCGAATTTTGACCTTTTCCCGGGCTAGCCATACGCGGTACGATACTCTCTCGATGCTGGGTAGTGGCAGCGAGCCGCAGCTCCCAGTCAGCCACTCGATCATGATGGTAAATAACCGATACTCTACAGTGTACTGTGTTGCCATCACTTCTGAGCACGTTTCAAATAGGCTAGGCTTAGCTATGATGTTCGGTAGGTTAGATGTACTGTATTAAATGCATTTTCGACATACGATATTTTCGACTTATCATGGGTTATGATGAGCAACTGGATTGTTATTTTTCATATCTGACTAATGGTAAGCGTGGTAAGGTTGGTTTTATATTCGCATATTCGCTTGATGTTCGGTGGCCGTGTAAGGGACCGTCTGCAAATTACCCATTTCACGGATGTTTCCTTTTTCACATGTTCGTTGGTATTAAAAGAATATTCACTGAAAATGAATAAAATCCACTTTACACCTCTTCAACATTCTAATGATTCCAAAATGAAGAAACTGACTTCCTACAACACGTATTTAGAAGAAATTCCCTGTTTCTGGAGGTTTCTTACAGAAATATTCACTAAAAATACATAAAATGATTCTGATGGCTGTAGTAGCTCGAAATTAGAGTGTATCACTTACTACAGGTGAAAATTTATGGAAAAGTGAAATTACTAGTAACTAAAGAGGATTTATTTCTGAAAAATATTCACTAAAAATCAACTAAATGACCTTTTCTCATTCTGATTACTGTAGTAGTTCCCAATTACAGTGTCTTACTTACTACAGGAGAGATTTCTGAGAAAGGTCAATCTAGGTTTGCGCCTTCCTACCTGTCTGGCTTAATTACACCCTATAACCCACCTCGCACCCTGCGCTCTCAAGATTCTGGATTATTAGTCATTCCAAGAGTTCAAAAGAAGTCCGCTGGCAACCGAGCCTTTTCCTACCGCTCTCCCTTCCTTTAGAATGGTTTACCTAAAGAAGTTAGAGAAGCAAACTCTCTCAATACCTTTAAAACAAAACTAAAGACTTATCTATTTTCTCAAACTTATGCATGATATAATTTTGATTTGACTTTGTTATAGACATGTAAAACCCTTTGAGACTATAAATAGTGATATTGGGCTCTAAATAAATATTATTACTATTATTATTATTATATGGGAGCAGGAGTCATTTATTTCTGAAAAATATTCACTAAAAATCAACTTAAAGACTTTTTCTCATTATGAAAGCTGTAGTACTTTCCAATTACAGTGTCTTGCTTACTACATGTGAGATTTTTGAGAAAGGCCAATTTATATGGAAGCAGGCGTCATTTATTTCTGAAAAAATATTCACTAAAAATCAACGACATGACTTTTTCTCATTCTGACTGCTGTAGTACTTGCCAACAACAGTGTGTAACTTACTACAGGTGAGGTTTTTGAGAAAGGTCAACATGCATGGGAACAGGAGTCATTTATTCTTGAAAAATATTCACTAAAAATCAACTAAAAGACTTTTTCTCATTCTGATTGCTGTAACATTTCCCAACTGCAGTGCATAACTTACTACAAGTGAAATTTTTGTGACATGTCAACTTATATGGAATCAGGGGTCAATTATTTCCTGAAAAATATTCACTAAAAATCAACCAATAGACATTTTCTCATCCTGATTTCTGTAGCAGTTCCCAACTACAGTGCGTAACTTACTACAAGTGAAAATTTTGTGAAATGTCATCTTATATGGTAGCCGGGGTCAATTATTTCTGAAAAATATTCAATAAAAAACAAAGACATGACTTTTTCTCATTCTGATGACAGTAGTAGTTCACAACGAGAGTGTAAGTTACCATAGGTGAGGTTTTTGAGAAAGGTCCACACTCTAACTAGGGACTACTAAAGCCTTTGGAATTCAATAAGGTCATTTACTTGATTTTTTGAATGTGTTTAAAAGAAATAATTCACTCCTGTTTCCACCGATTGAACCGAACTACTGCTGTTTTCCTGTCTAAGCCAGCTGTGAAACAGGAGTGCTTTGCCATATTCCTTAAAATAGACAGTCACTTCTTGATCCTATACTTGAGGTAGCTGCCAATGCAGGTTGCAGGCTGAAAAAAACCCTCATGTCCTTGACTTCATCTCCCTGTTCATCTCCCATTTCACAAAAATTTCACATGCAGTAAGCAATACACTCTAAAGTGGATCTCCTACAGCCATCAGAATGAGAAAAGGACATGTAGTTGATTTTTAGTGAATAATTTTCAGAAATAATTGACTCCTGTTTCCAAATAAGTTGACATTTCATAAAAAATTCACTTGTAGTAAGTTACACACTGTAATTGGGAATCACTACAGCAATCAGAATGAGAAAAAGTCATGTCATTGATTTTAAGTGAATATTTTTCAGAAATAAATGACTCCTGCTTCCATTAAGTTGATTTTTCTCAAAAATCTCACCTGTAGTTACAGCACTGACCACTCTACACTCTGCACAATGTTTCAACACATGAACTCTATGGCTGGTTGATCCAAGTACATACCATGTCACACTCTGTTTAAATGTTTACATACTGGATACAGTTCTACAATGTACACTTTATTTATATTGCACTCCCTGTCTTTTGTACAGTACCTGTTTACACACTATTACTGTTTTACAGTTCTGCACTATTAAACTTATTTATATTCAACGCACTGTGTTTTCCTAGAGTACAAAGGGACAACATCACCTAATGATATGACAAAGTTATACACTGCCTGGCCAAACAAAGTTACTGTTTGGATTTGGAGCCTCTGGAGGCAGTGTTATGATCTGGGGTTACTTCAGTTGATCAGGTCTAGGCTCAGCAACATTATGTGGCAATAAAATGAAGTCAGCTGAGTACCTGATTGTGATGTGATGGCCCGGGCATATTCCACGATGATGATGCCAAGATTCATCGGGCTCAAATTGTGAGAGAGTGGTTCGGAGAGCACGAGGAATCATTTTTCACACGTGAATTGGCCACCACAGAGTCCATACCTTAACCTCAGTGAAAGTCTTTGGGATGTGCTGGAGAAGACTGTGTGTCATGAGAATCTTCCCTCTCCTGCTGTCACTCTCACTGTCACATGTGAGTGAAAAAGAATTTGATCAATGATTCTTGTAGTGATTTAATACAATTTGCATATCAGATCCTGAAACAGCTCAATCCATATTTTTTTATAAAGACATTTGTGTAGAAAATTATTTTATGTAACTTAGTCCCAAGGGCTTAATGCATAGGCATGAAAAAAACACAAACAGCTGTACTTACATCACACCAAAGATAAACCGAGTTCTAAAATTCATGTTATTCTCAATACATCAAAAATCCATTATAAAATATTGTAAGGTACATGTAGAAAAGAAAATTAAACTAACCTGTACAGTAATCCAGAATAATCGCATGTATTGAACCAAGAATCAGTGCTATAGCTGTGAACATACCATAGGGCTTTAGATAACCACTGTCTGATTAATCAACAGCTGGCAAAAGCTCTCAGGCTGTCAGTGAACCTAAGCTGTTCGCAATGTTAGAGCAAACATATTTGATATCTGCTGGTTGTCGCAATAAATGTTTACATTCATGTTTCTGTTCTCTAAGTACATGACAAATCACTTCCTATTTTATTGAATGGGAAGAGTTTTACTGTACTTGTTACATTAATGCTATTATTTAATATATGTTCACATTGCATTTTCAAGTTATTTTGTAACTGAGCACACCCAAAAGGGAGATATGATTCAGCAGGACTGTGGAAGACAGGGAGAAGATTAATAAGTTGGGGTGATCATGGTAGCAAACAATATTATTAAAGTAAATCAAATTAACATGCATACACGCACACACACACACACACACACATACGCACACACACACAAACACACATGTGCGCACACACACACACACACAGACACAGACACACGCACATACACACAGACACACATGAACGCACACACACACAAACACACGTGCGCACACATATACACACACACACACATACACGCATGCAAACATGCGTGCAGACACACACACACACCACAAAAATGTTGAAAATAAAATAAAATGCTAAAAGTATACAGGGAAGTGTGAAGCAGAGGAACTAAAAGTGAACTAAAAGAATGATGACAATAAGGAAAAAAGACAGAGGGAAATACAGAAATACAACAAAGGTCAAGACAAAGCTCTCACCGCAGGTCACCCTCAGCCAGCTGAGTGAGGTCAAAAACAGGCAGTTCTTTATTTCCTAAATTCTGATATTCGCTTGCATCATCACAAAATTGATTACTAGTGACAGGAAAGGGGAAAACTGTTTTTAGGTCCAACTCTTTTTTTTTTTCTCAGTAAGGTTGTTTCAGCCTGTGTTTTTCTCAGTAAGGTTGTTTCAGCCTGTGTTTTTCTCAGTAAGGTTGTTTCAGCCTATGTTTTTCTCAGTAAAGTTGTTTCCTGTGTTTTTCTGGTGGCTCTGAATATTTGCATTACAGTAGAAATAATACCCGATTCAGTTATTTCATGTAATTTCCTGCAATTTGGCCCTCTACTGCATGCATAACAATATATACAGTACAGACACAGACATGTTCAGTGGTAAAATCATTCAGGCAGCCCAGTGCTCAGCCAAATCCCACCTTAACCCACCTGAAGCCCACTTAGACTAAACAAAGACATGTTCACAGGGAAAGACTGAACAGTTTGAAGGTACCAGCAATCTAATATGCCTGAGACATTTTATTTGACCCGATTTACACGACAGATCTGTATATGTGCACATGAACATATGAACATATGTGCACTTATACTACAACGGGGTCTTACCTGATTCATTTGGAAACTTACAAATAAATTTATAGATTTAGATTTTTATTTTTTCTATTTTAGAAAACATATAAACCACACAGACAATTATTAATTTTTGAACTTTGTCATCTTTGATCAACTGAGTAATTACACATCTTGAGTAACGTGATGTAACAGTCAATCTGTCCTTCACTTGGAGCATTTGTTAACATGGTGATGCTTTTGCACAAGCAAATATTTTTTTTCTGCCTGGTAAGTAATGAAAGCACAGAGATTCAGGTCTGTGTTGGATGCTCAAATGCTTCAGCAATGTAAAAAAAAAAAGAAAAAGAAAAAGAAAAAAAAAGTTTTAAAAAAGGCAGTAACCTGGACAACCTGTTTTTGAGATAGTGCCCTACTGCCCTATCTACAAATACATTTGTCAAAGTTAACACTGTAACTTCTGTGCTTTGAGTGTTAACCTTCAGAGCATGAACCAAAGATCTTTTTTGGGGTTTGTGTCAAAAGTTCAAACTGTGTGTTCACAGTTCCACGCCTGAGAAAGAGAGAAAAACTGTGACAGTTGGTTGCTGACTGCGTAAAAACACAAGGCATTACCACAGCACTCGTAATGCTGTTTACACTGCTGTGACCTAAGCCCTTCCCTTTACTGTTCTTTCGTGAGTTTCATGAGGACATGCAACCGTCTCAAGCCACACATTCAAAGAATTGAGGATCGTTAGTGCTACGGCCAAATTTCTGTCAAAGAGGCCGAGGGTATACCAAGTTTTAACTCAAACCCCAGTTAGTTCTGGAAGAACCTGTAGCTACTCCAACTGGCAGTTTAGAACATTAGAATCCACCAACGGTATCTGACCGGGCAAGACTAGAGGCAACATCTGTTAGTTTGTCAAAATGTGGACTTTTTGTATTGTCATTTGGATTGTTCTCTCAGGTGAGTTTTGTTTGTTTTTGATTGTTTTTTTTTTTTTTCAAGCAAGTTCAAGCATTTCGATTAAGATGTTGAAAGATAGTTTTATGACATGCTGAAACGATGCTGACGGTGGAGCTCTGCTTTGACTGCAAGTCAGAGAATTATGTTCACTCATTATGGTCATGACCGTTGGATAGGTAAGGTTAGGGCACAGTTCATCTAGAATCCAGAACTCAAATATAGATGTTCTTAGACCTGATTACTAGCTAGAACCCACGTAATAAAAGCCAGACAGTAATCTATGCACTGCAGTATCTCTTTTGGCAACTATAGCAACAAAAATACAAGTGATATATTAATGTGTTCATAGACAATGAATAATCCAAAATCAGTAAATAAGCAAAAAGGCACTTACATCAACTGTGTGTTCATGTGTTTGTGTGTGTGTGTGTGTTTGTGTGTGTGCGTGCGAGATAGTCGAGAGGTTTGTGATGTCCCCCCAGTCACTGCGTGCACATGTCGGAGAAACAATTAATGTGACTTGCCCAACTCGTAATTCTGGGCTGGGAACCAGAAAGTTTGTCTGTAAGAAACCATGCGGTGGGAATGATGTCTTCATCATGTCTGATCAGCCATCGTATGGGAGATACACAGTGGAGAACTCAGGAACAGGAGAGTTCATTGTGACCATCAGTAAACTGCAGAAGTCAGACGCTGGGACGTACTGGTGTGGAGTGGGTGGCTCTATGTATCATGAAGTGGATGTCACAGTTGTGGGCGGTAAGAGTAAGAAAAAAAGTACATTAAGTATATTAAAACAGATTTATTTACTGATTGATTAATTGATTGATTCATTGTTTGTACAGACCCTTGTTCCCTTTATCCAATTTCACGATCTTGTCAGATGTCAGGTTCTGGGGACCCTCTATTGATTTTCACTGTAACAAAAGTAAAGAATAACAATTTAGTTTTACAAATAGCATCAGTAAATTTGATAAAAAGCACCTGTGTAATGGTTTTTAGTGGTGGGGACTACCTTTCTGACCGCTTTGTTAACGTGTCCCCAGCAGAACAGTGTTCTTTCAGTCATATTTCTTCCTTAATTAGCAAGAACAAGTACTCACATACACACACACACACACACACACACACACACGCATGCACACACAGAGACAGTGTTTAATTCAATAAAGATGGTGAGAGATGAGAGCCAGACATGCTATTCCCTAGAAACAGAGTTGTACCATGAGGAACGGGATGCACGGCCATATAGGGTGATCTGTGAGGAAGTAACACAGGCATTTGTTCTTGTAGAGCAAAAAAGAGACACAAAACTGGAACCATTAAAAAAATGAGATATATGATTTAAATTAATGATACCATTCATGACAGTAGGCATGAGAGAACAGGACATCAGTATTCTGATGTGGAGAAGTTGGCTGAGGAAATTAATGTCAGGGGGCTGTGTCTCCCATCTCTGCCCTGGCTCATCAAAGCTTGTTAACTGAAAATGAAGAGGAGGCCTTTCAACAGGCAACATCTCCATAATTGTCCTCAGAGATACTCTTTGAAACCTTTTGGTCAAATTTGATTCATTTGAGAGTCAGTAGCTCCAGCTGTAGTTCTGGTCAAGCTGTAGATTTCAGCTGCAGGTACTTTCCCTAAATGACTGGTAAAAATACAAGGACATACACAATGTCATCATTCAGTTATGTATCAACACAAAGTCCTCTACCCTACCCCAGGGACCATGCTTCATCAGTCAGTGCAGAACATCCATATATTTTCTCCAGTTTTTCTCCTCCATTTTCCACAGTTTTTCACAGCATGACTGGTACAGGCCATGAGATAAAAAACCTCCCGTTTATAGTTCCTTCCTGGCATTGCAGATGGGAAGTGGTTTACTGGGCTTCTCTCTCGTGCACATTATCACCATCACTCCTAACAAATATCCTTCTCCAATTTTCTGCAGATGATGAAACTACCACAACTGTTTTGAAGACAACTACTCAACCCACTGTGACAGATCATACAGGTTAGTAAGAAGAACACTATTCATGGATCTTACCTCCACCTTCACTGCCTGTTCCAACATTGGCCTTTACCATTATCTGTCTCTGTAGAATGAGTTTAAATGGCTGCCTGATGCAACATTGCGCCCACACCAGCATAGTGTATGATTGTATCTCAAACTGTTACTACACCACACTACTTTCAGCCATCAGCATTTGGCAAAAACCTTTGTCCGTGCAGAACCTCCATGTGTTTTCTTCAATTTTTTTCCATGATTTTTCACTCTTCTGCACAACATTTATGGTACAAGCTACGAGATAAAAAACCTCCCGTTTATAGTTCCTTCCTGACGTTGCAGATGGGAAGTGATTTACTGGGCCTCTTTTTTCGTGCACATTATCACCATCACTCCTAACAAACATCCTTCTCCAATTTTCTGCAGATGATGAAACTACCACAACTGTTTTGAAGACAACTACTCAACCCGCTGTGACAGATCATACAGGTCAGTAAGAAGAACACTATTCATCGACCTTACCTCCATCTTCACTACCTGTTCCAGCGTTGGCCTTTACTGTTATCTGTCTCTGTAGAATGAGTTTAAATGGCTTCCTGGTGCAACAGTGGGCATACACCAGCATAGTGTATGATTGTATCTCAAACTGTTACTACACCACACTACTCTCAGCCATCAGCATTTGGCAAAAACCTCGCATTTGTCCGTGCAGAACCTCCATGTGTTTTCTTCAATTTTTTTCCTACAACTTTTCACTCCTCTGCACAACATGACTGGTACAGGCCATGAGTTAAAAACCTCCTGTTCATAGTTCCTTCCTTGCGTGGTAGATGGGAAGAGGTTCATTGGGCTTCTTTGTCGTGCCCATTATCACCATCACTCCTAACAAACACCCTTCTCCAAGAGAGAGAGAGAGGGAGAGAGAGAAAGAGAGAGAGAGAGAAAAAGAGACACACACAGAGAGAGAGAGAGAGAGAGACAGAGAGAGAGAGAGAAATAGAAGTTCAAGCACTTTTCTTTAACCAATTCCTCTTTTTTCATCTGAAAATTCTTCAACTTCTGCTGGGCTAGTGTTAATATTAGAGTATTAAGTAGCCAGGCAACTTTGAAAAATGTACTCGCGTGTGTGTGTATATATAAGGTTAAAGATTATATATATACACATATATTTTTCTTTCATTTCACCATGAATAATCCACAGTGGCTGCTAGTGTTATACTGTCATAAGGCTGCATTTTAATAGCAGTAGAACTGAATACAACTATAGCTTTTTCTGAAACTTGTTTTGTAAAATAGTTGACAGAGAGCTGAAAATGTTGCTGTGGAGAGAATCAAGTAACACTGCTTGTTCATACAGTTAATATTAAATAAGCGTTCAACAATACTGTGTAATCATAATGACCTCTGTTATTGAAAACATATTGATATGTATAAATTAGGGTTTTTTTTTTTGGCGCGTCATGTATCTACTTTTTCATTCCAGATGTAATGATGTCATAATTAATTATTATAATTATTTATTTATTATTTATTTATTTTCCACTGTTTGCTGCCGTTGCAAGATTCTTGTACTTCAAATAAATGTCATGTTGTAGTTTTCAGAATTCAATACATTGTGAGGAAAACACAGTGGGTATTTACATTGAATTTTCAAGTTATTTTGTAATTGAGCACATGCAAAAGAGATATATGATTCAACAGGACTGTGGAAAACAGGGAGAAGATTAATAAGCTGGGGTGATCGTGGTAGTAAACAATACTATTAAAGTAAATCAAATTAACACGCATGTGTGCGCACACATGCACACACACACACACACACACACACAAACACACGCACATACACACGCGCGCGCGCACACACACACCACAAAAATGTTGAAAATAAAATAAAATACTAAAATATACAGGGAAGTGTGAAGCAGAGGAGCTAAAAGTGAACTAAAAGAATGATGACAATAAGGAAAAAAGACAGAGGGAAATACAGAAATACAACAAAGGTCAAGACAAAGCTCTCACCGCAGGTCACCCTCAGCCAGCTGAGTGAGGTCAAACATGTGCAGTTGTTTACTTCCTATATTCTCATATTCTCTTGCATAATCACAAAATTGGTCACTAGTGACAGGAAAGGGGAAAACTGTTTTTAGGACCAACTCTTTTTTTTTTTTATTTCTCAGTGTTTTTCTCAGTAAGGTTGTTACAGCCTGTGTTTTTCTCAGTAAGGTTGTTTCAGCCTGTGTTTTTCTCAGTAAGGTTGTTTCAGCCTGTGTTTTTCTCAGTAAGGTTGTTTCAGCCTGTGTTTTTCTCAGTAAGGTTGTTTCAGCCTGTGTTTTTCTCAGTAAGGTTGTTTCAGCCTGTGTTTTTCTCAGTAAGGTTGTTTCAGCCTGTGTTTTTCTCAGTAAGGTTGTTTCAGCCTGTGTTTTTCTCAGTAAGGATGTTACAGCCTGTGTTTTTCTCAGTAAGGTTGTTACAGCCTGTGTTTTTCTCAGTAAGGTTGTTTCAGCCTATGGTTTTCTCAGTAAGGTTGTTTCAGCCTGTGTTTTTCTCAGTAAGGTTGTTTCAGCCTATGTTTTTCTCAGTAAGGTTGTTACAGCCTGTGTTTTTCTCAGTAAGGTTGTTTCAGCCTGTGTTTTTCTCAGTAAGGTTGTTTCAGCCTGTGTTTTTCTCAGTAAGGTTGTTACAGCCTGTGTTTTTCTCAGTAAGGTTGTTACAGCCTGTGTTTTTCTCAGTAAGGTTGTTTCAGCCTGTGTTTTTCTCAGTAAGGTTGTTTCAGCCTGTGTTTTTCTCAGTAAGGTTGTTTCAGCCTGTGTTTTTCTCACTAAGGTTGTTACAGCCTGTGTTTTTCTCAGTAAGGTTGTTTCAGCCTGTGTTTTTCTCAGTAAGGTTGTTTCAGCCTGTGTTTTTCTCAGTAAGGTTGTTTCAGCCTATGTTTTTCTCAGTAAGGTTGTTTCAGCCTGTGTTTTTCTCAGTAAGGTTGTTTCAGCCTGTGTTTTTCTCAGTAAGGTTGTTTCAGCCTGTGTTTTTCTCAGTAAGGTTGTTTCAGCCTGTGTTTTTCTCACTAAGGTTGTTTCAGCCTGTGTTTTTCTCAGTAAGGTTGTTTCAGCCTGTGTTTTTCTCAGTAAGGTTGTTTCAGCCTGTGTTTTTCTCAGTAAGGTTGTTTCAGCCTGTGTTTTTCTCAGTAAGGTTGTTTCAGCCTGTGTTTTTCTCAGTAAGGTTGTTTCAGCCTGTGTTTTTCTCAGTAAGGTTGTTTCAGCCTGTGTTTTTCTCACTAAGGTTGTTTCAGCCTGTGTTTTTCTCAGTAAGGTTGTTTCAGCCTGTGTTTTTCTCAGTAAGGTTGTTTCAGCCTGTGTTTTTCTCAGTAAGGTTGTTTCAGCCTGTGTTTTTCTCAGTAAGGTTGTTACAGCCTGTGTTTTTCTCAGTAAGGTTGTTTCAGCCTGTGTTTTTCTCAGTAAGGTTGTTTCAGCCTGTGTTTTTCTCACTAAGGTTGTTTCAGCCTGTGTTTTTCTCAGTAAGGTTGTTACAGCCTGTGTTTTTCTCAGTAAGGTTGTTTCAGCCTGTGTTTTTCTCAGTAAGGTTGTTTCAGCCTGTGTTTTTCTCAGTAAGGTTGTTTCAGCCTGTGTTTTTCTCAGTAAGGTTGTTTCAGCCTGTGTTTTTCTCAGTAAGGTTGTTACAGCCTGTGTTTTTCTCAGTAAGGTTGTTTCAGCCTGTGTTTTTCTCACTAAGGTTGTTTCAGCCTGTGTTTTTCTCAGTAAGGTTGTTACAGCCTGTGTTTTTCTCAGTAAGGTTGTTTCAGCCTGTGTTTTTCTCAGTAAGGTTGTTACAGCCTGTGGTTTTCTCAGTAAGGTTGTTTCAGCCTGTGGTTTTCTCAGTAAGGTTGTTTCAGCCTGTGGTTTTCTCAGTAAGGTTGTTTCAGCCTGTGTTTTTCTCAGTAAGGTTGTTACAGCCTGTGTTTTTCTCAGTAAGGTTGTTTCAGCCTGTGTTTTTCTCAGTAAGGTTGTTTCAGCCTGTGTTTTTCTCAGTAAGGTTGTTTCAGCCTGTGTTTTTCTCAGTAAGGTTGTTTCAGCCTGTGTTTTTCTCAGTAAGGTTGTTACAGCCTGTGTTTTTCTCAGTAAGGTTGTTTCAGCCTGTGTTTTTCTCAGTAAGGTTGTTTCAGCCTGTGTTTTTCTCAGTAAGGTTGTTTCAGCCTGTGTTTTTCTCAGTAAGGTTGTTTCAGCCTGTGTTTTTCTCAGTAAGGTTGTTTCAGCCTGTGTTTTTCTCAGTAAGGTTGTTTCAGCCTGTGTTTTTCTCAGTAAGGTTGTTTCAGCCTGTGTTTTTCTCAGTAAGGTTGTTTCAGCCTGTGTTTTTCTCAGTAAGGTTGTTACAGCCTGTGTTTTTCTCAGTAAGGTTGTTTCAGCCTGTGTTTTTCTCAGTAAGGTTGTTTCAGCCTATGTTTTTCTCAGTAAGGTTGTTTCAGTCTATGTTTTTCTCAGTAAGGTTGTTTCAGCCTATGTTTTTCTCAGCAAGTGTCATGCAGGTGGTGTGGTGCAGGACCCATGCGCAAGACACGAAGATTGTAGTGACAAAAGGAAGACTTTACTTACAAATTGAAGATCAAAATAAAAGTGCAAACAGGAATCAAACCGATAACAAAAAAGTGCAGCGAAACAGTGTGTTCAAAGCACAAACAACGATAGACAAGAGACAGGGGAAACACAAGGGCTTAAATACAAAAGGTAAACTAAACAGGGCAAACATGATTGGATGAAATTAACAAGGTTAATAATTGGGACAAACAGGAACAGGTGAGGGGCGGAGACAGACAAAACAGGAGCACAAAGACAGAACAAAACAAGAGTCCAAAATGGAGGTGCAGGCTGTGACAGTAAGGTTGTTACAGCCTGTGTTTTTCTCAGTAAGGTTGTTTCAGCCTGTGTTTTTCTCAGTAAGGTTGTTTCAGCCTGTGTTTTTCTCAGTAAGGTTGTTACAGCCTGTGTTTTTCTCAGTAAGGATGTTACAGCCTGTGTTTTTCTCAGTAAGGTTGTTTCAGCCTGTGTTTTTCTCAGTAAGGTTGTTTCAGCCTGTGTTTTTCTCACTAAGGTTGTTTCAGCCTGTGTTTTTCTCAGTAAGGTTGTTTCAGCCTATGGTTTTCTCAGTAAGGTTGTTACAGCCTGTGTTTTTCTCAGTAAGGTTGTTACAGCCTGTGTTTTTCTCAGTAAGGTTGTTTCAGCCTGTGTTTTTCTCACTAAGGTTGTTTCAGCCTGTGTTTTTCTCAGTAAGGTTGTTTCAGCCTGTGTTTTTCTCAGTAAGGTTGTTTCAGCCTGTGTTTTTCTCAGTAAGGTTGTTTCAGCCTGTGTTTTTCTCAGTAAGGTTGTTTCAGCCTGTGTTTTTCTCACTAAGGTTGTTTCAGCCTGTGTTTTTCTCAGTAAGGTTGTTTCAGCCTGTGTTTTTCTCAGTAAGGTTGTTTCAGCCTGTGTTTTTCTCACTAAGGTTGTTTCAGCCTGTGTTTTTCTCAGTAAGGTTGTTTCAGCCTATGGTTTTCTCAGTAAGGTTGTTTCAGCCTGTGTTTTTCTCACTAAGGTTGTTTCAGCCTGTGTTTTTCTCAGTAAGGTTGTTTCAGCCTGTGTTTTTCTCAGTAAGGTTGTTTCAGCCTGTGTTTTTCTCAGTAAGGTTGTTTCAGCCTGTGTTTTTCTCAGTAAGGTTGTTTCAGCCTGTGTTTTTCTCAGTAAGGTTGTTTCAGCCTAGGTTTTTCTCAGTAAGGTTGTTTCAGCCTAGGTTTTTCTCAGGAAAGTTGTTTCAGCCTGTGTTTTTCTCACTAAGGTTGTTTCAGCCTGTGTTTTTCTCAGGAAAGTTGTTTCAGCCTGTGTTTTTCTCACTAAGGTTGTTTCCTGTGGTTTTCTGGTGGCTCTGAATATTTGCATTAAAGGAGAAATAATACCTGATTCAGTTATTTCATGTAATATCCTGCAATTTGGCCCTCTACTGCATGCATAACAATATATACAGTACAGACACAGACATGTTCAGTGGTAAAATCATTCAGGCTGCCTAGTTCTCAGCCAAATCCCACCTTAACCAACCTGAAACCCTCTTAGACAAAGACATGTTCACAAGGAAAGACTGAACAGTTTGAAGGTACCGGCCATCTAATATGCCTGAGACATTTTGTTTTGTTTGACCTGGCAGAATTAACTCTAGTTCGTTTTTGGCTGATCTGAAAGCTCCAACCAAACTGACTTATAGTCTTAATAGTTCAAACTCTGGCTGACTGAACTCAAATCAGTCACAGACAGCTACTGATATGGTAACTATTCAGACATTGACATCGGGTATCAATACCAGGCATCCATACCAAAGTTTTCACCACAGACATCATGAAGGCAGTTGTTAAGAAATGGACTAACTGATTAGTATTTTTAATTACAACTTTGTCATCTCTAATCAACTGAGTAATTACACACCTTGAATAACAGTCAATCCGTCCTTCACTGGGAGCATTTGTTAACATGTTGATGCTTTTGCACAAGCAAATTTTTTTTTTTTTTGCCTGGTAAGTAATAAAAACACAGAGATTCAGGTCTGTGTTGGATGCTCAAATGCTTTAGCAATATAAAAAAAACCCCACAAAAAAACCAAAAGAGTGTTAACCTTCAGAGCACGAACCAAAGATCTTTTTTGGGGTTTGTGTCAAAAGTTCAAACTGTGTGTTCACAGTTCCACGCCTTAGAAAGAGAGAAAAACCGTGACAGTTGGTTGCTGACTGCGTAAAAACACAAGGCATTACCACAGCACTCGTAATGCTGTTTACACTGCTGTGACCTAAGCCCTTCCCTTTACTGTTCTTTCGTGAGTTTCATGAGGACATGCAACCGTCTCAAGCCACACATTCAAAGAATTGACGACCGTTATTGCTGCAGCCAAATTTCTGTCAAAGAGGCAGAGGGTATACCAAGTTTTAACTCAAACCCCAGTTAGTTCTGGAAGAACCTGTAGCTACTCCAACTGGCAGTTTAGAACATTAGAATCCACCAACGGTATCTGACCGGGCAAGACTAGAGGCAACATCTGTTAGTTTGTCAAAATGTGGACTTTTTGTATTGTCATTTGGATTGTTCTCACAGGTGAGTTTTGTTTGTTTTTGATTGTTTTTTTGTTTTTTTTCAAGCAAGTTCAAGCATTTCGATTAAGATGTTGAAAGATAGTTTTATGACATGCTGAAACGATGCTAACGGTGGAGCTCTGCTTTGACTGCAAGTCAGAGAATGATGTTCTCTCACTATGATCATGACCATTGGATAGGTAAGGTTAGGGCACAGTTCATCTAGAATCCAGAACTCAAATATAGATGTTCTTAGACCTGATTAATAGCTAGAACCCATGTATTAAAAGGCAAAAAGTAATCTATGCACTGCAGTATCTCTTCTGGCAACTATAGCAACAAAGCCAAAGCGACTTACAATCAGTGCATCAGTCGGATTCCTGACTGTAAGTCGCTCTGGCTAAAAGCGTCTGCCAAATGCTAAATTGTAAATTGCAAATTGTAATCACTTGTATTTTTGTTGCAATAGTTGCTAGAAGAGATACTTCAGTGCATAGATTACTTTCTGGCTTTTAAGACGTGGGTTCTAGGTAGTAATCAGGTCTAAGAACATCTATAAGTGATATATTAATGTGTTCATAGACAATGAATAATCCAAAATCAATGTGTGTGTGTGTGTGTGTGTGTGTGCGAGACAGTCGAGAGGTTTGTGATGTCCCCCCAGTCACTGCGTGCACATGTCGGAGAAACAATTAATGTGACTTGCCCAACTCGTAATTCTGGGCTGGGAACCAGAAAGTTTGTCTGTAAGAAACCATGCGGTGGGAATGATGTCGTCATCATGTCTGATCAGCCATCGTATGAGAGATACACAGTGGAGAACTCAGAAACAGGAGAGTTCATTGTGACCATCAGTAAACTGCAGAAGTCAGACGCTGGGACGTACTGGTGTGGAGTGGGTGGCTCTACATATGATGAAGTGGATGTCACAGTTGTGGGCGGTAAGAGTAAGAACAAAAGTACATTAAGTATATTAAAACAGATTTGTTTATTGATTGATTAATTGATTGATTGATTCATTGTTTGTACAGACCCTTGTTCCCTTTATCCAATTTCACGATCTTGTCAGATGTCAGGTTCTGGGGACCCTCTAGTGATTTTCACTGTAACAAAAGTAAAGAATAACAATTTAGTTTTACAAATAGCATCAGTAATTTTGATAAAAAGCACCTGTACAATGGTTTTTAGTGGTGGGGACTACCACTAAAAACTTCAGTCATATTTCTTCCTTAACTAGCAAGAACAAGCACACTCACAGACACTGACACACACACACACACACACATACATGCACGCACCCACACACGCAGAGACATTGTTAAATTCAACAAAGATGGTGAGAGATAAGAGCCAGACATGTTATTCACCAGAAACAGAGTTGTAACATGAGGGGCAGGATGCATGGCTGAGGAAATGAATGTCAGGGGGCCATATCTTCCATCTCTGATCTTGCACACCAAAGCTTGCTAACTGAAAATGAAGAGGGGGCCTTTCAACAGGCAACATCTCCATAAGTGTCCTCAGAGATACTCTTTGAAACTTTTTTTTCACAGTTGGTCCATTAGAGAGTCAGTAGCTCCAGCTGTAGTTCTGGTCAAGCTGTAGATTTCAGCTGCAGGTGCTCTCTCTAAATAACTGGTAAGAACACAAGGACATACACAATGTCATCATTCAGTTATGTATCAACACAAAGTCCTCTACCTGACCCCAGGGACCGTGCTTCATCAGTCAGTGCAGAACATCCATATATTTTCTCCAGTTTTTCTCCTCCATTTTCCACAGTTTTTCACAGCATGACTGGTACAGGCTACGAGATAAAGACCTCCTGTTCATAGTTCCTTCCTGGCGTTGCAGATGGGAAGTGATTTACTGGGCCTCTTTGTCGTGCACCATTATCACCATCACTCCTAACAAATATCCTTCTCCAATTTTCTGCAGATGATGAAATTACCACTTCTGTTTTGAAGACGACTACTCAACCCACTGTGACAGATCATACAGGTTAGTAAGAAGAACACTGTTCATTGACCTTACCTCTATCTTCACTACCTGTTACAACATTGGCCTTTACCATTATCTGTGTCTGTAGGATGAGTTTAAATGGCTTCCTGGTGTAACATTGGGCCCACACCAGGATAGTGCATGATTGTATCTCAACTTGTTACCACACCATACTACTCTCAGCCGTCAGCATTTGGCAAAAACTGGCATCATGCCACTTATTCGACTGGTAGGATAGGTATCGGTTAACATGAACTGGTTCCTCCCAAACAGGACTGGCCAGCAATGTTGATTAATAAGCATCCCCTA
The DNA here is from genome assembly GCF_902362185.1 of Chanos chanos. Taxonomy (NCBI): domain Eukaryota; kingdom Metazoa; phylum Chordata; class Actinopteri; order Gonorynchiformes; family Chanidae; genus Chanos; species Chanos chanos. Next base: position 6,021,288 of record NC_044501.1, on the reverse strand, counting down.
AACCGCTTAAGTGGGCGGCTTACATTTCCCCAATACAGTCACTATGCTTTTGGTCAACACTGTCAACTCCTACCACAAAGACGTACATCCTCAGTGGCCTGAAACATCCTTGAGAATAAGTTTAGGCTTTGTCGTGTCTGTCATCACCATGACTCCCGACATTGTTTTCCATTTTTCTGCAGATCCTGAAACCACCTCTCCCTGTTTTAGTCTCTAGTTTGTGAGAACAATGTTTCTGTAATGATGACGAGATTTTGACTTTTTTCATTCAGGTCCTCTGAGCGGTATTATATATGCTGTTATTGGGTTCTGCGCTGGGCTCTTTATTGGTGCCATCATTCCCATAGGCATTCTGTGCAGGTGGTAAGTGAATGAATCTTATCTTGAAGGAGTCTTAACCTAATAGCATTTGAAGGCAGAATAAGTGTATGTAATATCTTAGTGATTTTCCAGAATGTGAGAGAAATTCTCTTTCACCCTGGAAAGCTTTTGCATTCTTTCTTTTCAATCAAAAAAGGACATTTCATAGCTTAAACCTCACTGTGTGTTATGACTTATGAAAAAAGTACTTGCGGTGCGGAAAAAAGGGCGGTGTCGAGAAAAGAAGTGGTCGGTAATTGAAACACATAATTAAGGTGACATGTGTTAGTTTAACACCCCTCAGTGTAGGGTTTTGCACATGGCATACGATGGAACTGGTCACTAAATATGTAGAAAGGAGAGAGAGACAGAAAAAAAAATCAGGAGGAGAAATGTCTCCTTTTAAACATGGCAATTCTTTTCTGTCAACAGGAAGAGAAAACATGAAGGAAACAAACACAGTGGGTGAGGAGTTACATTCAATTCCTGCTTTTGCAGATAAAACAAACAACAGATTTCAAATAATTAATCAAGACTGAAATCTGACAATGTTTATTAGACACTCTCCAAACATCTCAGCTGTTGCCTTCTTGAAGTTCAGTATTTTAGAAATGTTTAACAGGTGTGAACTGATGCTGCTGTCCATGGTCCTGAATTGATACTTTTCACAATCAAGGTTCTGAATGTACAGCTCTCCCTACAGGCCAAAGTTGGTATTACAGCTGGTTCTCCCTTCACGTTACAGCTGTTCTAAACATACAGTCAGCTTCAAAAGTTTTACAGACAGTGAACCATTTTTTATCAGCTTGGCTTGTTTTTCTCCTGCTGCAGATTTCAAACGATGCAGTGAAATTAAGATGGTGAAAATGCAATCCAGCAACTTTAATTTGATGTTATTTTCACATCATCTATTCAAAAATAAGTGCTCAGTTTGTACACACCCTCCTCTTCTTTTCTTTCATTCCTTTTCTCAGCCAATCTCACCATCTTTCATGTTCTCTCTCTCTCTCTCTCTCTCTCTCTCTCTCTCTCTCTCTGTCTCCCTGAGTCTATCTCTGTCTGTCTGTCTGTCTGTCTGTCTCCTAGGCTGCCAGTGATAACATGTACATGACTCTCGACATCACGTCCAGATCTGATTCAGGCTATGTCCCACAGTGAGTGAACACTCAAATCGGTTTCTAGAACTTTTTGACTTCATTTCATTCTAATTTTGTTTTAAACCCCAAAATCATAAATAATGTAAATTTAATCTTTACTTTTAAAATGGTCCCTGTTTGAGAGTTACACATTAATGCAAATTTAATCTTTACTTTTAAAATGGTCCCTGTTTGAGAGTTACACATTAATGCAAATTTAATCTTTACTTTTAAAATGTTCCCTGTTGGAGACTTACACATTAACGCAAATTTAATCTTTACTTTTAAAATGGTCCCTGTTTGAGAGTTACACATTAATGCAAATTTAATCTTTACTTTTAAAATGGTCCCTGTTGCAGACTTACACATTAATGCAAATTTAATCTTTACTTTTAAAATGATCCCTGTTTGAGACTTACACATTAATGCAAATTTAATCTTTACTTTTAAAATGGTCCCTGTTTGAGACTTACACATTAATGCAAATTTAATCTCTACTTTTAAAATGATCCCTGTTTGAGACTTACACATTAATGCAAATTTAATCTTTACTTTTAAAATGATCCCTGTTTGAGACTTACGCATTTTTGTGGAAAACTTCTTTCTTTCCAACACGTTCTTTCCATTCAACAGCTGCAATAGATGAGAACATGTAAGACATATTTGGTGTTTGAAATGGTGTGTGTGTGTGTGTATGTGTTTGTGTGTGTGTGTGTGTGTGTGTGTCTGTGTATGTGTGTCTGTGTATGTGTGTGTATGTGTGTCTGTGTGTGTGTGACTTCTCAGTGGTACTCATCTATCTGTTCTTTCCTGTGTCATTGTCTGTCTTCCACATTCAACAGAGAGGAGCTCAAAAGTGAGTTTTATTGTTTTCTGGACTTAATAACTAGTGTAAGGTTTTCCATTTTTGATTTCACTTTTTCTAGTTACATGAGTGCTGAATAAATGTAAGCTTGCTACACATCTTTGTTCTTTTAATTTGCTATGAAGAGGGAACCTCATGTGTCTTCCTTAAATCTTCCATTAGATTAAATGAAAATCAGGAAAGTCATTTGAATCCAGGTGGGAGCTGCAGGAGAGTTGCTGTGATTGGATGAAACGTGTCATGTCTCAGAGGCAGTGCCTGGAATTCAACACCGAGAGCTGAAATCATCATTGGTGATGTCATTCAATATTCCCAGCATGTTATCTGTCACGCCCCCTCCTCTTAAAGGGACAGGGTGGACAAAACGAGCCCTGTCGCCACTGCCATGAAATGTCTTTTTATTCCTCTCCTTTTTAAAAAAAAAAAAAAAAAATTAACAGTTTTTATGCACTTTCTGAATTCCTTGGAGACTTCGTATTTTTGGACTTCAAATTGTAATAAATTGTGGTAAACCTGCTTCCCTGTTTCTGTTTCTTTGACAAACCCACAGGATGTTAAGCTGGGTTTCTCTAGGTGACAGAATTCACTTCTCCTTTAAAGCAACACTAATTCTTAAGTTTCTGTGTTATGCTAATGTATTGAATATATTACTCATGTCAAAACCACAAACACTACAGAAAAGATACTGAGTCTGGGGCTGACAGAGAGAGAGAGAGAGAGAGAGAGAGAGAGAGAGAGAGAGAGAGAGAGAGAGAGAGAGAGGAACGTATACATTAGCTGAACGGACGATTATAACATGTGTCCTGCTTAACTTTAATGACAATGTTGACCAAGTTACCATTTTTAAAAGCGGCAAAACTCATGGTGTCATAACTCAGAGCATAAATAACATATTATACTGGAGTATATGAATATGAATTAAGATTCTCAGTTTTGCAGAGCTTTGTTGTTCCTCATGCAAAAGTTGTTATTTTGTGTTAAATTTATATATTGTTCAGTTTGGAGCTGCTTCCGTTTTCTTTCAACCCAAACCAAGCTGAACTGTGTCTCAAAAACCGACACAATTGCTTAAAAGGGCGAACTGTTACACGTCTAGTGGAAACTAAATATAACTAAGCACTTCCTTCAGCAACATTTGGTAAATTAGGACTAGATCTCCTCACAGCATGGAAGTCAGCATTGTTGATCTTTTTCACGATGATGAAAAGTGTTTCAGTTTTACAGTGCCCTCTAGAGGAATTCTACTATTACAGCAAGAAACTAACTTTCACAGAGCAGTGCATTTCACGAGGGTTACAAAAGGAGTGTAGGACAGTTATTGTATGTATTGCTAATGAATTATTGAGGAAGTCAGGAAATTTGGAGCATTTGTTGAGCACTGTCTGTGCACACTTCTTATGGCAAGTAAACTGAGAGGAGAGAAATGTTTAGTATTGGGGTGTAATGTTTGGTGAATTCAAAGGTGTCACAGCTTTTTTAATCTTTTCATCTGTGAGTTTCTCCATGACAAACCCACAGTATCCTGTGTCAAACCATTCACACAAAGACTCTCTATTGGAGGAAACTGTTTGGGGAAAACACTAAACTTCAGGTTACCTCCTCTCTTAACTTAACATCAGAGGAGCAATCAAATAGCACGGAGCACATGGTTCCAGCTCCTGTCTTAATTTGTTACCAACATTGACAGCAATTTCCTGCACGACTTGGGTTTCATATCAGTTGTAGTAGCAGTAATTCATCACACAGACATAAAATGTTCCTCCCCTTTACTCTGCTCAGTGGCCCATTGTAAAACTCCTTAACCAAACAGGAGAGATCTTGACTATCCGTTTGTTTTTGGTTGTTTTTTTTTTTCAAGCAAGATCAAGCATTTCGATAAAGATGTTGAAAGATAGTTGTATGACATGCTAAAACTAATTACGGTGGAATTCTGCTTTGACTGCAAGCCAGAGAATGATGTTCACTCACTATGGTCATGACGGTTGGATAGGTAAGGTTAGGGCACAATTCCTCTAGAATCCAGAACTCAAATATAGATGTTCTTAGATCTGATTACTGCCTAAAACCCATGTCTTAAAAGCCAGACAGTAATCTATGCACTGCAGTATCTCTTTTGGCAACTACATCAACAAAACTACCAGGGACATATTAACATGTTCATAGACAACGCACAATCCAAAATCAGTAAATAAGCAAAAAGGCACTTATATCAACTGCTTGTTTGTTTGTGTGTGTGTGTGTGTGTGTCTTGTGCGTGTGTGTGTGTGTGTGTGTGCGAGACAGTCGAGAGGTTTGTGATGTCCCCCCAGTCACTGCGTGCACATGTTGGAGAAACAATTAATGTGACTTGCCCAGCCCGTGATTCTGGGCGGGGAACCAGAAAGTTTGTCTGTAAGAAACCGTGTGGTATCAATGACTTCACCATCATGTCTGGTCAGACCTTGGATGGGAGATACACAGTGGAGACCTCAGGAACAGGAGAGTTCATTGTGACCATCAGTAAACTGCAGAAGTCAGATGCTGGGACGTACTGGTGTGGAGTGGGCAGCTCTGTGTATCATGACGTGGATGTCACAGTTGTGGGCGGTAAGATTAAGAACAAAAGTACATTAGGTATATTAAAACAGATTCATTTATTTATTGATTAAGGGATGATTATCCTCTACTTGCCCTTGATCAGCCCTTGCATCACCACAGGCCCGGATAGTCAAGATCTCTCCTGTTTGGTTAAGGAGCTTTACAATGGGCCACTGAGCAGAGTAAAGGGGAGGAACATTTTATGTCTGTGTGATGAATTACTGCTACTTCATCAACTGATATGAAACCCAAGTCGTGCAGGAAATTGCTGTCAATGTTGGTAACAAATTAAGACAGGAGCTGGAACCATGTGCTCCGTGCTGTTTGATTGCTCCTCTGATGTTAAGTAAAGAGAGGAGGTAACCTGAAGTTTGTGACCTTCTTACTGTGAGGCGACAGCACTACCCACTGCCCCACCCCCCACAAATGAAAAACAATCAGATGTGATATCCTCTTTCCATATCATGAATTTATTTGTTCCTTGAACAGAAGGAAGAGGAGAGGAAGTGACATGCCTGCAGAGCAATCCTCAAAACAGGAACTACACAGTGAGAGAGAGAGAGAGAGAGAGATGGAGAGGGAGAGAGAGAAAGAGAGAGAGAGAGAGCCAGAGAGAGAGAGAGATGGAGAGGGAGAGAGAGAAAGAGAGAGAGAGAGAGCCAGAGAGAGAGAGAGACAGAGAGGGAGAGGGAGAGGGAGAGGGAGAGGGAGAGAGAGAGAGACAGAGAGAGAGAGAGAGAGAGAGAGAGAGAGAGAGAGAGAGGGAGAGGGAGAGGGAGAGAGAGAGAGAGAGAAAGAGAGAGAGAAAGAGAGAGAGAGAGAGAGACAGAGAGAGAGGGAGAGAGAGAGAGTGAGAGAGAGAGAGATGAAACACCAGCTGTTAGTCAGTCCTTGTGTTTCTGAGCTCTGATCATTCCTAGTGAGAGTAAGATTTGGTTCCAACTGGGTCAGGGTGTAGGTTCCAAATGAGACCAGGAAGTTCACATAAAGTTCACATAAAGGGTAGTTGCCCTGTGCCAAACACGTACCTGCTTCACTGATTTTGTCTTAGGTCTGAGAAATGGGTAAAATAAGCCCAACGTGCTCTGTAGGTATCTGGTGTGAAACTCCTTTTAAATGACCCTACTGGGAATAAGGGTGATAGCAGTGCTGTGATGAGGAGTTATGTTCAAAAGTTGGACATTTTC
>NC_044501.1:5995163-6010163 GCF_902362185.1 Chanos chanos | reverse complement strand
AATTATGGTGGAGTTCTGCTTTGACTGCAAGTCAGAGAATGATGTTCTCTCACTATGATCATGACCGTTGGATAGGTAAGGTTAGGGCACAGTTCATCTAGAATCCAGAACTCAAATATAGATGTTCTTAGACCTGATTACTGCCTAAACCCACGTCTTAAAAGCCAGACAGTAATCTATGCACTGCAGTATCTCTTCTGGCAACTATAGCAACAAAAATACAGGAGAAATATTAGTATGTTCATAGACAATGAATAATCCAAAATCAATAAATAAGCAAAAAGCTACTTATATCAACTGTGTGTTCATATGTGTGTGTGTGTGTGTCTTGTGTTTGTGTGTGTGTGTGTGTATGTGTGTGTGTGCGTGTGTGTGTGCGTGAGACAGGTGAGAGGATTGTGATGTCCCCCCAGTCACTGCGTGCACATGTTGGAGAAACAATTAATGTGACTTGCCCAGCCCGTGATTCTGGGCGGGGAACCAGAAAGTTTGTCTGTAAGAAACCGTGTGGTATCAATGACTTCACCATCATGTCTGGTCAGACCTTGGATGGGAGATACACAGTGGAGACCTCAGGAACAGGAGAGTTCATTGTGACCATCAGTAAACTGCAGAAGTCAGACGCTGGGACGTACGTGTGTGGAGTGGGCGCCTCTACATATTATGAAGTGGATGTCACAGTTGTGGGCGGTAAGATTAAGAACAAAAGTACAATAAAGTATATTAAAACAGATTCATTTACTGATTGATTAATTCATAGATTAACTGATTGATTGTTTGTACAGACCCTTGTTCCCTTTATCCAATTTCACGATCTTGTCAGATGTCAGGTTCTGGGGACCCTCTATTGATTTTCACTATAACAAAAGTAAACAATAACAACTTAATACTAACACTTCTTAACATGTTCATGCTTTTGCACAAGCAATTTTTTGTCAGGTGACTACCAACAGCATAAAGGTTCAAGTCTGTGTTGGATGCTCAAATGCCTGAGGCATGTTAAAAAAAAAAAAGAAAAAAAAAAAAGTCAGTAACCATGTGTCACAGCCTGCACCTCCATTTTGTTTTGTTCTGTCTTTGTGCTCCTGCTCTGTCTGTCTCCGCCCCTCACCTGTTCCTGTTTGTCTAATTATTAACCTTGTTAATTTGAACCAATCCTGTTTTGCCCTGTCTAGTTCTCCCTTGTATTTAAGTCCTAGTGTTTGCCTTGTCTTTGTCTATCGTTGTTTGTGTTTTTGCACACTGTTATGCTGCACCTTTTTGTTATCAGCTTTTGTTATTTGTTTGCACTGTATTATGGTCTTCATTTTAAGTAAAGCCTTCCGTTTTATCACCGTCAACCATCGTGCCTTGCACTTGGGTCCTGCACCACACCACCAGCGTGACACCATGACAACCTAAATTTGAGATAATGTCCTACTGCTCTATCTACATATGCATTTGTCAAAGTTAACACTGTAACTTCTGTGCTTTGATTGTTAACCTTCAGAAGATTAACCAAAGATCTTTTTTGGGTTTGTGTCAAAAGTTTAAACTGTATAATGAGAGTTTCATGCCTGAGAAAGAGAGATTGCGCAAAAACACAAAGCGTCTGTGCTGTTCACGCTGCTCTGACCTAAGACCCTCCCTTTACTGTTCTTTCGTGAGTTTCATGAGGACATGCTACCGTCTCAAGCCACACATTCAAGGAATTGAGGATCGTTATTGCTACGGCCAAATTTCTGTCAAAGAGGCCCAGGAAATTTCAAGTCTCAGCTCAAACGTGGTTAGATGGTTCTGGAAGAACCTGTTGCTACTCCAACTGGAAGGTGACAGAATAAGTTTAGAACATTAGAATCTCCCAACTGTTGTGGTATTGTACTGGGTAGGAATAGAGGTAACATCTGTTAGTTTGTCAAAATGTGGACTTTTCGTATTGTCATTTGGATTGTTCTCTCAGGTGAGTTTTGTTTGTTTTTGGTGGTTGTTTTTTTTTTTTGTAAGATCAAACATTTTGATAAATATGTTGAAAGATAGTTGTATGACATGCTAAAACTAGCTAATTATGGTGGAGTTCTGCTTTGACTGCAAGTCAGAGAATGATGTTCTCTCACTATGATCATGACCGTTGGATAGGTAAGGTTAGGGCACAGTTCATCTAGAATCCAGAACTCAAATATAGATGTTCTTAGACCTGATTACTGCCTAAACCCACATCTTAAAAGCCAGACAGTAATCTATGCACTGCAGTATCTCTTCTGGCAACTATAGCAACAAAAATATAGGAGATATATTAGTATGTTCATAGACAATGAATAATCCAAAATCAGTAAATAAGCAAAAAGGCACTTACATCAACTGTGTGTTCATGTGTTTGTGTGTGTGTGTGTGTGTGTCTTGTGTTTGTGTGTGTGTGTGTGCGTGTGCGTTTGTGTGTCTGTGTGCGAGACAGGTGAGAGGTTTGTGATGTCCCCCCAGTCACTGCGTGCACATGTTGGAGAAACAATTAATGTGACTTGCCCAGCCCGTGATTCTGGGCGGGGAACCAGAAAGTTTGTCTGTAAGAAACCGTGTGGTATGAATGACGTCGTCATCATGTCTGATCAGCCATCGCATGGGAGATACACAGTGGAGACCTCAGAAACAGGAGAGTTCATTGTGACCATCAGTAAACTGCAGAAGTCAGATGCTGGGACGTACTTGTGTGGAGCGGGCGGCTCTGTGTATCATGACGTGGATGTCACAGTTGTGGGCGGTAAGATTAAGAACAAAAGTACATTAAGTATATTAAAACAGATTCATTTACTGATTGATTAATTAGATTGACTGATTGATTGTTTTTACAGACCCTTGTTCCCTTTATCCAATTTCACGATCTTGTCAGATGTCAGGTTCTGGGGACCCTCTATTGATTTTCACTATGACAAAAGTAAACAATAAAAGCTTAATCCTAACCCTTACGCTAACCCTACTCTAACCAAAAATGCTTTCAAAATTAGCTTTACCAAGATGCTTTATCAGAAATAGTTTTACCAGTATATTTTATAAAAAGCAAATGTGCAATGGTTTTTAGTAGTGTTGCCTCTGTCTTTCACCCTTTTCCCAACATGTCCCCAGTACAACAGGGTTCTTAAAGTCAGCTATCTTCTTAAATTAGTAAAAACAAGTACTCACATTCTCTCTCTCTCTCTCTCTCTCTCTCTCTCACACTCACACACACACACACACACACACACACACACACGTAGTCATTGCTAAATTCAACAAAGATGGTAAGAGACAAGAGCCAGGCATGCTATTTCCCAGAAACAGAGTTGTACCATGAGGGACAGGATGCATGATCATACAAGGTGATCTGTGAGGACGTAACACAGGCATTTGTTTTTGCAGAGCAAAAAAGAGACACAAAACTGGTCAGAACCATTACAAAAAAACAAATGCATGATATAAATAGATATAGATATGTGATGTAAATAACTGATACCATTCATGACAGTAGGCATGAGAGGACAGGACATCAGTATTCTGATGTGGAGAAGCTGACTGAGGAAATTAATGTCAGGGGGCCATGTCTCCCATCTCTGCTCTTGCACACCAAAGCTTGTTAACTGAAAATGAATAGGAGGCCCTTCAACAGGCAACATCTCCATAATTGTCCCCAGAGATACTCTTTGAAGCTTTTTGGTCACATTTGGACCGTTTGAGAATCAGTAGCTCCAGCTGTAGTTCTGTAAGTTCTCTCCCTGACCCCAGGGACCGTGCTTCATCGGTCAATGCAGAACATCCATATGTTTTCCCCAATTTTTCTCCTCCATTTTCCACAGTTTTTCACAACATGACTGGTACAGGCTACGAGATAAAGACCTCCTGTGCCTAATTCCTTCCTGGCATTGCAATTGGGAAGTGGTTTACTGGGCCTCTTTGTCGTGCACATTAACACCATCACTCCTAACAAATATCCTTCTCCAATTTTCTGCAGATGACGAAATTACCACAACTGTTTAAAAGACGACTACTCAGCCCGCTGTGACAGATCATACAGGTTAGTAAGAAGAACACTATTCATCGACCTTACCTCCACCTTCACTGCCTGTTCCAGCATTGGCCTTTACCATTACCTGTCTCTGTAGAATGAGTTTAAAAGGCTTCCAGGTGCACACCAGGATAGTACATGATTGTATCTCAAGTTGTTACCACACCATACTACTGTCAGCCGTCAGCATTTGGCAAAAACCTGGCATCATGCCACTTATTCGACTGGTAGGATAGGTATCGGTTAACATGAACTGGTTACTCCCAAACAGGCCTGGCCAGCAATGTTGATTAATAAGCATCCCCTAAACCACTTAAGTTGGTGGCTTACATTTCCCCAGTATAGTCACTATGCTTTTGGTCAACACTGTCACCTCCTACATCAAAGACGTACATCCTCAGTGGCCTGAAACATCCTTGAGAATAAGTTTAGGGATCTTCTTTGCTGTTCTTGCTGCTTTCTCTTGTGTTTAGCCTTTGAGCAAGTGCCACATGAACTTTGAATCTGAGACCTTGTCAGGGCTCCCACACCGTCTAAAAGATTCACAAAATTTCAAGTATGTCAAGGACTTGGGAACCATGCCTTGTGTCTACAATGTATCTATGTGATGGCCTTGCAAGGTTTTCCATTTTTGATTTCACTTCTTTTTCTAGTTACATGAATGCTGAATAAATGTAAGCTTGCTACACATCTTTGTTCTTTTCAGAGGGAACCTCATGTGTCTTCCTTAAATCTTCCATTAGATTAAATGAAAATCAGGAAAGTCATTTGAATCCAGGTGGGAGCTGCAGGAGAGTTGCTGTGATTGGATGAAACGTGCCATGTCTCAGAAGCAGTGCCTGGAATTCAACACAGAGAGCTGAAAACAACATTGGTGATGTCATTCAATATTCCCGGCATGTTGGCTGCCACGCCCCTCCTCTTAAAGGGACAGGGCAGACAAAACGAGCCCTGTCGCCACTGCCATGAAATGTCTTTTTATTCCTCTCCTTTTTTTAAAAAAAAAAAAAAAATCTTTTTAACAGTTTTTATGCACTTTCTGAATTCCTTGGAGACTATTTTTGGACTTGTAATAAACTGTGATAAACCTGCTTTCCTGTTTCTGTTGTGTCTCTTCCCTTTGTATTTTTTCAGAGGTCCTGTTCCTCTATCTAGAAAGATTAGGTGACAGAGTTGACTTCTCTGTTGGTAGTGATTAACTGTAACCCAGGCTTAAGTGTACTATGACCTGTCAAATATTACACACATGTCCATACAAGGACTTCCTCATCTTCTCCTGCCCTCTGATTGGCGCTCTTTGTTTTTTCTGTTTCTCACCACCCCCTCAGATTTTCTGTGGATCAGTATCTGCAGTCAGTAGCACATCCAGGGCTGAGTTTTTTAGACAAGGATTAAGCCCAATCCTGGACTGAACTCCATTTTGAAGAGATTGTCCATTTAAATTGGATTTACTCCAGAACTAGACTCAGTCTTTATCTCTCAAACTGTGGTCCTGATACTCCCAGTTACACTGGGAAAACTCACAGTAGTCACTGTTTCAACCCAGTAATCACTAACTATAATACCATACACCATTTCACCTCTGAATTCACACACACTGCGTTGTGCTTATTCAGAGGTGAACGTGTACATTAGCTGAACGGACGATTATAACATGCGTCCTGCTTAACCTTAATGACAATGCTGAACAAGTAACCATTTTTAAAAATTGTTAAAAACTCATGGTGTCATAACTCAGAGCATAAATAACATATTATACTGGGGTATATGAATATGAATTAAAATATATTTTGTTCATTCTCAGTTTTGCAGAGTTTTGTTGTTCTTCATGCAAAAGTTGTTATTTTGTGTTAAATTTATATATTGTTCAGTTTGGAGCTGCTTCTGTTTTCTTTCAACCCAAACCAAGCTGAACTGTGTCCCAAAAACCGACGCAATTGCTTAAAAGGGCGAACCGTTACACGTCTAGTGGAAACTAAATATAACTAAGCACTTCTTTCAGCAACATTTGGTAAATTAGGACTAGATCTCCTCACAGCATGGAAGTCAGAATTGTTGATCTTTTTCACGATGATGAACAGCGTTTCAGTTTTAGAGTGCCCTCTAGAGGAATTCTACTATTACAGCAAGAAACTAACTTTCACAGTGCAGTGCATTTCACGAGGGTTACAAAAGGAGTGTAGGACAGTTATTGTACGTATTGCTAATGAATTATTGAGGAAGTCAGGAAATTTGGAGCATTTGTTGAGCACTGTCTGTGCACACTTCTTATGGCAAGTAAACTGAGAGGAGAGAAACGTTTTGTTTTGAGGTATAATGTTTGGTGAATTCAAAGGTGTCTCAGCTTTTTAAATCTTTTCATCTGTGAGTTTCTCCATGACAAACCCACAGTATCCTGTGTCAAGCCATTCACACAAAGACTCTCTATTGGGGGAAACTGTTTGGTGAAAACACTAGGGATGATTACCCTCTACTTGGTCTTGATTAACCCCTGCATCAGCACAGGCCCAGAAAGTCAAGATCTCTCCTGTTTGGTTAAGGAGTTTTACAATGGGCCACTGAGCAGAGTAAAGGGGAGGAACATTTTATGTCTGTGTGTTGAGTTATTGCTACATCATCAACTGATATGAAACCCAAGTAGTGCAGGAAATTGCTGTCAATGTCAGTAACAAATTAAGACAGGAGCTGGAGCCATGTGCTCAGTGCTGTTTGATTGCTCCTCTGATGTTAAGTAAAGAGAGGAGGCAACCTGAAGTTTGTGCTGGGTTTCGTCATGTACTTTCCCTCCACCTGGAGGAAACCCATGCAGTCACAGGGAGAACATGCAAACTCCAGACAGAAAGGACAGAAACCTTCTTACTGTGGGGCGACAGCGCTACCTACTGCCCCACCCCCCGCAAACGAAAAACAATCAGATGTGATGTCCTCTTTCCATATCATGAATTTATTTGTTCTTTGAACAGAAGGAAGAGGAGAAGTGACATGGCTGCAGAGCAAACCTCAAAACAGGAACTACACACACACACAGAGAGAGAGAGAGAGAGAGAGAGAGAGAGAGAGAGAGAGAGAGAGAGAGAGAGAGAAAGAGAGAGAGAGAGTGAGATGAAACACTAGCTGTTAGTCAGTTCTAGTGTTTCTGAGCTCTGATCATTCCCAGTGAGAATTTGCTCCAACTGGGTCAGGGTGTAGGTTCCAAACGAGACCAGGAAGTGCACATAAAGTTCACATAAAGGGTAGCTGCCCTGTGCCAAACACGTACCTGCTTCACTGACTTTGTCCTTAGTCTGAGAAATGGGTAAAATAAGCCCAATGTGCTCCGTAGGTATCTGGTGTGAAACTCCTCTGGCAACATCTTTGAAATGACCCTACTGGGAATAAGGGTGATAGCAGTGCTGTGATGAGGAGTTATGTTCAAAAGCTGGACATTTTACTGTGCTTTTGCTTTTTTTCTCCTCTTGCTTTACTAATGTTGTCCAGGAGTGTCTGTAAAGGAATGTCATAGGCGGAGGTTCAGGCACCAAGGTAGTGTCCAGAGACGGTCTAGACTATCTAGACCAGAGGTGGGCAAATCCAGTCCTGGAGGGCCGGTGTCCTGCCGTTTTTTTTTCACCTCTTAGCTACCTGTTGATTTTCACTTTAAAAAACAGGTGTGTATGCTCCTCAGCCAATCAGAGACTGTATTTAGTTGGTTGACAAGAGAAACAGCAGGACCATGGCCCTCCAGGACCGGATTTGCCCACCCCTTATCTAGATGGTCAAGACTATCTCTCTGTGGCACAGCTGAGAGTGAACAATACGCTAACAAAGAGAAGCAGTGTGTTGACACGAGAGAAAAAACACAGGCAGACAACATCCACTACGCCAGTATACATTTTCACCAACCTGCTGGAGCCCAGAGGTGAGTCACACCCTGCTGTTCTTTCTCAGAGCATTTTCTATTCTGTTTTTTTTTTTTTAATTTTTAATTAAAGAGCATATTGTTTAGAGCAATGGTTCTTCAACCGACCTTTTACAAAAAGCAAAGTCATTTAGAATATGCCAATTTAAGGGAATTTAAATACGGCTTATAGAGTGTCGGGCAGACACTGTGCAGCTCTCAGAAAGAAAAGGACATTTGTTAACCTTCAGTGTTCCTTAGTAATTAAAGATGCAGTTGTGTAAACTCTCTCCCTCTTTTTCACCCTTCCCTATCTATTTCTATCACCCTCACTCTGCCTCTCTATCCCTATCCCCTTTGATCTCAGTTCTCTCTTCATGGCCCAGGCCTCCCTGCATGCAGGACCAATGCATATCAAAGCAGAGACCACTCGCTGTAACACCTAACAGACGTCAGGCTTGATGTTTTAGGGCAGCTAACCCCAGACCATTTGCTCAAATGCTGATAATGTTTAATTGTGAGGGAGACTAGATCACCCCGGGAGGTTAGTTTCCCTTTGAGAATGGAATTCAGACCGTGTCACAGGCCCCATCTGCATTGCTCCACTCGGGCACAAACTATGTAGAACAAAAGAAAAATGAAACTAACCATACGATATTATCAGTTAAATATGCATAACTGTTCGTATAGTCATAAATGCGCGGTAAAACTTAGAAATAGCCAGGAGCCAAGTCATGAGCCGCTAATTGTATGACCATCGGTGTAATTGTGCTGTTTTTAATGGTAAAGAGACCATATTTGGTCTTGTTCGGGAGCATAAAATGCGGTAGATTCGAGTAAGCGGACGTAATTTTACTATTCTTTAATGGGAAAAAGTTATGTAAAATTATTTCAACCGAGCTCAAATTAATACTTCCCAAATTCCAAGGAGTGTCTCCTTTCAGACAGAGACACCCCCAAAAGGATAGCAGCACCCCCCCGTCTGCAAATCAGATAAAATGCCAGACTCTCTGCTATCCTGTAGGTCAGTTCAGCTGCGCCAAAGTTCAGTTCAGCTGCGCTAAGGTTCAGCTCCAGTTAAGCTCCGGTTGTATCAGCCGTAATGTAAGTCCATCCGTTCTGTCCTGCTCGTCTCCACGAAGAATCGACCCAGGCTCACCGCTACGGAAGATCCGTGACGCTAAAAGACTTTCCCGGCACCTACACGAAGTCTCGCTCACGGTCTCCTTCTGCCAACCTCGGTAACTCCGATCTCTCATACCTGAACGTGGCTGGGCCTGCTCCTCTTCTTCCTCATCCCTTTTCTCTCCCTTCCTCACAAGCCCTTTTTGCGTGTAACTCCACTAGAACATCACTCAGGTAGTTCTTTTGGTTAAGCGTGCCTTCTCGTGAGTAATGCCTCATGCTCGCGTAGTTGTTCATTCATAAATACTTTAGGTAACGAGGATACTGTTATTGTCTACCGTTAGTTGTTGGTCTTCTTGTTAGTAAATTAGATGCTGTTGTATGTGTGTGTATAGCGGACGTGCCTTAATTCCACCTGATTTCCAATTTATTCAACATTAGATTCATTCTGTACCGTTTGAATTTGATCGTTGTAATAAACGTGTACGTCTGTATTCCTACTCTTTGAGTACGTGATAAATTATTTCCTAGTTACTGAACTTAGTTAGCTAGAAGTATTGAATTCGAAGAGTAGTATTGTACCTGCTACTTTAATGCTGTTATTTATTATATGTACGGCTAATGAAGAGTTATTCAGAATAATTTCTAGGTTCAGTGTTCAGAGCGCTGAGTTATAAATAGAGTTTTTCAGAATATCTGTGATTTCACTGGGTTCAGGTTCCAAAATAAGGCTATGGTTACAGCAAAGTGATATTAGTGTTAAGTCTAATATTCACAGTGAACCATTAACCAGATTTTCCTCATACCATTGGCATGACAAGAGACTTGAGCAGGTGAAGAGGACATGAGAACATCCAAATGTGTCACTGACAGAGAAAATGTCCAAGCTCTTGGCAATGAGTCTTTACAGGACCTCAGACAGGTTACTCCCATCAGACAAGCTGTTTGCATAATGCAAATTTATGGTACTATACCCATGACAGTTTCTCTAATGGAGCATAACTGCACTGGTGTCAGACGTAGTTAGTCATAAAATCATTGAGGCTGCCTAGTGCTCAGCCAAATCTCACCTTAACCCACCTGAAACCCACTTAGACTCAACAAAGACATCTTCGCTGGGAAAGACCGAACAGTTTGAAGGTACCGACAATCTTACATGCCTGAGACATTTTGTTTTGTTTGACCTGATTTACACTACAGATATGTATATGTGCTGTGTTTCAAAAATGTTTTTGTCATATGTACATATGTGTACTTATTCCACAATGGGGTCTTATTACCTTGTTTATGTGGAAACTTGTAAATAGATCTATAAATTTAGATTTTTTTTTGTTTTAGAAAACATGCAAACCACAAAGACAATAATTAATATTTGAATGTTTGTGTTTGAGAATCAACAAGAGAGAGGAAGTTACAAGATACAGTGCATTTAAAGAAGTGTGAAAGAACTGAGTGTTACCATAGCAACGGTGCAATGTTGCTCAACAATGGACATTTCTGAGAAAAAGATTTGATTGTTCACACCATATCAGAAGTGAGAGAGAGAGAGAGAGAGAGAGAGAGAGAGAGAAAGAGAGAGAGAGAGAAGCAGGACTTCCCCATACTGTGACTGAGTGCACTATTCTCTCTCTCTCTCTCTCTCTCTCTCTCTCTCATTATATATAAATGACTGACTCATCCTACGATGCTGTAATCACAGATCTAAGATAGTTTTGCATAAGTGAAAACTGGGGTGGTGGGGGTCCCAACCCGAGTGAACTGGTTGGAGTGAACTGTAGTTCATTTTTTGCTGATCTGAAAGCTCCATATAGCCTAAACCAAACTCAGCCTGACTGAACTCAAGCAAGTCACAGACAACTGTTCAGATTCAGATAAGTATTCAGATATTGATATCGGGTATCGATATCAGGCATCGATACCAAAGTTTTCACTACAGATGTCATGCCATGTCATTCCAACAGCATAGAGGTTCAAGTCTGTGTTGGATGCTCAAATGCCTGAGGCGTGTTAAAAAAAAAAAGAAAAAAGAAAAGAAAAGAAAGGTCAATAACCATGACACCCTATGTTTGAGATAATGTTTTAGAATCAAGAAGGGACAGGAAGTTACAAGATGAAGTGAAATTAAAAAAGTGTGAAAGAACTGAGTGTTACCATAGTAACGGTAAAATGTTGCTCAACACTGGATGTTGCTGAGAAAAACCTTTGAGTTCACTTGTTCAAATTTGATTGTTCACACCATATCAGATGTGAGAGAGAGAAAGAGAGAGAGAGAGAGAGAGAGAGAGAGAGAGAAACAGGACTTCGCCATACTGTGACTGAGTGCACTCTTCTCTCTCTCTCTCTCTCTCTCTCTCTCTCTATCTCTCATTATGTACAAATGACTGACTCATCCCACAATGCTGTAATCACAGATCTAAGATAGTTTTGCATAAGTGAAAACTGGGGGGGGTGGGGGTCCCAACCCGAGTGAACTGGTTGGAGTGAACTGTAGTTCATTTTTTGCTGATCTGAAAGCTCCAACTAAACAGTTGAAACTCAGCCTGACTGAACTCAAGCAAGTCACAGACAACTGTTCAGATTCAACTGTTCGTATTCAGATATTGATATCGGGTATCGATGTCAGGCATCAATACCAAAGTTTTCACCACAGATGTCATGTAAGCAGTTGTGAAGAAATATTGATGTTAAACAGCTGATCGATTACACAACAGCTGATTTTGCACAAGCAATTTTTCGTCTGGTGAGTACCAACAGCATAGAGGTTCAAGTCTGTGTTGGATGCTCAAATGCCTGAGGTATGTAAAAAACAAACAAACAAACAAACAAACAAAAAAAAAAATGTGCTGATTGCACAAAAACACAAAGCATCTCCAACCCCAGACACCATAACACTCTTAATGCTGTTTACGCTGCTCTGACCTAAGAACTTCCCTTTACTGCTCTTTCGTGAGTTTCATGAGGACATGCAACCGTCTCAAGCCACACATTCAAGGAATTGAGGATCGTTAGTGCTACGGCCAAATTTCTGTCAAAAAGTCTCAGCTAAAACGTGGTTAGATGGTTCTGGAAGAACCTGTTGCTACTCCAACTGCAAGGTGACAGAATAAGTTTAGAACATTAGAATTTCCCAACTGTTGTGGTATTGTACTGGGCTAGGAATAGAGGTAACATCTGTTAGTTTGTCAAAATGTGGACTTTTCGTATTGTCATTTGGATTGTTCTCTCAGGTGAGTTTTGTTTGTTTTCGTTTTTTTTTTCAAGCAAGATGAAGCATTTCGATATATATGTTGAAAGATAGTTGTATGACATGCTAAAACTAGCTAATTACGATGGAGTTCTGCTTTGACTGCAAGTCAGAAAATGATGTTCGTTCCCAACGGTCATGACCATTGGATAAGTATGGTGAGGGCACAGTTCCTCTAGAATCCAGAACTCAAATATAGTCTTAGACCTGATTACTGCCTAAACCCACGTCTTAAAAGGCAGACAGTAATCTATGCACTGTAGTATCTCTTTTGGCAACTATAGCAACAAAAATATAATATATACTAGCATGTTCATAGACAATGAATAATCCAAAATCAATAAATAAGCAAAAAGGGACTGTGTGTTCATGTGTGTGTGTGTGTGTGTGTGTGTGTGTGTGTGTCTTGTGTTTGTGTGTTTGTGTGTGCGTGTGCGTGTGTGTGTGTGTGTGTGCATGTGTGTGTGTCTGTGTGTGTGTGTGTGTGTGTGTGTGTGTGTGTGTGTGTGTGTGTGTGTGCGCGTGAGACAGGTGAGAGGTTTGTGATGTCCCCCCAGTCACTGCGTGCACATGTAGGAGAAACAATTAATGTGACTTGCCCAGCCCGTAATTCTGGGCCGGGAACCAGAAAGTTTGTCTGTAAGAAACCATGCGGTGGGAA
The DNA here is from genome assembly GCF_902362185.1 of Chanos chanos. NCBI lineage: Eukaryota > Metazoa > Chordata > Actinopteri > Gonorynchiformes > Chanidae > Chanos > Chanos chanos. Next base: position 5,997,244 of record NC_044501.1, on the reverse strand, counting down.
TGACGTCAGCATCAAGTCTGATCAGCCATCGCATGGGAGATACACAGTGGAGAACTCAGAAACAGGACAGTTCATTGTGACCATCAGTAAACTGCAGAAGTCAGATGCTGGGACATACCGGTGTGGAGTGGGCGGCTTTATGTATCATGACGTGGATGTCACAGTTGTGGGCGGTAAGATTAAAAACAAAAGTACATTAAGTATATTAAAACAGATTCATTTATTGACTGATTAATTGATCGATTGATTCATTGTTTGCACAGACCCTTGTTCCCTTTATCCAATTTCACGATCTTGTCAGATGTCAGGTTCTGGGGACACTCTATTGATTTCAACTATGACAAAAGTAAACAATAACAACTTAATCCTAACCCTTACCCTAACCCTACTCTAACCAAAAATGCTTTCAAAATTAGTTTTACCAAGATGTTTTATCAGAAATAGTTTTACCAGTATATTTTATAAAAAGCAAATGTGCAATGGTTTTTTAGTAGTGTTGTCTCTGTCTTTCACACCCTTTTCCCAACATGTCCCCAGTACAACAGAGTTCTTTCAGTCAGCTATCTTCTTAAATTAGCAAAAACAAGTACTCACATAATCTCTCTCTTTCTCTCTCTCTCTCTCTCTCTCTCTCTCTCTCTCTTTCTCTCTCTCTCTTTCTCTCACACACACACACATAGTCCATTGCTAAATTCAACAAAGACGGTAAGAGACAAGAGCCAGACATGCTATTTCCCAGAAACAGAGCTGTACCATGAGGGACAGGATGCATGATCATACAATGTGATCTGTGAGGAAGTAACACAGGCATTTGTTTTTGCAGAGCAAAAAAGAGACACAAAACTGGTCAGAACCATTACAAAAAAACAAATGCATGATATAAATAGATATAGATAATGTGATGTAAATTCATGATACAATTCATGACAGTAGGCATGAGAGGACAGGACATCAGTATCCTGATGTGGAGAAGCTGGCTGAGGAAATTAATGTCAGGGGGCCATGTCTCCCATCTCTGCCCTGGCACATCAAGGCTTGTTAACTGAAAATGAAGAGGAGGTCCTTCAACAGGCAACATCTCCATAATGGTCCTCAGAGATACTCTTTGAAGCTTTTAGTCAAATTTGGACCATTTGAATCAGTAGCTCCAGCTGTAGTTCTGGTCAAGCTGTAGATTTCAGCTGCAGGTGCTCTCTATAAACAACTGATAATAATACAAGGACAAACACAATGTCATCATTCAGTTATGTATCAACACAAAGTCCTTTACCTGACCCCAGGGACCGTGCTTCATCAGTCAATGCAGAACATTCACATATTTTCCCCAATTTTCCCCCTCCATTTTCCACAGTTTTTCACAACATGACTAGTACAGGCTATGAGATAAAGACCTCCTGTTCATAGTTCCTTCCTGGCATTGCAGATGGGAAGTGATTTACTGGGCCTCTTTGTCGTGCACATTATCACCATCACTCCTAACAAACATCCTTCTCCAATTTTCTGCAGATGATGAAATTACCACTTCTGTTTTGAAGACGACTACTCAGCCCGCTGTGACAGATCATACAGGTTAGTAAGAAGAACACTGTTCATTGACCTTACCTCTATCTTCACTACCTGTTACAACATTGGAATTTACCATTATCTGTGTCTGTAGAATGAGTTTAAATGGCTTCCTGGTGCAACATTGGGCCCACACCAGGATAGTGCATGATTGTATCTCAACTTGTTACCACACCATACTACTGTCAGCCGTCAGCATTTGGCAAAAACCTTGCATCATGCCACTTATTCGACTGGTAGGATAGGTATCTGTTAACATGAACTGTGTAGGTGCAACTGCAGTCCTAACACAGAGACACCAAAAGATGTAGATGTGATAGGGTTTATAAATCAGTCTCATAAATCAGTCTCATATAATTTATTAACCATTAATTTGGGTGTTTAATATTCTGTTAATTAAACAACTAAGATTAATGGGATACACTAGCTGTAACACTCTGCTACAGTCTTAGAGAGTATTGCGGTACTAATGTATTACAATTACACTACTAAACCCATAACACTCATGCACAACCAGG
>NC_044501.1:5952663-5992663 GCF_902362185.1 Chanos chanos | reverse complement strand
TCATGCACAACCAGGTTGGTGAAGGTAATTGGGAGTGCTTTGATGGCAGAGGTTGGCATTCAGTGAATACTGTGGCAGAAACAGACAGGACAACAGTTTATTTCAATGATGCTATTTATTAACATAATCAATCCTTCTTGGCAAACCAATACTGATATGGTGACTGTGTGTTCTTGTGTGTGTGTGTGTGTGTGTGTGTGTGTGTGCTTGTGTTTGTGTGTTTGTGTGTGCGTGTGCGATGTGTGTGTGTGTGTGTGTGTGTGCATGTGTGTGTGTCTGTGTGGTGTGTGTGTGTGTGTGTGTGTGTGTGCGCGTGCGTGAGACAGGTGAGAGGTTTGTGATGTCCCCCCAGTCACTGCGTGCACATGTAGGAGAAACAATTAATGTGACTTGCCCAGCCCGTAATTCTGGGCCGGGAACCAGAAAGTTTGTCTGTAAGAAACCATGCGGTGGGAATTGACGTCAGCATCAAGTCTGATCAGCCATCGCATGGGAGATACACAGTGGAGAGAACTCAGAAACAGGAGCAGTTCATTGTGACCATCAGTAAACTGCAGAAGTCAGATGCTGGGACATACCGGTGTGGAGTGGGCGGCTTTATGTATCATGACGTGGATGTCACAGTTGTGGGCGGTAAGATTAAAAACAAAAGTACATTAAGTATATTAAACAGATTCATTTATTGACTGATTAATTGATCGATTGATTCATTGTTTGCACAGACCCTTGTTCCCTTTATCCAATTTCACGATCTTGTCAGATGTCAGGTTCTGGGGACACTCTATTGATTTCAACTATGACAAAAGTAAACAATAACAACTTAATCCTAACCCTTACCCTAACCCTACTCTAACCAAAAATGCTTTCAAAATTAGTTTTACCAAGATGTTTTATCAGAAATAGTTTTACCAGTATATTTTATAAAAAGCAAATATGCAATGGTTTTTTTAGTAGTGTTGTCTCTGTCTTTCACCCTTTTCCCAACATGTCCCCAGTACAACAGAGTTCTTTCAGTCAGCTATCTTCTTAAATTAGCAAAAACAAGTACTCACATAATCTCTCTCTTTCTCTCTCTCTCTCTCTCTCTCTCTCTCTCTCTTTCTCTCTCTCTCTTTCTCTCACACACACACACATAGTCATTGCTAAATTCAACAAAGACGGTAAGAGACAAGAGCCAGACATGCTATTTCCCAGAACAGAGCTGTACCATGAGGGACAGGATGCATGATCATACAATGTGATCTGTGAGGAAGTAACACAGGCATTTGTTTTTGCAGAGCAAAAAAGAGACACAAAACTGGTCAGAACCATTACAAAAAAACAAATGCATGATATAAATAGATATAGATATGTGATGTAAATTCATGATACAATTCATGACAGTAGGCATGAGAGGACAGGACATCAGTATCCTGATGTGGAGAAGCTGGCTGAGGAAATTAATGTCAGGGGGCCATGTCTCCCATCTCTGCCCTGGCACATCAAGGCTTGTTAACTGAAAATGAAGAGGAGGTCCTTCAACAGGCAACATCTCCATAATGGTCCTCAGAGATACTCTTTGAAGCTTTTTAGTCAAATTTGGACCATTTGAATCAGTAGCTCCAGCTGTAGTTCTGGTCAAGCTGTAGATTTCAGCTGCAGGTGCTCTCTATAAACAACTGGTAATAATACAAGGACAAACACAATGTCATCATTCAGTTATGTATCAACACAAAGTCCTTTACCTGACCCCAGGGACCGTGCTTCATCAGTCAATGCAGAACATCACATATTTTCCCCAATTTTCCCCTCCATTTTCCACAGTTTTTTCACAACATGACTAGTACAGGCTATGAGATAAAGACCTCCTGTTCATAGTTCCTTCCTGGCATTGCAGATGGGAAGTGATTTACTGGGCCTCTTTGTCGTGCACATTATCACCATCACTCCTAACAAACATCCTTCTCCAATTTTCTGCAGATGATGAAATTACCACTTCTGTTTTGAAGACGACTACTCAGCCCGCTGTGACAGATCATACAGGTTAGTAAGAAGAACACTGTTCATTGACCTTACCTCTATCTTCACTACCTGTTACAACATTGGAATTTACCATTATCTGTGTCTGTAGAATGAGTTTAAATGGCTTCCTGGTGCAACATTGGGCCCACACCAGGATAGTGCATGATTGTATCTCAACTTGTTACCACACCATACTACTGTCAGCCGTCAGCATTTGGCAAAAAACCTTGCATCATGCCACTTATTCGACTGGTAGGATAGGTATCTGTTAACATGAACTGTGTAGGTGCAACTGCAGTCCTAACACAGAGACACCAAAAGATGTAGATGTGATAGGGTTTATAAAATCAGTCTCATAAATCAGTCTCATATAATTTATTAACCATTAATTTGGGTGTTTAATATCTGTTAATTAAACAACTAAGATTAATGGGATACACTAGCTGTAACACTCTGCTACATGTCTTAGAGAGTATTGCGGTACTAATGTATTACAATTACACTACTAAACCCATAACACCTCATGCACAACCAGGTTGGTGAAGGTAATTGGGAGTGCTTTGATGGCAGAGGTTGGCATTCAGTGAATACTGTGGCAGAAACAGACAGGACAACAGTTTATTTCAAATGATGCTATTTATTAACATAATCAATCCTTCTTGGCAAACCAATACTGATATGGTGACTGTGTGTTCTGTGTGTGTAGTGTGTGTGTGTGTGTGTGTGTTCTTGTGTTTGTGTGTTTGTAGTGTGCGTGTGCGTGTGTGTGTGTGTGTGTGTTGTGCATGTGTGTGTGTCTGTGTGTGTGTGTGTGTGTGTGTGGTGTGTGCGTGCGTGAGACAGGTGAGAGGTTTGTGATGTCCCCCTGTCACTGCGTGCACACTGTAGGAGAAACAATTAATGTGACTTGCCCAGCCCGTAATTCTGGGCCGGGAACAGAAAGTTTGTCTGTAAGAAACCATGCGGTGGGAATGACGTCAGCATCAAGTCTGATCAGCCATCGCATGGGTAGATACACAGTGGAGAACTCAGAAACAGGACAGTTCATTGTGACCATCAGTAAACTGCAGAAGTCAGATGCTGGGGACATACCGGTGTGGATGTGGGCGGCTTTATGTATCATGACGTGGATGTCACTGTTGTGGGCGGTAAGATTAAAAACAAAAGTACATTAAGTATATTAAATACAGATTCATTTATTGACTGATTAATTGATCGATTGATTCATGTTTGCACAGACCCTTGTTCCCTTTATCCAATTTCACGATCTTGTCAGATGTCAGGTTCTGGGGACACTCTATTGATTTCAACTATGACAAAAGTAAACAATAACAACTTAATCCTAACCCTTACCCTAACCCTACTCTAACCGAAAATGCTTTCAAAATTAGTTTTACCAAGATGTTTTATCAGAAATAGTTTTACCAGTATATTTTATAAAAAGCAAATATGCAATGGTTTTTTAGTAGTGTTGTCTCTGTCTTTCACCCTTTTCCCAACATGTCCCCAGTACAACAGAGTTCTTTCAGTCAGCTATCTTCTTAAATTAGCAAAAACAAGTACTCACATAATCTCTCTCTTTCTCTCTCTCTCTCTCTCTCTCTCTCTCTCTCTCTCTCTTTCTCTCTCTCTCTTTCTCTCACACACACACACATATAGTCATTGCTAAATTCAACAAAGACGGTAAGAGACAAGAGCCAGACATGCTATTTCCCAGAAACAGAGCTGTACCATGAGGGACAGGATGCATGATCATACAACGTGATCTGTGAGGAAGTAACACAGGCATTTGTTTTTGCAGAGCAAAAAAGAGACACAAAACTGGTCCAGAACCATTACAAAAAAACAAATGCATGATATAAATAGATATAGATATGTGATGTAAATTCATGATACAATTCATGACAGTAGGCATGAGAGGACAGGACCATCAGTATCCTGATGTGGAGAAGCTGGCTGAGGAAATTAATGTCAGGGGGCCATGTCTCCCATCTCTGCCATGGCACATCAAGGCTTGTTAACTGAAAATGAAGAGGAGGTCCTTCAACAGGCATACATCTCCATAATGGTCCTCAGAGATACTCTTTGAAGCTTTTTAGTCAAATTTGGACCATTTGAATCAGTAGCTCCAGCTGTAGTTCTGGTCAAGCTGTAGATTTCAGCTGCAGGTGCTCTCTATAAACAACTGGTAATAATACAAGGACAAACACAATGTCATCATTCAGTTATGTATCAACACAAAGTCCTTTACCTGACCCCAGGGACCGTGCTTCATCAGTCAATGCAGAACATCCACATATTTCCCAATTTTCCCCTCCATTTTCCCACAGTTTTTCACAACATGACTAGTACAGGCTATGAGATAAAGACCTCCTGTTCATAGTTCCTTCCTGGCATTGCAGATGGGAAGTGATTTACTGGGCCTCTTTGTCGTGCACATTATCACCATCACTCCCTAACAAACATCCTTCTCCAATTTTCTGCAGATGATGAAATTACCACTTCTGTTTTGAAGACGACTACTCAGCCCCGCTGTGACAGATCATACAGGTTAGTAAGAAGAACACTGTTCATTGTACCTTACCTCTATCTTCACTACCTGTTTACAACACTTGGAATTTACCATTATCTGTGTCTGTAGAATGAGTTTTAAATGGCTTCATGGTGCAACATTGGGCCCACGCCAGGATAGTGCATGATTGTATCTCAACTTGTTACCACACCATACTACTGTCAGCCGTCAGCATTTGGCAAAAACCTTGCATCATGCCACTTATTCGACTGGTAGGATAGGTATCTGTTAACATGAACTGTGTAGGTGCAACTGCAGTCCTAACACAGAGACACCAAAAGATGTAGATGTGATAGGGTTTATAAATCAGTCTCATAAATCAGTCTCATATAATTTATTAACCATTAATTGGGTGTTTAATATTCTGTTAATTAAACAACTAAGATTAATGGGATACACTAGCTGTAACACTCTGCTACAGTCTTAGAGAGTATTGCAGTACTAATGTATTACAATTACACTTACTAAACCCATATACACTCCATGCACAACCAGGTTGGTGAAGGTAATTGGGAGTGCTTTGATGGCAGAGGTTCGGCATTTCAAGTGAATACTGTGGCAGAAACAGACAGGGCCATATGGTACAATCAATAATCAGCAGCAAATAGAATGATCAAGATGGTAAATGGCTAACAAAATGGTGATGAGTCTATGTACAGGCATTCAGTGTAGAACTGAATGAGTGTTAGACCAGAGATGAGTGAGTGTGTGTGTGTGTGTGTTGTGTGTGAGAGAGAGAGAGAGAGAGAGAGAGAGAGAGAGAGAGAAACAGGACTTCACCATACTGTGACTGAGTGCACTCTTCTCTCTCTCTCTCTCTCTCTCTCTCTCTCTCTCTCTCTCTCTCTCTATCTCTCATTATGTACAAATGACTGACTCATCCCACGATGCTGTAATCACAGATCTAAGATAGTTTTGCATAAGTGAAAACTGGGGGGGTGGGGGTCCCAACCCAAGTGAACTGGTTGGAGTGAACTGTAGTTCATTTTTTGCTGATCTGACAGCTCCATATAGCCTAAACAAACTCAGCCTGACTGAACTCAAGCAAGTCACAGACAACTGTTCAGATTCAACTGTTTCGTATTCAGATATTGATATCGGGTATCGATGTCAGGCATCAATACCAAATGTTTTCACCACAGATGTCATGTAAGCAGTTGTGAAGAAATATTGATGTTAAACAGCTGATCAATTACACAACAGCTGATTTTGCACAAGCAATTTTTCGTCTGGTGAGTACCAACAGCATAGAGGTTCAAGTCTGTGTTGGATGCTCAAATGCCTGAGGTATGTAACAAACAAACAACAAACAAACAAAAAAATTGTGCTGATTGCATAAAACACAAAGCATCTCCAACCCCAGACACCATAACACTCTTAATACTGTTTACACTGCTCTGACCTAAGAACTTCCCCTTTACTGCTCTTTCGTGAGTTTCATGAGGGACATGCAACCGTCTCAAGCCACACATTCAAGGAATTGAGGATCGTTAGTGCTACGGCCAAATTTCTGTCAAAAAGTCTCAGCTAAAACGTGGTTAGATGGTTCTGGAAGAACCTGTTGCTACTCCAACTGCAAGGTGACAGAATAAGTTTAGAACATTAGAATTTCCCAACTGTTGTGGTATTGTACTGGGCAGGAATAGAGGTAACATCTGTTAGTTTGTCAAAATGTGGACTTTTCGTATTGTCATTTGGATTGTTCTCTCAGGTGAGTTTTGTTTGTTTTTGTTTTTTTTTTCAAGCAAGATGAAGCATTTCGATATATATGTTGAAAGATAGTTGTATGACATGCTAAAACTAGCTAATTACGATGGAGTTTCTGCTTTGACTGCAAGTCAGAAAATGATGTTCACTCACAACGGTCATGACCATTGGATAAGTATGGTTAGGGCACAGTTCCTCTAGAATCCAGAACTCAAATATGGTCTTAGACCTGATTACTGCCTAAACCCACGTCTTAAAAGGCAGACAGTAATCTATGCACTGTAGTATCTCTTTTGGCAACTATAGCAACAAAAATATAATATATACTAGCATGTTCATAGACAATGAATAATCCAAAATCAATAAATAAGCAAAAAGGGACTGTGTGTTCTTGTGTGTGTGTGTGTGTGTGTGTGTGTGTGTCTTGTGTTTGTGTGTTTGTGTGTGCGTGTGCGTGTGTGTGTGTGCGTGTGTGTGGCTGTGTGTGTGTGTGTCTGTGTGTGTGTGTGTGTGTGTGTGTGTGTGTGTGCGTGAGACAGGTGAGAGGTTTGTGATGTCCCCCCAGTCACTGCGTGCACATGTAGGAGAAACAATTAATGTGACTTGCCCAGCCCGTAATTCTGGGCCGGGAACCAGAAAGTTTGTCTGTAAGAAACCATGCGGTGGGAATGACGTCAGCATCAAGTCTGATCAGCCATCGCATGGGAGATACACAGTGGAGAACTCAGAAACAGGACAGTTCATTGTGACCATCAGTAAACTGCAGAAGTCAGATGCTGGGACATACCGGTGTGGAGTGGGCGGCTTTATGTATCATGACGTGGATGTCACAGTTGTGGGCGGTAAGATTAAAAACAAAAGTACATTAAGTATATTAAAACAGATTCATTTATTGACTGATTAATTGATCGATTGATTCATTGTTTGCACAGACCCTTGTTCCCTTTATCCAATTTCACGATCTTGTCAGATGTCAGGTTCTGGGGACACTCTATTGATTTCAACTATGACAAAAGTAAACAATAACAACTTAATCCTAACCCTTACCCTAACCCTACTCTAACCGAAAATGCTTTCAAAATTAGTTTTACCAAGATGTTTTATCAGAAATAGTTTTACCAGTATATTTTATAAAAAGCAAATATGCAATGGTTTTTTAGTAGTGTTGTCTCTGTCTTTCACCCTTTTCCCAACATGTCCCCAGTACAACAGAGTTCTTTCAGTCAGCTATCTTCTTAAATTAGCAAAAACAAGTACTCACATAATCTCTCTCTTTCTCTCTCTCTCTCTCTCTCTCTCTCTCTCTCTCTCTTTCTCTCTCTCTCTTTCTCTCACACACACACACACATAGTCATTGCTAAATTCAACAAAGACGGTAAGAGACAAGAGCCAGACATGCTATTTCCCAGAAACAGAGCTGTACCATGAGGGACAGGATGCATGATCATACAACGTGATCTGTGAGGAAGTAACACAGGCATTTGTTTTTGCAGAGCAAAAAAGAGACACAAAACTGGTCAGAACCATTACAAAAAAACAAATGCATGATATAAATAGATATAGATATGTGATGTAAATTCATGATACAATTCATGACAGTAGGCATGAGAGGACAGGACATCAGTATCCTGATGTGGAGAAGCTGGCTGAGGAAATTAATGTCAGGGGGCCATGTCTCCCATCTCTGCCCTGGCACATCAAGGCTTGTTAACTGAAAATGAAGAGGAGGTCCTTCAACAGGCAACATCTCCATAATGGTCCTCAGAGATACTCTTTGAAGCTTTTTAGTCAAATTTGGACCATTTGAATCAGTAGCTCCAGCTGTAGTTCTGGTCAAGCTGTAGATTTCAGCTGCAGGTGCTCTCTATAAACAACTGGTAATAATACAAGGACAAACACAATGTCATCATTCAGTTATGTATCAACACAAAGTCCTTTACCTGACCCCAGGGACCGTGCTTCATCAGTCAATGCAGAACATCCACATATTTTCCCCAATTTTCCCCTCCATTTTCCACAGTTTTTCACAACATGACTAGTACAGGCTATGAGATAAAGACCTCCTGTTCATAGTTCCTTCCTGGCATTGCAGATGGGAAGTGATTTACTGGGCCTCTTTGTCGTGCACATTATCACCATCACTCCTAACAAACATCCTTCTCCAATTTTCTGCAGATGATGAAATTACCACTTCTGTTTTGAAGACGACTACTCAGCCCGCTGTGACAGATCATACAGGTTAGTAAGAAGAACACTGTTCATTGACCTTACCTCTATCTTCACTACCTGTTACAACACTGGAATTTACCATTATCTGTGTCTGTAGAATGAGTTTAAATGGCTTCCTGGTGCAACATTGGGCCCACGCCAGGATAGTGCATGATTGTATCTCAACTTGTTACCACACCATACTACTGTCAGCTGTCAGCATTTGGCAAAAACCTTGCATCATGCCACTTATTCGACTGGTAGGATAGGTATCTGTTAACATGAACTGTGTAGGTGCAACTGCAGTCCTAACACAGAGACACCAAAAGATGTAGATGTGATAGGGTTTATAAATCAGTCTCATAATCAGTCTCATATAATTTATTAACCATTAATTTGGGTGTTTAATATTCTGTTAATTAAACAACTAAGATTAATGGGATACACTAGCTGTAACACTCTGCTACAGTCTTAGAGAGTATTGCAGTACTAATGTATTACAATTACACTACTAAACCCATAACACTCATGCACAACCAGGTTGGTGAAGGTAATTGGGAGTGCTTTGATGGCAGAGGTTGGCATTCAGTGAATACTGTGGCAGAAACAGACAGGACCATATGGTACAATCAATAATCAGCAGCAAATAGAATGATCAAGAGGTAAATGCTAACAAAATGGTGATGAGTCTATGTACAGGCATTCAGTGTAGAACTGAATGAGTGTTAGACCAGAGATGAGTGAGTGTGTGTGTGTGTGTGTGTGTGAGAGAGAGAGAGAGAGAGAGAGAGAGAGAGAGAGAGAGAAACAGGACTTCACCATACTGTGACTGAGTGCACTCTTCTCTCTCTCTCTCTCTCTCTCTCTCTCTCTCTCTCTCTCTCTATCTCTCATTATGTACAAATGACTGACTCATCCCACGATGCTGTAATCACAGATCTAAGATAGTTTTGCATAAGTGAAAACTGGGGGGGTGGGGGTCCCAACCCAAGTGAACTGGTTGGAGTGAACTGTAGTTCATTTTTTGCTGATCTGACAGCTCCATATAGCCTAAACCAAACTCAGCCTGACTGAACTCAAGCAAGTCACAGACAACTGTTCAGATTCAACTGTTCGTATTCAGATATTGATATCGGGTATCGATGTCAGGCATCAATACCAAAGTTTTCACCACAGATGTCATGTAAGCAGTTGTGAAGAAATATTGATGTTAAACAGCTGATCAATTACACAACAGCTGATTTTGCACAAGCAATTTTTCGTCTGGTGAGTACCAACAGCATAGAGGTTCAAGTCTGTGTTGGATGCTCAAATGCCTGAGGTATGTAACAAACAAACAAACAAACAAACAAAAAAATTGTGCTGATTGCACTAAAAACACAAAGCATCTCCAACCCCAGACACCATAACACTCTTAATACTGTTTACACTGCTCTGACCTAAGAACTTCCCTTTACTGCTCTTTCGTGAGTTTCATGAGGACATGCAACCGTCTCAAGCCACACATTCAAGGAATTGAGGATCGTTAGTGCTACGGCCAAATTTCTGTCAAAAAGTCTCAGCTAAAACGTGGTTAGATGGTTCTGGAAGAACCTGTTGCTACTCCAACTGCAAGGTGACAGAATAAGTTTAGAACATTAGAATTTCCCAACTGTTGTGGTATTGTACTGGGCAGGAATAGAGGTAACATCTGTTAGTTTGTCAAAATGTGGACTTTTCGTATTGTCATTTGGATTGTTCTCTCAGGTGAGTTTTGTTTGTTTTTGTTTTTTTTTTTCAAGCAAGATGAAGCATTTCGATATATATGTTGAAAGATAGTTGTATGACATGCTAAAACTAGCTAATTACGATGGAGTTCTGCTTTGACTGCAAGTCAGAAAATGATGTTCACTCACAACGGTCATGACCATTGGATAAGTATGGTTAGGGCACAGTTCCTCTAGAATCCAGAACTCAAATATGGTCTTAGACCTGATTACTGCCTAAACCCACGTCTTAAAAGGCAGACAGTAATCTATGCACTGTAGTATCTCTTTTGGCAACTATAGCAACAAAAATATAATATATACTAGCATGTTCATAGACAATGAATAATCCAAAATCAATAAATAAGCAAAAAGGGACTGTGTGTTCTTGTGTGTGTGTGTGTGTGTGTGTGTGTGTGTGTGTGTCTTGTGTTTGTGTGTTTGTGTGTTTGTGTGTGCGTGTGCGTGTGCGTGTGCGTGTGTGTGTGTCTGTGTGTGTGTGTGTGTGTGTGTGTGTGTGTGCGTGAGACAGGTGAGAGGTTTGTGATGTCCCCCCAGTCACTGCGTGCACATGTAGGAGAAACAATTAATGTGACTTGCCCAGCCCGTAATTCTGGGCCGGGAACCAGAAAGTTTGTCTGTAAGAAACCATGCGGTGGGAATGACGTCAGCATCAAGTCTGATCAGCCATCGCATGGGAGATACACAGTGGAGAACTCAGAAACAGGACAGTTCATTGTGACCATCAGTAAACTGCAGAAGTCAGATGCTGGGACATACCGGTGTGGAGTGGGCGGCTTTATGTATCATGACGTGGATGTCACAGTTGTGGGCGGTAAGATTAAAAACAAAAGTACATTAAGTATATTAAAACAGATTCATTTATTGACTGATTAATTGATCGATTGATTCATTGTTTGCACAGACCCTTGTTCCCTTTATCCAATTTCACGATCTTGTCAGATGTCAGGTTCTGGGGACACTCTATTGATTTCAACTATGACAAAAGTAAACAATAACAACTTAATCCTAACCCTTACCCTAACCCTACTCTAACCAAAAATGCTTTCAAAATTAGTTTTACCAAGATGTTTTATCAGAAATAGTTTTACCAGTATATTTTATAAAAAGCAAATGTGCAATGGTTTTTTAGTAGTGTTGTCTCTGTCTTTCACCCTTTTCCCAACATGTCCCCAGTACAACAGAGTTCTTTCAGTCAGCTATCTTCCTAAATTAGCAAAAACAAGTACTCACATTCTCTCTCTCTTTCTTTCTCTCTCTCTCTCTCTCTCTCTCTCTCTCTTTCTCTCTCTCTCTTTCTCTCACACACACACACATAGTCATTGCTAAATTCAACAAAGACGGTAAGAGACAAGAGCCAGACATGCTATTTCCCAGAAACAGAGCTGTACCATGAGGGACAGGATGCATGATCATACAACGTGATCTGTGAGGAAGTAACACAGGCATTTGTTTTTGCAGAGCAAAAAAGAGACACAAAACTGGTCAGAACCATTACAAAAAAACAAATGCATGATATAAATAGATATAGATATGTGATGTAAATTCATGATACAATTCATGACAGTAGGCATGAGAGGACAGGACATCAGTATCCTGATGTGGAGAAGCTGGCTGAGGAAATTAATGTCAGGGGGCCATGTCTCCCATCTCTGCCCTGGCACATCAAGGCTTGTTAACTGAAAATGAAGAGGAGGTCCTTCAACAGGCAACATCTCCATAATGGTCCTCAGAGATACTCTTTGAAGCTTTTTAGTCAAATTTGGACCATTTGAATCAGTAGCTCCAGCTGTAGTTCTGGTCAAGCTGTAGATTTCAGCTGCAGGTGCTCTCTATAAACAACTGGTAATAATACAAGGACAAACACAATGTCATCATTCAGTTATGTATCAACACAAAGTCCTTTACCTGACCCCAGGGACCGTGCTTCATCAGTCAATGCAGAACATCCACATATTTTCCCCAATTTTCCCCTCCATTTTCCACAGTTTTTCACAACATGACTAGTACAGGCTATGAGATAAAGACCTCCTGTTCATAGTTCCTTCCTGGCATTGCAGATGGGAAGTGATTTACTGGGCCTCTTTGTCGTGCACATTATCACCATCACTCCTAACAAACATCCTTCTCCAATTTTCTGCAGATGATGAAATTACCACTTCTGTTTTGAAGACGACTACTCAGCCCGCTGTGACAGATCATACAGGTTAGTAAGAAGAACACTGTTCATTGACCTTACCTCCACCTTCACTACCTGTTACAACACTGGAATTTACCATTATCTGTGTCTGTAGAATGAGTTTAAATGGCTTCCTGGTGCAACATTGGGCCCACGCCAGGATAGTGCATGATTGTATCTCAAGTTGTTACCACACCATACTACTGTCAGCCGTCAGCATTTGGCAAAAACCTTGCATCATGCCACTTATTCGACTGGTAGGATAGGTATCTGTTAACATGAACTGTGTAGGTGCAACTGCAGTCCTAACACAGAGACACCAAAAGATGTAGATGTGATAGGGTTTATAAATCAGTCTCATATATAATTTATTAACCATTAATTTGGGTGTTTAATATTCTGTTAATTAAACAACTAAGATTAATGGGATACACTAGCTGTAACACTCTGCTACAGTCTTAGAGAGTATTGCAGTACTAATGTATTACAATTACACTACTAAACCCATAACACTCATGCACAATCAGGTTGGTGAAGGTAATTGGGAGTGCTTTGATGGCAGAGGTTGGCATTCAGTGAATACTGTGGCAGAAACAGACAGGACAACAGTTTATTTCAATGATGCTATTTATTAACATAATCAATCCTTCTTGGCAAACCAATACTGATATGGTACAATCAATAATCAGCAGCAAATAGAATGATCAAGAGGTAAATGGTAACAAAATGGTGATGAGTCTATGTACAGGCATTCAGTGTAGAACTGAATGAGTGTTAGACCAGAGATGAGTGAGTGTGTGTGTGTGTGTGTGTGTGAGAGAGAGAGAGAGAGAGAGAGAGAGAGAGAAAGAGAGAAACAGGACTTCACCATACTGTGACTGAGTGCACTCTTCTCTCTCTCTCTCTCTCTCTCTCTCTCTCTCTATCTCTCATTATGTACAAATGACTGACTCATCCCACGATGCTGTAATCACAGATCTAAGATAGTTTTGCATAAGTGAAAACTGGGGGGGTGGGGGTCCCAACCCAAGTGAACTGGTTGGAGTGAACTGTAGTTCATTTTTT
Organism: Chanos chanos; assembly: GCF_902362185.1. Lineage (NCBI taxonomy): Eukaryota > Metazoa > Chordata > Actinopteri > Gonorynchiformes > Chanidae > Chanos > Chanos chanos. Next base: position 5,979,165 of record NC_044501.1, on the reverse strand, counting down.
GCTGATCTGACAGCTCCATATAGCCTAAACCAAACTCAGCCTGACTGAACTCAAGCAAGTCACAGACAACTGTTCAGATTCAACTGTTCGTATTCAGATATTGATATCGGGTATCGATATCAGGCGTCGAAACCAAAGTTTTCACCACAGATGTCATGTAAGCAGTTGTGAAGAAATATTGATGTTAAACAGCTGATCGATTACACAACAGCTGATTTTGCACAAGCAATTTTTCGTCTGGTGAGTACCAACAGCATAGAGGTTCAAGTCTGTGTTGGATGCTCAAATGCCTGAGGTATGTAAAAAACAAACAAACAAACAAACAAAAAAAATTGTGCTGATTGCACAAAAACACAAAGCATCTCCAACCCCAGACACCATAACACTCTTAATACTGTTTACACTGCTCTGACCTAAGAACTTCCCTTTACTGCTCTTTCGTGAGTTTCATGAGGACATGCAACCGTCTCAAGCCACACATTCAAGGAATTGAGGATCGTTAGTGCTACGGCCAAATTTCTGTCAAAAAGTCTCAGCTCAAACGTGGTTAGATGGTTCTGGAAGAACCTGTTGCTACTCCAACTGCAAGGTGACAGAATAAGTTTAGAACATTAGAATTTCCCAACTGTTGTGGTATTGTACTGGGCAGGAATAGAGGTAACATCTGTTAGTTTGTCAAAATGTGGACTTTTCGTATTGTCATTTGGATTGTTCTCTCAGGTGAGTTTTGTTTGTTTTTGTTTTTTTTTTCAAGCAAGATGAAGCATTTCGATATATATGTTGAAAGATAGTTGTATGACATGCTAAAACTACCTAATTACGATGGAGTTCTGCTTTGACTGCAAGTCAGAGAATGATGTTCACTCACAACGGTCATGACCATTGGATAAGTATGGTTAGGGCACAGTTCCTCTAGAATCCAGAACTCAAATATAGTCTTAGACCTGATTACTGCCTAAACCCACGTCTTAAAAGGCAGACAGTAATCTATGCACTGTAGTATCTCTTTTGGCAACTATAGCAACAAAAATACATTATATATTAGTATGTTCATAGACAATGAATAATCCAAAATCAATAAATAAGCAAAAAGGCACTGTATGTTCATGTGTGTGTGTGTGTGTGTGTGTGTGTGTCTTGTGTTTGTGTGTGTGTGTGTGCGTGATGCGTGTGTGTGTGTGTGTGCATGTGTGTGTGTGTGTGTGTGTATGATGTGTGTGTGTTGTGTGTGTTGTGCGTGAGACAGGTGAGAGGTTTGTGATGTCCCCCCAGTCACTGCGTGCACATGTAGGAGAAACAATTAATGTGACTTGCCCAGCCCGTAATTCTGGGCCGGGAACCAGAAAGTTTGTCTGTAAGAAACCATGCGGTGGGAATGACGTCAGCATCAAATCTGATCAGCCATCGCATGGGAGATACACAGTGGAGAACTCAGAGACAGGAGAGTTCATTGTGACCATCAGTAAACTGCAGAAGTCAGATGCTGGGACGTACTGGTGTGGAGTGGGCGGCTTTATGTATCATGACGTGGATGTCACAGTTGTGGGCGGTAAGATTAAAAACAAAAGTACATTAAGTATATTAAAACAGATCCATTTATTGACTGATTAATTGATCGATTGATTCATTGTTTGCACAGACCCTTGTTCCCTTTATCCAATTTCACGATCTTGTCAGATGTCAGGTTCTGGGGACACTCTATTGATTTCAACTATGACAAAAGTAAACAATAACAACTTAATCCTAACCCTTACCCTAACCCTACTCTAACCAAAAATGCTTTCAAAATTAGTTTTACCAAGATGCTTTATCAGAAATAGTTTTACCAGTATATTTTATAAAAAGTAAATGTGCAATGATTTTTTAGTAGTGTTGCCTATCTCTTTCACCCTTTTCCCAACATGTCCCTAGTACAACAGGGTTCTTTCAGTCAGCTATCTTCCTAAATTAGCAAAAACAAGTACTCACATTCTCTCTCTCTCTCTCTCTCTCTCTCTCTCTCTCTCTCTCTCTTTCTCTCACACACACACACACATAGTCATTGCTAAATTCAACAAAGACGGTAAGAGACAAGAGCCAGACATGCTATTTCCCAGAAACAGAGTTGTACCATGAGGGACAGGATGCATGATCATACAACGTGATCTGTGAGGAAGTAACACAGGCATTTGTTTTTGCAGAGCAAAAAAGAGACACAAAACTGGTCAGAACCATTACAAAAAAACAAATGCATGATATAAATAGATATAGATATGTGATGTAAATTCATGATACAATTCATGACAGTAGGCATGAGAGGACAGGACATCAGTATCCTGATGTGGAGAAGCTGGCTGAGGAAATTAATGTCAGGGGGCCATGTCTCCCATCTCTGCCCTGGCACATCAAAGCTTGTTAACTGAAAATGAAGAGGAGGTCCTTCAACAGGCAACATCTCCATAATGGTCCTCAGAGATACTCTTTGAAGCTTTTTAGTCAAATTTGGACCATTTGAATCAGTAGCTCCAGCTGTAGTTCTGGTCAAGCTGTAGATTTCAGCTGCAGGTGCTCTCTCTAAATAACTGGTAAGAATACAAGGACATACACAATGTCATCATTCAGTTATGTATCAACACAAAGTCCTTTACCTGACCCCAGGGACCGTGCTTCATCAGTCAATGCAGAACATCCACATATTTTCCCCAATTTTCCCCTCCATTTTCCACAGTTTTTCACAGCATGACTGGTACAGGCTATGAGATAAAGACCTCCTGTTCATAGTTCCTTCCTGGCGTTGCAGATGGGAAGTGATTTACTGGGCCTCTTTGTCGTGCACATTATCACCATCACTCCTAACAAATGTCCTTCTCCAATTTTCTGCAGATGATGAAATTACCCCTTTTGTTTTGAAGACGACTACTCAACCCGCTGTGACAGATCATAGAGGTTAGTAAGAAGAACACTATTCATAGACCTTACCTCCACCTTCACTACCTGTTCCAGCATTGGCCTTTACCATTACCTGTCTCTGTAGAATGAGTTTAAATGGCTTCCTGGTGCAACATTGGGCCCACACCAGGATAGTGCATGATTGTATCTCAAGTTGTTACCACACCATACTACTCTCAGCCGTCAGCATTTTGCAAAAACTGGCATCATGCCACTTATTCGACTGGTAGGATAGGTATCTGTTAACATGAACTGATTCCCCCCAAACAGGCCTGGCCAGCAATGTTGATTAATAAGCATCCCCTAAACCGCTTAAGTGGGTGGCTTACATTTCCCCAGTATAGTCACTATGCTTTTGGTCAGCACTGTCACCTCCTACATCAAAGACGTACATCCTCAGTGGCCTGACATCCTTGAGAATAAGTTTAGGGATCTTCTTTGCTGTTCTTGCTGCTTTCTCTTGTGTTTAGCCTTTGAGCAAGTGCCACATGAACTTTGAATCTGAGACCTTGTCAGGGTTCCCACATCGTCTTAAACATGAAATTCAAGTACTTTTCAAGGACCTTCCAGGCCCAATTTCCTCAAATTCAAGGCTCCAACACGGCATAGTTTGAGACATGGATCAAGTTAGCTCTCTTGCTTGCTCGCCGCTGTTTAACCTGCATCATTCAACTTCAAACACTTTCTCAAGGTGGTGGGTGAAACAACGACGCACAGATGGAACATTTACCTATTTACTGACGTTAAGCAAAAGAAAACCCAAAAAACTTTTTTAAACTTTTTTGTCACATTTGGTCCATTAGAGAGTCAGTAGCTCCAGCTACTGTCCCTAAATGACTGGTAAAAATACAAGGACAAACACAATGTCATCATTCAGTTATGTATCAACACAAAGTCCTTTACCTGACCCCAGGGACCGTGCTTCATCAGTCAATGCAGAACATCCACATATTTTCCCCAATTTTCCCCTCCATTTTCCACAGTTTTTCACAACATGACTAGTACAGGCTATGAGATAAAGACCTCCTGTTCATAGTTCCTTCCTGGCATTGCAGATGGGAAGTGATTTACTGGGCCTCTTTGTCGTGCACATTATCACCATCACTCCTAACAAATGTCCTTCTCCAATTTTCTGCAGATGATGAAATTACCACTTCTGTTTTGAAGACGACAACTCAACCCGCTGTGACAGATCATAGAGGTTAGTAAGAAGAACACTGTTCATTGACCTTACCTCTACCTCCACTACCTGTTACAACATTGGCCGTTACTGTTATCTGTGTCTGTAGAATGAGTTTACATGGCTTCCTGGTGCAACATTGCGCCCACACCAGGATAGTACATGATTGTATCTCAAGTTGTTACTACACCATACTACTCTCAGCCATCAGCATTTGGCAAAAACCTGGCATCATGCCACTTATTCGACTGCTAGGATAGGTATCTGTTAGCATGAACTGATTCCTCCCAAACAGGCCTGGCCAGCAATATTGATTAATAAGCATCCCCTAAACCGCTTAAGTGGGCGACTTACATTTCCCCAATACACTCACTATGCTTTTGGTCAACACTGTCAACTCCTACATCAAAGACGTACATCCTCAGTGGCCTGAAACATCCTTTAGAATAAGTTTAGGGATCTTCTTTGCTTCTTCTTTCAAGTACTTTTCAAGGACTTTCCAGGCCCAATTTCCTCAAATTCAAGGCTCCAACGCGGCATAGTTTGAGACATGGATCAAGTTAGCTCTCTTGATTGCTCGCCGCTGTTTAACCTGCATCATTCAACTTCAATCACTTTCTCAAGGTGGTGGGTGAAACAACGACGCACAGATGGTGGGAGACACACAGCGGAACATTTACCTATTTACTGACGTTAAGCAAAAAAAAAAAAAAATCAAAACGACTTCAATTTCTATGCTTGCACAAAACATAAATTCAAGCACTTTCAATGACCCATGTCTATGTATGTCTATTTTCAAAAACTTTCAAGGCTTTCAAGGCGGGGGGGGGGGGGGGGGGGGGGTGGGGGGGGTTGCTCTGCTTTGTCGTGTCTATTATCATCATGACTCCCGACATTGTTTTCCATCTTTCTGCAGATCCTGAACCACCTCTCCTGTTTTAGTCTCTAGTTTGTGAGAGCAGTGTTTTTGTAATGATGACAAGATTTTGACATTTTTCATTCAGGTCCTTTGAGGAGTGTTATACATGCTGTTATTGGATTCTGCGCTGGGCTCTTTATTGGTGCCATCATTCCCATAGGCATTCTGTGGAGGTGGTAAGTGAATGAATTTTATCTTGAATCAGTCTGAATAACAGACTTGAAGGAATCTGAACATAATAGCATTTGAGGGTAGAATAAGTGTATGTAATACCTTAGTGATTTTCCAGAATGTGAGAGAAATTCTCTTTCACCCTGGAAAGCTTTTGCATTCTTTCTTTTCAGTCAAAAAAGGACATTTCATAACTTAAACCTTACTGTGTGTTATGACTTATGAAAAAAGTACTTGCGGTGCGGAAAAAAGGGCGGTGTCGAGAAAAGAAGTGGTCGGTAATTGAAACACATAATTAAGGTGACATGTGTTAGTTTAACACCCCTCAGTGTAGGGTTTTGCACATGGCATACGATGGAACTGGTCACTAAATATGTAGAAAGGAGAGAGAGACAGAAAAAAAATCAGGAGGAGAAATGTCTCCTTTTAAACATGGCAATTCTTTTCTGTCAACAGGAAGAGAAAACATGAAGGAAACGAACACAGTGGGTGAGGAGTTACATTCAATTCCTGCTTTTGCAGATAAAACAAACAACAGATTACAAATAATTAATCAAGACTGAAATCTGACAATGTTTATTAGACACTCTCCAAACATCTCAGCTGTTGCCTTCTTGAAGTTCAGTATTTTAGAAATGTTTAGCAGGCGTGAACTGATGCTGCTGTCCATGGTCCTGAATTGATACTTTTCAGAATCAAGGTTCTGAATGTACAGCTCTCCCTACAGGCCAAAGTTGGTATTACAGCTGGTTCTCCCTTCACGTTACAGCTGTTCTAAACATACAGTCAGCTTCAAAAGTTTTAACAGACAGCAAAACATTTTTTATCAGCTTGGCTTGTTTGTCTCCTGCTGCAGATTTCAAATGATGCAGTGAAATTAAGGTGAAAATGCAATCCAGCAACTTTAATTTGATGTTATTTTCACATCATCTATTCAAAAATAAGTGCTCAGTTTGTACACACCCTCCTCTTCTTTTCTTTCGTTGCTTTTCTCAGCCAATCTCAACATCTTTCATGCTCTCTCTCTCTCTCTCTCTCTCTCTCTCTCTCTCTCTCTGTCTCCCTGTGTCTATCTGTCTGTCTGTCTGTCTGTCTGTCTGTCTGTCTCCTAGGCTGCCATTGATAACATGGACATAACTCTTGACATCACGTCCAGATCTGATTCAGGCTATGTCCCACAGTGAGTGAACACTCAAATCGTTTTTTTTTTAGAATGTTTTGACTTCCTTTCACTCCAATTTTGTTTTAAACCCCAAAATCTTAAATAATGCAAATTTAATCTGTACTTTTAAAATGATAATCCTGTTTGAGACTTACACATTTCTGAGGGAAACTTCTTTCTTTCCAACACGTTCTTTCCATTCTACAGCTGCAATAGACGAGAACTTGTGAGACTTCATATTTGGTGTTTGAAATGGTGTGTGTGTGTGTGTGTGTGTGTGTGTGTGTGTGTGTGTGTGTGTGTGATTGTGTGTGTGTGTGTGTGTGTGTGTGTGTGTGTGGCTTCTCAGTGGTACTCATCTATCTGTTCTTTCGTGTTTCATTGTCTGTTTTCAACATTCAACAGGGAAGAGCTCAAAAGTGAGTTTTATTGTTTTCTGGACTTTTAATAACTAGTGTCAGGTTTTCCATAAATGTAAGCGTGCTACACATCTTTGTTCTTTTAATTCGCTATGAAGAGGGAACCTCATGTGTCTTCCTTAAATCTTCCATTAGATTAAATGAAAATCAGGAAAGTCCATTTGAATCCAGGTGGGAGCTGCAAGAGAGTTGCATCATTGGTGATGTCATTCAATATTCCCAGCATGTTGGCTGTCACGCCCCCTCCTCTTAAAGAGACAGGGCGGACAAAAAGAGCCCTGTCACCACTGCCATGAAATGTCTTTTCATTCTTCTCCTTTAACAGTTTTTATGCACTTTCTGAATTCCTTGGAGACTTCGTATTTTTGGACTTCAAATTGTAATAAATTGTGGTAAACCTGCTTCCCTGTTTCTGTTTGTTTGACAAACCCACAGGATGTTAAGCTGGGTGTCTCTAGGTGACAGAATTCACTTATCCTTTAAAGCAACACTAATTCTTAAGTTTCTGTGTTATGCTAATGTACTGAATATATTACTCATGTCAAAACCACAAACACTACAGAAAAGACACTGAGTCTAGGGCTGAGAGAGAGAGAGAGAGAGAGAGAGAGAGAGAGAGAGAGAGAGAGAGGAACGTATATATTAGCTGAACGGATGATTATAGCATGCGTCCTGCTTGATCTTAATGACAATGTTGACCAAGTAACCATTTTTAAAAATGGCAAACTCATGGTGTCATAACTCAGAGCATAAATAACATATTATACTGGGGTATATGAATATGAATTAAAATATCATTTTGTTCATTCTCAGTTTTGCAGAGTTTTGTTGTTCTTCATGCAAAAGTTGTTAGTTTGTGTTAAATTTATATATTGTTCAGTTTGGAGCTGCTTCTGTTTTCTTTCAACCCAAACCAAGCTGAACTGTGTCCCAAAAACCGACGCAATTGCTTAAAAGGGCGAACCGTTATACGTCTAGTGGAAACTAAATATAACTAAGCACTTCTTTCAGCAAGATTTGGTAAATTAGGACAAGATCTCCTCACAGCACGGAAGTCAGCATTGTTGATCTTTTTCACGATGATGAACAGCGTTTCAGTTTTAGAGTGCCCTCTAGAGGAATTCTACTATTACAGCAAGAAACTAACTTTCACAGTGCAGTGCATTTCACGAGGGTTACAAAAGGAGTGTAGGACAGTTATTGTACGTATTGCTAATGAATTATTGAGGAAGTTAGGAAATTTGGAGCATTTGTTGAGCACTGTCTGTGCACACTTCTTATGGCAAGTAAACTGAGAGGAGAGAAATGTTTTGTTTTGAGGTGTAATGTTTGGTGAATTCAAAGGTGTCTCAGCTTTTTAAATCTTTTCATCTGTGAGTTTCTCCATGACAAACCCACAGTATCCTGTGTCAAGCCATTCACACAAAGACTCTCTATTGGGGGAAACTGTTTGGTGAAAACACTAGGGATGATTACCCTCTACTTGGTCTTGATTAACCCCTGCATCAGCACAGGCCCAGAAAGTCAAGATCTCTCCTGTTTGGTTAAGGAGTTTTACAATGGGCCACTGAGCAGAGTAAAGGGGAGGAACATTTTATGTCTGTGTGTTGAGTCATTGCTACATCATCAACTGATATGAAACCCAAGTAGTGCAGGAAATTGCTGTCAATGTCAGTAACAAATTAAGACAGGAGCTGGAGCCATGTGCTCAGTGCTGTTTTGATTGCTCCTCTGATGTTAAGTAAAGAGAGGAGGCAACCTGAAGTTTGTGCTGGGTTTCGTCATGTACTTTCCCTCCACCTGGAGGAAACCCATGCAGTCACAGGGAGAACATGCAAACTCCAGACAGAAAGGACAGAAACCTTCTTACTATGAGGCGACAGCGCTACCTACTGCCCCACCCCCCGCAAACGAAAAACAATCAGATGTGATGTCCTCTTTCCATATCATGAATTTATTTGTTCTTTGAACAGAAGGAAGAGGAGAAGTGACATGGCTGCAGAGCAAACCTCAAAACAGGAACTACACAGAGAGAGAGAGAGAGAGAGAGAGAGAGAGAGAGAGAGAGAGAGAGAGAGAGAGAGAGAGAGAGAGAGAGATGAAACACCAGCTGTTAGTCAGTTCTTGTGTTTCTGAGCTCTGATCATTCCCAGTGAGAATTTGCTCCAACTGGGTCAGGGTGTAGGTTCCAAACGAGACCAGGAAGTGCACATAAAGTTCACATAAAGGGTAGCTGCCCTGTGCCAAACACGTACCTGCTTCACTGACTTTGTCCTTAGTCTGAGAAATGGGTAAAATAAGCCCAACGTGCTCTGTAGGTATCTGGTGTGAAACTCCTCTGGCAACATCTCTGAAATGACCCTACTGGGAATAAGGGTGATAGCAGTGCTGTGATGAGGAGTTATGTTCAAAAGCTGGACATTTTACTGTGCTTTTGCTTTTTTTCTCCTCTTGCTTTACTAATGTTGTCCAGGGGTGTCTGTTAAAGGAATGTCATAGGCGGAGGCTTGGGCAGCAACGCAGTGTCCAGTAATGGTCTAGACTATCTAGACCAGAGGTGGGCAAATCCAGTTCTGGAGGGCCGGTGTCCTGCCGTTTTTTTTTCACCTCTTAGCTACCTGTTGATTTTCACTTTAAAAAACAGGTGTGTATGCTCCTCAGCCAATCAGAGACTGTATTTAGTTGGTTGACAAGAGAAACAGCAGGACCATGGCCTTCCAGGACCGGATTTGCCCACCCCTTATGTAGACGGTCAAGACTATCTCTCTGTGGCACAGCTGAGAGTGAACAATATGCTAACATAGAGAAGCAGTGTGTCGACACGAGAGAAAAAACGCAGGCAGATAACATTCACTACGCCAGTATACATTTTCACCAACCTGCTGGAGCCAAGAGGTGAGTCACACCCTGCTGTTCTTTCTCAGAGCATTTTCTATTCTGTTTTTTTTTTTTTTAATTTTTAATTAAAGAGCATATTGTTTAGAGTAATGGTTCTTCAACCGACCTTTTACAAAAAGCAAAGTCATTTAGAATATGCCAATTTAAGGGAATTTAAATACGGCTTATAGAGTGTCGGGCAGACACTGTGCAGCTTTCAGAAAGAAAAGGACATTTGTTAACCTTCAGTGTTCCTTAGTAATTAAAGATGCAGTTGTGTAAACTCTCTCCCTCTTTTTCACCCTTCCCTGTCTATTTCTATCACCCTCACTCTGCCTCTCTATCCCTATCCCCTTTGATCTCAGTTCTCTCTTCATGGCCCAGGCCTCCCTGCATGCAGGACCAATGCATATCAAAGCAGAGACCACTCGCTGTAACACCTAACAGACGCCAGGCTTGATGTTTTAGGGCAGCTACCCCCAGACCATTTGCTCAAATGCTGATAATGTTTAAGTGCGAGGAAGACTAGATCACCTCAGGAGGTTGGTTTCCCTGTGAGAATGGAATTCAGACCGTGTCACAGGCCCCATCTGCATTGCTCCACTCGGGCACAAACTATGTAGAACAAAAGAAAAACGAAACTAACCATACGATATTATCAGTTAAATATGCATAACTGTTCGTATAGTCATAAATGCGCGGTAAAACTTAAAAATAGCGAGGAGCCAAGTCATGAGCCGCTAATTGTATGACCATCGGTGTAATTGTGCTGTTTTTAATGGTAAAGAGACCATATTTGGTCTTGTTCGGAAGCATAAAATGCAGTAGATTCGAGTAAGCGGACGTAATTTTACTATTCTTTAATGGGAAAAAGTTATGTAAAATTATTTCAACCGAGCTCAAATTAATACTTCCCAAATTCCAAGGAGTGTCTCCTTTCAGACAGAGACACCCCCAAAAGGATAGCAGCACCCCCCGTCTGCAAATCAGATAAAATGCCAGACTCTCTGCTATCCTGTAGGTCAGTTCAGCTGCGCCAAAGTTCAGTTCAGCTGCGCTAAGGTTCAGCTCCAGTTAAGCTCCGGTTGTATCAGCCGTAATGTAAGTCCGTCCGTTCTGTCCTGCTCGTCACCGCGAAGAATCGACCCAGGCTCACCGCTACGGAAGATCCGCGACGCTAAAAGACTTCCCCGGCACCTACACGAAGTCTCGCTCACGGTCTCCTTCTGCCAACCTCGGTAACTCCGATCTCTCATACCTGAAAGTGGCTGGGCCTGCTCTTCTTCTTCCTCATCCCTTTTCTCTCCCTTCCTCACAAGCCCTTTTTGTGTAAGAGTAACTCCACTAGAACATCACTCAGATAGTTCTTTTGGTTAAGCGTGCCTTCTCGTGAGTGATGCCTCATGCTCGCGTAGTTGTTCATTCATACATACTTTAGGTAACGAGGATACTGTTATTGTCTACCGCTAGTTGTTGGTCTTCTTGTTAGTAGATTAGATGCTGTTGTATGTGTGTGCATAGCGGACGTGCCTTAATTCCACCTGATTTCCAATTTATTCAACATTAGATTCATTCTGTACCGTTTGAATTTGATCGTTGTAATAAACGTGTACGTCTGTATTCCTACTCTTTGAGTACGTGATAAATTATTTCCTAGTTACTGAACTTAGTTAGCTAGAAGTATTGAATTCGAAGAGTAGTATTGTACCTGCTACTTTAATGCTGTTATTTATTATATGTACGGCTAATGAAGAGTTATTCAGAATAATTTCTAGGTTCAGTGTTCAGAGCGCTGAGTTATAAATAGAGTTTTTCAGAATATCTGTGATTTCACTGGGTTCAGGTTCCAAAATAAGGCTATGGTTACAGCAAAGTGATATTAGTGTTAAGTCTAATATTCACAGTGAACCATTAACCAGATTTTCCTCATACCATTGGCATGACAAGAGACTTGAGCAGGTGAAGAGGACATGAGAACATCCAAATGTGTCACTGACAGAGAAAATGTCCAAGCTCTTGGCAATGAGTCTTTACAGGACCTCAGACAGGTTACTCCCATCAGACAAGCTGTTTGCATAATGCAAATTTATGGTACTATACCCATGACAGTTTCTCTAATGGAGCATAACTGCACTGGTGTCAGACGTAGTTAGTCATAAAATCATTGAGGCTGCCTAGTGCTCAGCCAAATCTCACCTTAACCCACCTGAAACCCACTTAGACTCAACAAAGACATCTTCGCTGGGAAAGACCGAACAGTTTGAAGGTACCGACAATCTTACATGCCTGAGACATTTTGTTTTGTTTGACCTGATTTACACTACAGATATGTATATGTGCTGTGTTTCAAAAATGTTTTTGTCATATGTACATATGTGTACTTATTCCACAATGGGGTCTTATTACCTTGTTTATTTGGAAACTTGTAAATAGATCTATAAATTTTGATTTTTTTTTGTTTTAGAAAACATGCAAACCACAAAGACAATAATTAATATTTGAATGTTTGTGTTTGAGAATCAACAAGAGAGAGGAAGTTACAAGATACAGTGCATTTAAAGAAGTGTGAAAGAACTGAGTGTTACCATAGCAACGGTGCAATGTTGCTCAACAATGGACATTTCTGAGAAAAAGATTTGATTGTTCACACCATATCAGAAGTGAGAGAGAGAGAGAGAGAGAGAGAGAGAGAAAGAGAGAGAGAGAGAAGCAGGACTTCCCCATACTGTGACTGAGTGCACTATTCTCTCTCTCTCTCTCTCTCTCTCTCTCTCTCTCTCTCATTATATATAAATGACTGACTCATCCTACGATGCTGTAATCACAGATCTAAGATAGTTTTGCATAAGTGAAAACTGGGGTGGTGGGGGTCCCAACCCGAGTGAACTGGTTGGAGTGAACTGTAGTTCATTTTTTGCTGATCTGAAAGCTCCATATAGCCTAAACCAAACTCAGCCTGACTGAACTCAAGCAAGTCACAGACAACTGTTCAGATTCAGATAAGTATTCAGATATTGATATCGGGTATCGATATCAGGCATCGATACCAAAGTTTTCACTACAGATGTCATGCCATGTCATTCCAACAGCATAGAGGTTCAAGTCTGTGTTGGATGCTCAAATGCCTGAGGCGTGTTAAAAAAAAAAGAAAAAAGAAAAGAAAAGAAAGGTCAATAACCATGACACCCTATGTTTGAGATAATGTTTTAGAATCAAGAAGGGACAGGAAGTTACAAGATGAAGTGAAATTAAAAAAGTGTGAAAGAACTGAGTGTTACCATAGTAACGGTAAAATGTTGCTCAACACTGGATGTTGCTGAGAAAAACCTTTGAGTTCACTTGTTCAAATTTGATTGTTCACACCATATCAGATGTGAGAGAGAGAAAGAGAGAGAGAGAGAGAGAGAGAGAGAGAGAAACAGGACTTCGCCATACTGTGACTGAGTGCACTCTTCTCTCTCTCTCTCTCTCTCTCTCTCTCTCTCTATCTCTCATTATGTACAAATGACTGACTCATCCCACAATGCTGTAATCACAGATCTAAGATAGTTTTGCATAAGTGAAAACTGGGGGGGGGTGGGGGTCCCAACCCGAGTGAACTGGTTGGAGTGAACTGTAGTTCATTTTTTGCTGATCTGAAAGCTCCAACTAAACAGTTGAAACTCAGCCTGACTGAAGTCAAGCAAGTCACAGACAACTGTTCAGATTCAACTGTTCGTATTCAGATATTGATATCGGGTATCGATGTCAGGCATCAATACCAAAGTTTTCACCACAGATGTCATGTAAGCAGTTGTGAAGAAATATTGATGTTAAACAGCTGATCGATTACACAACAGCTGATTTTGCACAAGCAATTTTTCGTCTGGTGAGTACCAACAGCATAGAGGTTCAAGTCTGTGTTGGATGCTCAAATGCCTGAGGTATGTAAAAAACAAACAAACAAACAAACAAACAAAAAAAAAAATGTGCTGATTGCACAAAAACACAAAGCATCTCCAACCCCAGACACCATAACACTCTTAATGCTGTTTACGCTGCTCTGACCTAAGAACTTCCCTTTACTGCTCTTTCGTGAGTTTCATGAGGACATGCAACCGTCTCAAGCCACACATTCAAGGAATTGAGGATCGTTAGTGCTACGGCCAAATTTCTGTCAAAAAGTCTCAGCTAAAACGTGCTTAGATGGTTCTGGAAGAACCTGTTGCTACTCCAACTGCAAGGTGACAGAATAAGTTTAGAACATTAGAATTTCCCAACTGTTGTGGTATTGTACTGGGCAGGAATAGAGGTAACATCTGTTAGTTTGTCAAAATGTGGACTTTTCGTATTGTCATTTGGATTGTTCTCTCAGGTGAGTTTTGTTTGTTTTTGTTTTTTTTTTCAAGCAAGATGAAGCATTTCGATATATATGTTGAAAGATAGTTGTATGACATGCTAAAACTAGCTAATTACGATGGAGTTCTGCTTTGACTGCAAGTCAGAAAATGATGTTCACTCACAACGGTCATGACCATTGGATAAGTATGGTTAGGGCACAGTTCCTCTAGAATCCAGAACTCAAATATGGTCTTAGACCTGATTACTGCCTAAACCCACGTCTTAAAAGGCAGACAGTAATCTATGCACTGTAGTATCTCTTTTGGCAACTATAGCAACAAAAATATAATATATACTAGCATGTTCATAGACAATGAATAATCCAAAATCAATAAATAAGCAAAAAGGGACTGTGTGTTCTTGTGTGTGTGTGTGTGTGTGTGTGTGTGTGTGTCTTGTGTTTGTGTGTTTGTGTGTTTGTGTGTGCGTGTGCGTGTGCGTGTGCGTGTGTGTGTGTCTGTGTGTGTGTGTGTGTGTGTGTGTGTGTGTGTGTGCGTGAGACAGGTGAGAGGTTTGTGATGTCCCCCCAGTCACTGCGTGCACATGTAGGAGAAACAATTAATGTGACTTGCCCAGCCCGTAATTCTGGGCCGGGAACCAGAAAGTTTGTCTGTAAGAAACCATGCGGTGGGAATGACGTCAGCATCAAGTCTGATCAGCCATCGCATGGGAGATACACAGTGGAGAACTCAGAAACAGGACAGTTCATTGTGACCATCAGTAAACTGCAGAAGTCAGATGCTGGGACATACCGGTGTGGAGTGGGCGGCTTTATGTATCATGACGTGGATGTCACAGTTGTGGGCGGTAAGATTAAAAACAAAAGTACATTAAGTATATTAAAACAGATTCATTTATTGACTGATTAATTGATCGATTGATTCATTGTTTGCACAGACCCTTGTTCCCTTTATCCAATTTCACGATCTTGTCAGATGTCAGGTTCTGGGGACACTCTATTGATTTCAACTATGACAAAAGTAAACAATAACAACTTAATCCTAACCCTTACCCTAACCCTACTCTAACCAAAAATGCTTTCAAAATTAGTTTTACCAAGATGTTTTATCAGAAATAGTTTTACCAGTATATTTTATAAAAAGCAAATATGCAATGGTTTTTTAGTAGTGTTGTCTCTGTCTTTCACCCTTTTCCCAACATGTCCCCAGTACAACAGAGTTCTTTCAGTCAGCTATCTTCTTAAATTAGCAAAAACAAGTACTCACATAATCTCTCTCTTTCTCTCTCTCTCTCTCTCTCTCTCTCTCTCTTTCTCTCTCTCTCTTTCTCTCGCACACACACACATAGTCATTGCTAAATTCAACAAAGACGGTAAGAGACAAGAGCCAGACATGCTATTTCCCAGAAACAGAGCTGTACCATGAGGGACAGGATGCATGATCATACAACGTGATCTGTGAGGAAGTAACACAGGCATTTGTTTTTGCAGAGCAAAAAAGAGACACAAAACTGGTCAGAACCATTACAAAAAAACAAATGCATGATATAAATAGATATAGATATGTGATGTAAATTCATGATACAATTCATGACAGTAGGCATGAGAGGACAGGACATCAGTATCCTGATGTGGAGAAGCTGGCTGAGGAAATTAATGTCAGGGGGCCATGTCTCCCATCTCTGCCCTGGCACATCAAAGCTTGTTAACTGAAAATGAAGAGGAGGTCCTTCAACAGGCAACATCTCCATAATGGTCCTCAGAGATACTCTTTGAAGCTTTTTAGTCAAATTTGGACCATTTGAGTCAGTAGCTCCAGCTGTAGTTCTGGTCAAGCTGTAGATTTCAGCTGCAGGTGCTCTCTATAAACAACTGGTAATAATACAAGGACAAACACAATGTCATCATTCAGTTATGTATCAACACAAAGTCCTTTACCTGACCCCAGGGACCGTGCTTCATCTGTCAATGCAGAACATCCACATATTTTCCCCAATTTTCCCCTCCATTTTCCACAGTTTTTCACAACATGACTAGTACAGGCTATGAGATAAAGACCTCCTGTTCATAGTTCCTTCCTGGCATTGCAGATGGGAAGTGATTTACTGGGCCTCTTTGTCGTGCACATTATCACCATCACTCCTAACAAACATCCTTCTCCAATTTTCTGCAGATGATGAAATTACCACTTCTGTTTTGAAGACGACTACTCAGCCCGCTGTGACAGATCATACAGGTTAGTAAGAAGAACACTGTTCATTGACCTTACCTCTATCTTCACTACCTGTTACAACATTGGAATTTACCATTATCTGTGTCTGTAGAATGAGTTTAAATGGCTTCCTGGTGCAACATTGGGCCCACGCCAGGATAGTGCATGATTGTATCTCAACTTGTTACCACACCATACTACTGTCAGCCGTCAGCATTTGGCAAAAACCTTGCATCATGCCACTTATTCGACTGGTAGGATAGGTATCTGTTAACATGAACTGTGTAGGTGCAACTGCAGTCCTAACACAGAGACACCAAAAGATGTAGATGTGATAGGGTTTATAAATCAGTCTCATAAATCAGTCTCATATAATTTATTAACCATTAATTTGGGTGTTTAATATTCTGTTAATTAAACAACTAAGATTAATGGGATACACTAGCTGTAACACTGTGCTACAGTCTTAGAGAGTATTGCAGTACTAATGTATTACAATTACACTACTAAACCCATAACACTCATGCACAACCAGGTTGGTGAAGGTAATTGGGAGTGCTTTGATGGCAGAGGTTGGCATTCAGTGAATACTGTGGCAGAAACAGACAGGACAACAGTTTATTTCAATGATGCTATTTATTAACATAATCAATCCTTCTTGGCAAACCAATACTGATATGGTGACTGTGTGTTCTTGTGTGTGTGTGTGTGTGTGTGTGTGTGTCTTGTGTTTGTGTGTTTGTGTGTGCGTGTGCGTGTGTGTGTGTGTGTGTGTGTGCATGTGTGTGTGTGTGTGTGTGTGTGTGTGTGTGTGTGTGTGTGCGCGTGAGACAGGTGAGAGGTTTGTGATGTCCCCCCAGTCACTGCGTGCACATGTAGGAGAAACAATTAATGTGACTTGCCCAGCCCGTAATTCTGGGCCGGGAACCAGAAAGTTTGTCTGTAAGAAACCATGCGGTGGGAATGACGTCAGCATCAAGTCTGATCAGCCATCGCATGGGAGATACACAGTGGAGAACTCAGAAACAGGACAGTTCATTGTGACCATCAGTAAACTGCAGAAGTCAGATGCTGGGACATACCGGTGTGGAGTGGGCGGCTTTATGTATCATGACGTGGATGTCACAGTTGTGGGCGGTAAGATTAAAAACAAAAGTACATTAAGTATATTAAAACAGATTCATTTATTGACTGATTAATTGATCGATTGATTCATTGTTTGCACAGACCCTTGTTCCCTTTATCCAATTTCACGATCTTGTCAGATGTCAGGTTCTGGGGACACTCTATTGATTTCAACTATGACAAAAGTAAACAATAACAACTTAATCCTAACCCTTACCCTAACCCTACTCTAACCAAAAATGCTTTCAAAATTAGTTTTACCAAGATGTTTTATCAGAAATAGTTTTACCAGTATATTTTATAAAAAGCAAATGTGCAATGGTTTTTTAGTAGTGTTGTCTCTGTCTTTCACCCTTTTCCCAACATGTCCCCAGTACAACAGAGTTCTTTCAGTCAGCTATCTTCTTAAATTAGCAAAAACAAGTACTCACATAATCTCTCTCTTTCTCTCTCTCTCTCTCTCTCTCTCTCTCTCTTTCTCTCTCTCTCTTTCTCTCACACACACACATAGTCATTGCTAAATTCAACAAAGACGGTAAGAGACAAGAGCCAGACATGCTATTTCCCAGAAACAGAGCTGTACCATGAGGGACAGGATGCATGATCATACAATGTGATCTGTGAGGAAGTAACACAGGCATTTGTTTTTGCAGAGCAAAAAAGAGACACAAAACTGGTCAGAACCATTACAAAAAAACAAATGCATGATATAAATAGATATAGATATGTGATGTAAATTCATGATACAATTCATGACAGTAGGCATGAGAGGACAGGACATCAGTATCCTGATGTGGAGAAGCTGGCTGAGGAAATTAATGTCAGGGGGCCATGTCTCCCATCTCTGCCCTGGCACATCAAGGCTTGTTAACTGAAAATGAAGAGGAGGTCCTTCAACAGGCAACATCTCCATAATGGTCCTCAGAGATACTCTTTGAAGCTTTTTAGTCAAATTTGGACCATTTGAATCAGTAGCTCCAGCTGTAGTTCTGGTCAAGCTGTAGATTTCAGCTGCAGGTGCTCTCTATAAACAACTGGTAATAATACAAGGACAAACACAATGTCATCATTCAGTTACGTATCAACACAAAGTCCTTTACCTGACCCCAGGGACCGTGCTTCATCAGTCAATGCAGAACATCCACATATTTTCCCCAATTTTCCCCTCCATTTTCCACAGTTTTTCACAACATGACTAGTACAGGCTATGAGATAAAGACCTCCTGTTCATAGTTCCTTCCTGGCATTGCAGATGGGAAGTGATTTACTGGGCCTCTTTGTCGTGCACATTATCACCATCACTCCTAACAAACATCCTTCTCCAATTTTCTGCAGATGATGAAATTACCACTTCTGTTTTGAAGACGACTACTCAGCCCGCTGTGACAGATCATACAGGTTAGTAAGAAGAACACTGTTCATTGACCTTACCTCTATCTTCACTACCTGTTACAACATTGGAATTTACCATTATCTGTGTCTGTAGAATGAGTTTAAATGGCTTCCTGGTGCAACATTGGGCCCACACCAGGATAGTGCATGATTGTATCTCAACTTGTTACCACACCATACTACTGTCAGCCGTCAGCATTTGGCAAAAACCTTGCATCATGCCACTTATTCGACTGGTAGGATAGGTATCTGTTAACATGAACTGTGTAGGTGCAACTGCAGTCCTAACACAGAGACACCAAAAGATGTAGATGTGATAGGGTTTATAAATCAGTCTCATAAATCAGTCTCATATAATTTATTAACCATTAATTTGGGTGTTTATATATCTGTTAATTAAACAACTAAGATTAATGGGATACACTAGCTGTAACACTCTGCTACAGTCTTAGAGAGTATTGCAGTACTAATGTATTACAATTACACTACTAAACCCATAACACTCATGCACAACCAGGTTGGTGAAGGTAATTGGGAGTGCTTTGATGGCAGAGGTTGGCATTCAGTGAATACTGTGGCAGAAACAGACAGGACAACAGTTTATTTCAATGATGCTATTTATTAACATAATCAATCCTTCTTGGCAAACCAATACTGATATGGTGACTGTGTGTTCTTGTGTGTGTGTGTGTGTGTGTGTGTGTGTGTGTGTGTGTGTCTTGTGTTTGTGTGTTTGTGTGTGCGTGTGCGTGTGTGTGTGTGTGTGTGTGTGTGTGTGTGTGTCTGTGTGTGTGTGTGTGTGTGTGTGTGTGCGTGCGTGAGACAGGTGAGAGGTTTGTGATGTCCCCCCAGTCACTGCGTGCACATGTAGGAGAAACAATTAATGTGACTTGCCCAGCCCGTAATTCTGGGCCGGGAACCAGAAAGTTTGTCTGTAAGAAACCATGCGGTGGGAATGACGTCAGCATCAAGTCTGATCAGCCATCGCATGGGAGATACACAGTGGAGAACTCAGAAACAGGACAGTTCATTGTGACCATCAGTAAACTGCAGAAGTCAGATGCTGGGACATACCGGTGTGGAGTGGGCGGCTTTATGTATCATGACGTGGATGTCACAGTTGTGGGCGGTAAGATTAAAAACAAAAGTACATTAAGTATATTAAAACAGATTCATTTATTGACTGATTAATTGATCGATTGATTCATTGTTTGCACAGACCCTTGTTCCCTTTATCCAATTTCACGATCTTGTCAGATGTCAGGTTCTGGGGACACTCTATTGATTTCAACTATGACAAAAGTAAACAATAACAACTTAATCCTAACCCTTACCCTAACCCTACTCTAACCAAAAATGCTTTCAAAATTAGTTTTACCAAGATGTTTTATCAGAAATAGTTTTACCAGTATATTTTATAAAAAGCAAATATGCAATGGTTTTTTAGTAGTGTTGTCTCTGTCTTTCACCCTTTTCCCAACATGTCCCCAGTACAACAGAGTTCTTTCAGTCAGCTATCTTCTTAAATTAGCAAAAACAAGTACTCACATAATCTCTCTCTTTCTCTCTCTCTCTCTCTCTCTCTCTCTCTCTCTTTCTCTCTCTCTCTTTCTCTCACACCACACACAATAGTCATTGCTAAATTCAACAAAGACGGTAAGAGACAAGAGCCAGACATGCTATTTCCCAGAAACAGAGCTGTACCATGAGGGACAGGATGCATGATCATACACAATGATCTGTGAGGAAGTAACACAGGCATTTGTTTTTGCAGAGCAAAAAAGAGACACAAAACTGGTCAGAACCATTACAAAAAACAAATGCATGATATAAATAGATATAGATATGTGATGTAAATTCATGATACAATTCATGACAGTAGGCATGAGAGGACAGGACATCAGTATCCTGATGTGGAGAAGCTGGCTGAGGAAATTAATGTCAGGGGGCCATGTCTCCCATCTCTGCCCTGGCACATCAAGCTTGTTAACTGAAAATGAAGAGGAGGTCCTTCAACAGGCAACATCTCCATAATGGTCCTCAGAGATACTCTTTGAAGCTTTTTAGTCAAATTTGGACCATTTGAATCAGTAGCTCCAGCTGTAGTTCTGGTCAAGCTGTAGATTTCAGCTGCAGGTGCTCTCTATAAACAACTGGTAATAATACAAGGACAAACACAATGTCATCATTCAGTTATGTATCAACACAAAGTCCTTTACCTGACCCCAGGGACCGTGCTTCATCAGTCAATGCAGAACATCCACATATTTTCCCCAATTTTCCCCTCCATTTTCCACAGTTTTTCACAACATGACTAGTACAGGCTATGAGATAAAGACCTCCTGTTCATAGTTCCTTCCTGGCATTGCAGATGGGAAGTGATTTACTGGGCCTCTTTGTCGTGCACATTATCACCATCACTCCTAACAAACATCCTTCTCCAATTTTCTGCAGATGATGAAATTACCACTTCTGTTTTGAAGACGACTACTCAGCCCGCTGTGACAGATCATACAGGTTAGTAAGAAGAACACTGTTCATTGACCTTACCTCTATCTTCACTACCTGTTACAACATTGGAATTTACCATTATCTGTGTCTGTAGAATGAGTTTAAATGGCTTCCTGGTGCAACATTGGGCCCACACCAGGATAGTGCATGATTGTATCTCAACTTGTTACCACACCATACTACTGTCAGCCGTCAGCATTTGGCAAAAACCTTGCATCATGCCACTTATTCGACTGGTAGGATAGGTATCTGTTAACATGAACTGTGTAGGTGCAACTGCAGTCCTAACACAGAGACACCAAAAGATGTAGATGTGATAGGGTTTATAAATCAGTCTCATAAATCAGTCTCATATAATTTATTAACCATTAATTTGGGTGTTTAATATCTGTTAATTAAACAACTAAGATTAATGGGATACACTAGCTGTAACACTCTGCTACAGTCTTAGAGAGTATTGCAGTACTAATGTATTACAATTACACTACTAAACCCATAACACTCATGCACAACCAGGTTGGTGAAGGTAATTGGGAGTGCTTTGATGGCAGAGGTTGGCATTCAGTGAATACTGTGGCAGAAACAGACAGGACAACAGTTTATTTCAATGATGCTATTTATTAACATAATCAATCCTTCTTGGCAAACCAATACTGATATGGTGACTGTGTTCTTGTGTGTGTGTGTGTGTGTGTGTGTGTGTGTCTTGTGTTTGTGTGTTTGTGTGTGCGTGTGCGTGTGTGGTGTGTGTGTGTGTGTGCATGTGTGTGTGTTCTGTGTGTGTGTGTGTGTGTGTGTGTGCGTGCGTGAGACAGGTGAGAGGTTTGTGATGTCCCCCCAGTCACTGCGTGCACATGTAGGAGAAACAATTAATGTGACTTGCCCAGCCCGTAATTCTGGGCCGGGAACCAGAAAGTTTGTCTGTAAGAAACCATGCGGTGGGAATGACGTCAGCATCAAGTCTGATCAGCCATCGCATGGGAGATACACAGTGGAGAACTCAGAAACAGGACAGTTCATTGTGACCATCAGTAAACTGCAGAAGTCAGATGCTGGGACATACCGTGGTGTGGAGTGGGCGGCTTTATGTATCATGACGTGGATGTCACAGTTGTGGGCGGTAAGATTAAAAACAAAAGTACATTAAGTATTTAAAACAGATTCATTTATTGACTGATTAATTGATCGATTGATTCATTGTTTGCACAGACCTTGTTCCCTTTATCCAATTTCACGATCTTGTCAGATGTCAGGTTCTGGGGACACTCTATTGATTTCAACTATAACAAAAGTAAACAATAACAACTTAATCCTAACCCTTACCCTAACCCTACTCTAACCAAAAATGCTTTCAAAATTAGTTTTACCAAGATGTTTTATCGAAATAGTTTTACCAGTATATTTTATAAAAAGCAAATATGCAATGGTTTTTTAGTAGTGTTGTCTCTGTCTTTCACCCTTTTCCAACATGTCCCCAGTACAACAGAGTTCTTTCAGTCAGCTATCTTCTTAAATTAGCAAAAACAAGTACTCACATAATCTCTCTCCTCTTTCTCTCTCTCTCTCTCTCTCTCTCTCTCTTTCTCTCTCTCTCTTTCTCTCACACACACACACACATATAGTCATTGCTAAATTCAACAAAGACGGTAAGAGACAAGAGCCAGACATGCTATTTCCCAGAAACAGAGCTGTACCATGAGGGACAGGATGCATGATCATACAACGTGATCTGTGAGGAAGTAACACAGGCATTTGTTTTTGCAGAGCAAAAAAGAGACACAAAACTGGTCAGAACCATTACAAAAAAAAAATGCATGATATATAATATAGATATAGATATGTGATGTAAATTCATGATACAATTCATGACAGTAGGCATGAGAGGACAGGACATCAGTATCCTGATGTGGAGAAGCTGGCTGAGGAAATTAATGTCAGGGGGCCATGTCTCCCATCTCTGCCCTGGCACATCAAAGCTTGTTAACTGAAAATGAAGAGGAGGTCCTTCAACAGGCAACATCTCCATAATGGTCCTCAGAGATACTCTTTGAAGCTTTTTAGTCAAATTTGGACCATTTGAGTCAGTAGCTCCAGCTGTAGTTTTCTCAAGCTGTAGATTTCAGCTGCAGGTGCTCTCTATAAACAACTGGTAATAATACAGGACAAACACAATGTCATCATTCAGTTATGTATCAACACAAAGTCCTTTACCTGACCCCAGGGACCGTGCTTCATCTGTCAATGCAGAACATCCACATATTTTCCCCAATTTTCCCCTCCATTTTCCACAGTTTTTCACAACATGACTAGTACAGGCTATGAGATAAAGACTCCTGTTCATAGTTCCTTCCTGGCATTGCAGATGGGAAGTGATTTACTGGGCCTCTTTGTCGTGCACATTATCACCATCACTCCTAACAAACATCCTTCTCCAATTTTCTGCAGATGATGAAATTACCACTTCTGTTTTGAAGACGACTACTCAGCCCGCTGTGACAGATCATACAGGTTAGTAAGAAGAACACTGTTCATTGACCTTACCTCTATCTTCACTACCTGTTACAACATTGGAATTTACCATTATCTGTGTCTGTAGAATGAGTTTAAATGGCTTCCTGGTGCAACATTGGGCCCACGCCAGGATAGTGCATGATTGTATCTCAACTTGTTACCACACCATACTACTGTCAGCCGTCAGCATTTGGCAAAAACCTTGCATCATGCCACTTATTCGACTGGTAGGATAGGTATCTGTTAACATGAACTGTGTAGGTGCAACTGCAGTCCTAACACAGAGACACCAAAAGATGTAGATGTGATAGGGTTTTATAAATCAGTCTCATAAATCAGTCTCATATAATTTATTAACCATTAATTTGGGTGTTTAATATTCTGTTAATTAAACAACTAAGATTAATGGGATACACTAGCTGTAACACTGTTGCTACAGTCTTAGAGAGTATTGCAGTACTAATGTATTACAATTACACTACTAAACCCATAACACTCATGCACAACCAGGTTGGTGAAGGTAATTGGGAGTGCTTTGATGGCAGAGGTTGGCATTCAGTGAATACTGTGGCAGAAACAGACAGGACAACAGTTTATATTCAATGATGCTATTTATTAACATAATCAATCCTTCTTGGCAAACCAATACTGATATGGTACAATCAATAATCAACAGCAAATAGAATGATGAAGAGGTAAATTGTAACAAAATGGTGATGAGTCTATGTACAGGCATTCAGTGTAGAACTGAATGAGTGTTAGACCAGAGATGAGTGAGTGTGTGTGTGTTTTGTGTGTGTGTGAGAGGAGAGAGAGAGAGAGAGAGAGAGAGAGAGAGAGAGAGAGAAACAGGACTTCACCATACTGTGACTGAGTGCACTCTTCTCTCTCTCCTCTCTCTCTCTCTCTCTCTCTCTCTCTCTCTCTATCTCTCATTATGTACAAATGACTGACTCATCCCACGATGCTGTAATCACAGATCTAAGATAGTTTTGCATAAGTGAAAACTGGGGGGGGGGGGGTCCCAACCCAAGTGAACTGGTTGGAGTGAACTGTAGTTCATTTTTTGCTGATCTGACAGCTCCATATAGCCTAAACCAAACTCAGCCTGACTGAACTCAAGCAAGTCACAGACAACTGTTCAGATTCAACTGTTCGTATTCAGATATTGATATCGGGTATCGATGTCAGGCATCAATACCAAAGTTTTCACCACAGATGTCATGTAAGCAGTTGTGAAGAAATATTGATGTTAAACAGCTGATCGATTACACAACAGCTGATTTTGCACAAGCAATTTTTTCGTCTGGTGAGTACCAACAGCATAGAGGTTCAAGTCTGTGTTGGATGCTCAAATGCCTGAGGTATGTAACAAACAAACAAACAAACAAAAAAATTGTGCTGATTGCATAAAAACACAAAGCATCTCCAACCCCAGACACCATAACACTCTTAATACTGTTTACACTGCTCTGACCTAAGAACTTCCTTTACTGCTCTTTCATGAGTTTCATGAGGACTTGCAACCGTCTCAAGCCACACATTCAAGGAATTGAGGATCGTAGTGCTACGGCCAAATTTCTGTCAAAAAGTCTCAGCTAAAACGTGGTTAGATGGTTCTGGAAGAACCTGTTGCTACTCCAACTGCAAGGTGACAGAATAAGTTTAGAACATTAGAATTTCCCAACTGTTGTGGTATTGTACTGGGCAGGAATAGAGGTAACATCTGTTAGTTTGTCAAAATGTGGACTTTTCGTATTGTCATTTGGATTGTTCTCTCAGGTGAGTTTTGTTTGTTTTTGTTTTTTTTTTCAAGCAAGATGAAGCATTTCGATATATATGTTGAAAGATAGTTGTATGACATGCTAAAACTAGCTAATTACGATGGAGTTCTGCTTTGACTGCAAGTCAGAAAATGATGTTCACTCACAACGGTCATGACCATTGGATAAGTATGGTTAGGGCACAGTTCCTCTAGAATCCAGAACTCAAATATAGTCTTAGACCTGATTACTGCCTAAACCCACGTCTTAAAAGGCAGACAGTAATCTATGCACTGTAGTATCTCTTTTGGCAACTAAGCAACAAAAATAATATATACTAGCATGTTCATAGACAATGAATAATCCAAAATCAATAAATAAGCAAAAAGGGACTGTGTGTTCTTGTGTGTGTGTGTGTGTGTGTGTGTGTGTGTGTGTGTGTTGTGTTTGTGTGTTTGTGTGTGCGTGTGCGGTGCGTGTGTCGTGTGTGTGTGTCTGTGTGTGTGTGTCTGTGGTGTGTGTTGTGTGTGTGTGTGTGCGTGAGACAGGTGAGAGGTTTGTGATGTCCCCCCAGTCACTGCGTGCACATGAGGTAGAAAACAATTAATGTGACTTGCCCAGCCCGTAATTCTGGGCCGGGAACCAGAAAGTTTGTCTGTAAGAAACCATGGTGGGAATGACGTCAGCATCAAGTCTGATCAGCCATCGCATGGGAGATTACACAGTGGAGAACTCAGAAACAGGACAGTTCATTGTGACCATCAGTAAACTGCAGAAGTCAGATGCTGGGACATACCGTGTGGAGTGGGCGGCTTTATGTATCATGACGTGGATGTCACAGTTGTGGGCGGTAAGATTAAAAACAAAAGTACATTAAGTATATTAAAACAGATCATTTATTGACTGATTAATTGATCGATTGATTCATTGTTTGCACAGACCCTTGTTCCCTTTATCCAATTTCACGATCTTGTCAGATGTCAGGTTCTGGGG
>NC_044501.1:5939158-5952650 GCF_902362185.1 Chanos chanos | reverse complement strand
AAAAAAAAAGAAAAGCGTCAGTAACCATGACACCCTATGTTTGAAATAATGTTTCAATCAACAAGGGAGAGGAAGTTACAAGATGAAGTGAAATTAAAAAAGTGTGAAAGAACTGAGTGTTACCATAGCAATGGTACAATGTTGCCCAACACTGGATGTTGCGAGAAAAACCTTTGAGTTCACTTGTTCAAATTTGATTGTTCACACCATATCAGAAGTGAGTGAGAGAGAGAGAGAGAGAGAGAGAAAGAGAGAAACAGGACTTCACCATACTGTGACTGAGTGCACTCTTCTCTCTCTCTCTCTCTCTCTCTCTCTCTCTCTCTCTCTCTCTCTCTCTCTATCTCTCTGTCATTATGTACAAATGACTGACTCATCCCACGATGCTGTAATCACAGATCTAAGATAGTTTTGCAAGTGAAAACTGGGGGGGGGGGGCAGAGGTTCCAACCAGAGAGAACTGGTTGGAGTGAACTGTAGTTCATTTTTTGCTGATCTTAAGGCTCCAACCAAACTGACATATAGTCTAAACAGTTGAAAATCAGCCTGATTGAATTCAAAGAAATCACAGACAACTGTTCAGATTCAGATTATTAAATATTAGGCATCAGGCATCGATACCAAAGTTTTCACAACTGCCTACATGCATGTCATGTAGGCAGTTGTGAAGACATATTGATGTTAAACAGTTGATTGATTAGTATTTTTGCAAGCTGTATAACAGTATAAAAGTGTATCTGTCCTTCATTGGGAGTACTTCTTAACATGTTCATGCTTTTGCACAAGCAATTTTTTGTTTGGTGAGTACATCAGCATAAAGGCTCAAGTCTGTGTTGGATGCTCAAATGCCTGAGGCATGTTAAAAAAAAGTCAGTAACCATGACAACCTATATTTGAGATAATGTCCTACTGCTTATCTACGTATGCATTTGTCATAGTTAACACTGTAACTTTTGTACTTTGAGTGTTAACCTTCAGAAGATTAACCAAAGATCTTTTTTGTGTTTGTGTCAAAAGTTTAAACTGTATAATTAGAGTTCCATACCTGAGAAAGAGAGAGAAACTGTAACAGCTGGTGGCTGATTGCGCGAAAACACAAAGCGTCTGTGCTGTTCACGCTGCTCTGACCTAAGACCCTCCCTTTACTGTTCTTTCGTGAGTTTCATGAGGACATGCAACCGTCTCAAGTCCCACATTCAAGGAATTGAGGATCGTTAGTGCTACGGCCAAATTTCTGTCAAAGAGGCCGAGGAAATTTCAAGTCTCAGCTCAAACGTGGTTAGATGGTTCTGGAAGAACCTGTTGCTACTCCAACTGGAAGGTGACAGAATAAGTTTAGAACATTAGAATTTCCCAACTGTTGTGGTATTGTACTGGGTAGGAATAGAGGTAACATCTGTTAGTTTGTCAAAATGTGGACTTTTCGTATTGTCATTTGGATTGTTCTCTCAGGTGAGTTTTGTTGTTTTTGGTTGTTGTTTTTTTTTTTTTTTTTTTTAAGCAAGATCAAGCTTTTCGATAAATATGTTGAAAGATAGTTGTATGACATGCTAAAACTAGCTAATTACGATGGAGTTCTGCTTTGACTGCAAGCCAGAGAATAATGTTCACTCACTATGGTCATTGGACCATTGGATAAGTAAGGTTAGGTCACAGTTCATCTAGAATCCAGAACTCAAATATAGATGTTCTTAGACCTGATTACTGCCTAAACCCACGTCTTAAAAGCCAGACAGTAATCTATGCACTGAAGAATCTATTTTGGCAACTATAGCAACAAAAATACAAGAGATATATTAATGTTTTCATAGACAATGAATAATCCAAAATCAATAAATAAGCAAAAAACTACTTATATCAACTGTGTGTTCATGTGTGTGTGTGTGTGTGTCTTGTGTTTGTGTGTGTGTGTGTGTGTGTGTGTGTGTGTGTGTGTGTGCGTGTGTGTGCGAGACAGGTGAGAGGTTTGTGATGTCCCCCCAGTCACTGCGTGCACATGTAGGAGAAACAATTAATGTGACTTGCCCAGCCCGTAATTCTGGGCCGGGAACCAGAAAGTTTGTCTGTAAGAAACCATGCGGTATGAATGACGTCGTCATCATGTCTGATCAGCCATCGCATGGGAGATACACAGTGGAGAACTCAGAAACAGGAGAGTTCATTGTGACCATCAGTAAACTGCAGAAGTCAGACGCTGGGACGTACTGGTGTGGAGCGGGCGGCTCTAAATATGATGAAGTGGATGTCACAGTTGTGGGCGGTAAGATTAAGAACAAAAGTACAATAAAGTATATTAAAACAGATTCATTTATTGATTGATTAATTCATAGATTAACTGATTGATTGTTTGTACAGACCCTTGTTCCCTTTATCCAATTTCACGATCTTGCCAGATGTCAGGTTCTGGGGACCCTCTATTGATTTTCACTATAACAAAAGTAAACAATAACAACTTAATACTAACACTTCTTAACATGTTCATGCTTTTGCACAAGCAATTTTTTGTCAGGTGACTACCAACAGCATAAAGGTTCAAGTCTGTGTTGGATGCTCAAATGCCTGAGGCATGTTAAAAAAAAAAAAGAAAAAAAAAAAGGCAGTAACCATGACAACCTATGTTTGAGATAATGTCCTACTGCTCTATCTACGTATGCATTTGTCATAGTTAACACTGTAACTTCTGTGCTTTGAGTGTTAACCTTCAGAAGATTAACCAAAGATCTTTTTTGGGTTTGTGTCAAAAGTTTACACTGTATAATGAGAGTTTCATGCCTGAGAAAGAGAGAGAAACTGTAACAGCTGGTGGCTGATTGCGCAAAAACACAAAGCGTCTGTGCTGTTTACGCTGCTCTGACCTAAGACCCTCCCTTTACTGCTCTTTCGTGAGTTTCATGAGGACATGCAACCGTCTCAAGTCCCACATTCAAGGAATTGAGGATCGTTAGTGCTGCGGCCAAATTTCTGTCAAAGAAGCCGAGGAAATTTCAAGTCTCAGCTCAAACGTGGTTAGATGGTTCTGGAAGAACCTGTTGCTACTCCAACTGGAAGGTGACAGAATAAGTTTAGAACATTTAGAATCTCCCAACTGTCGTGGTATTGTACTGGGTAGGAATAGAGGTAACATCTGTTAGTTTGTCAAAATGTGGACTTTTCGTATTGTCATTTGGATTGTTCTCTCAGGTGAGTTTTGTTTGTTTTTGGTGGCTGTTTTTTTTTTCAAGTAAGATCAAACATTTTGATAAATATGTTGAAAGATAATTGTATGACATGCTAAAACTAGCTAATTATGGTGGAGTTCTGCTTTGACTGCAAGTCAGAGAATGATGTTCTCTCACTATGATCATGACCGTTGGATAGGTAAGGTTAGGGCACAGTTCATCTAGAATCCAGAACTCAAATATAGATGTTCTTAGACCTGATTACTGCCTAAACCCACGTCTTAAAAGCGAGACAGTAATCTATGCACTGCAGTATCTCTTCTGGCAACTATAGCAACAAAAATACAGGAGAAATATTAGTATGTTCATAGACAATGAATAATCCAAAATCAATAAATAAGCAAAAAGCTACTTATATCAACTGTGTGTTCATGTGTGTGTGTGTGTGTGTGTCTTGTGTTTGTGTGTGTGTGTGTATGTGTGTGTGTGTGTGTGCGTGAGACAGGTGAGAGGATTGTGATGTCCCCCCAGTCACTGCGTGCACATGTTGGAGAAACAATTAATGTGACTTGCCCAGCCCGTGATTCTGGGCGGGGAACCAGAAAGTTTGTCTGTAAGAAACCGTGTGGTATCAATGACTTCACCATCATGTCTGGTCAGACCTTGGATGGGAGATACACAGTGGAGACCTCAGGAACAGGAGAGTTCATTGTGACCATCAGTAAACTGCAGAAGTCAGACGCTGGGACGTACGTGTGTGGAGTGGGCGCCTCTACATATTATGAAGTGGATGTCACAGTTGTGGGCGGTAAGATTAAGAACAAAAGTACAATAAAGTATATTAAAACAGATTCATTTACTGATTGATTAATTCATAGATTAACTGATTGATTGTTTGTACAGACCCTTGTTCCCTTTATCCAATTTCACGATCTTGTCAGATGTCAGGTTCTGGGGACCCTCTATTGATTTTCACTATAACAAAAGTAAACAATAACAACTTAATACTAACACTTCTTAACATGTTCATGCTTTTGCACAAGCAATTTTTTGTCAGGTGACTACCAACAGCATAAAGGTTCAAGTCTGTGTTGGATGCTCAAATGCCTGAGGCATGTAAAAAAAAAAAAGAAAAAAAAAAAAAGTCAGTAACCATGTGTCACAGCCTGCACCTCCATTTTGTTTTGTTCTGTCTTTGTGCTCCTGCTCTGTCTGTCTCCGCCCCTCACCTGTTCCTGTTTGTCTAATTATTAACCTTGTTAATTTGAACCAATCCTGTTTTGCCCTGTCTAGTTCTCCCTTGTATTTAAGTCCTAGTGTTTGCCTTGTCTTTGTCTATCGTTGTTTGTGTTTTTGCACACTGTTATGCTGCACCTTTTTGTTATCAGCTTTTGTTATTTGTTTGCACTGTATTATGGTCTTCATTTTAAGTAAAGCCTTCCGTTTTATCACCGTCAACCATCGTGCCTTGCACTTGGGTCCTGCACCACACCACCAGCGTGACACCATGACAACCTAAATTTGAGATAATGTCCTACTGCTCTATCTACATATGCATTTGTCAAAGTTAACACTGTAACTTCTGTGCTTTGATTGTTAACCTTCAGAGATTAACCAAAGAATCTTTTTTGGGTTTGTGTCAAAAGTTTAAACTGTATAATGAGAGTTTCATGCCTGAGAAAGAGAGAATTGCGCAAAAACACAAAGCGTCTGTGCTGTTCACGCTGCTCTGACCTAAGGACCCTCCCTTTACTGTTCTTATCGTGAGTTTCATGAGGACATGCTACCGTCTCAAGCCACACATTCAAGGAATTGAGGGATCGTTATTGCTACGGCCAAATTTCTGTCAAAGAGGCCCAGGAAATTTCAAGTCTCAGCTCAAACGTGGTTTAGATGGTTCTGGAAGAACCTGTTGCTACTCCAACTGGAAGGTGACAGAATAAGTTTAGAACATTTAGAATCTCCCAACTGTTGTGGTAATTGTACTGGGTAGGAATAGAGGTAACATCTGTTAGTTTGTCAAAATGTGGACTTTTCGTATTGTCATTTGGATTTGTTCTCTCAGGTGAGTTTTGTTTGTTTTTTGGTGGTGTTTTTTTTTTTCAATGTAAGATCAAAACATTTTGATAAATATGTTGAAAGATAGTTGTATGAAATGCTAAAACTAGTTTAATTACGGTGGAGTTCTGCTTTGACTGCAAGCCAGAGAATGATGTTCACTCACTATGATCATGACCGTTGGATAGGTAAGGTTAGGGCACAGTTCATCTAGAATCCAGAACTCAAATATAGATGTTCTTAGACCTGATTACTGCCTAAACCCACGTCTTAAAAGCCAGACAGTAATCTATGCACTGCAGTATCTCTTCTGGCAACTATAGCAACAAAAATATAGGAGATATATTAGTATGTTCATAGACAATGAATAATCCAAAATCAGTAAATAAGCAAAAAGGCACTTACATCAACTGTGTGTTCATGTGTTTGTGTGTGTGTGTGTGTGTGTCTTGTGTTTGTGTGTGTGTGTGTGTGCGTTTGTGTGTCTGTGTGCGAGACAGGTGAGAGGTTTGTGATGTCCCCCCAGTCACTGCGTGCACATGTTGGAGAAACAATTAATGTGACTTGCCCAGCCCGTGATTCTGGGCGGGGAACCAGAAAGTTTGTCTGTAAGAAACCGTGTGGTATGAATGACGTCGTCATCATGTCTGATCAGCCATCGCATGGGAGATACACAGTGGAGACCTCAGAAACAGGAGAGTTCATTGTGACCATCAGTAAACTGCAGAAGTCAGATGCTGGGACGTACTTGTGTGGAGCGGGCGGCTCTGTGTATCATGACGTGGATGTCACAGTTGTGGGCGGTAAGATTAAGAACAAAAGTACATTAAGTATATTAAAACAGATTCATTTACTGATTGATTAATTGATTGATTGATTGATTGTTTTTACAGACCCTTGTTCCCTTTATCCAATTTCACGATCTTGTCAGATGTCAGGTTCTGGGGACCCTCTATTGATTTTCACTATGACAAAAGTAAACAATAAAAGCTTAATCCTAACCCTTACGCTAACCCTACTCTAACCAAAAATGCTTTCAAAATTAGCTTTACCAAGATGCTTTATCAGAAATAGTTTTACCAGTATATTTTATAAAAAGCAAATGTGCAATGGTTTTTAGTGGTGTTGCCTCTGTCTTTCACCCTTTTCCCAACATGTCCCCAGTACAACAGGGTTCTTAAAGTCAGCTATCTCCCTAAATTAGTAAAAACAAGTACTCACATTCTCTCTCTCTCTCTCTCTCTCTCTCTCTCTCACACTCACACACACACACACACACACACACACACACACGTAGTCATTGCTAAATTCAACAAAGATGGTAAGAGACAAGAGCCAGGCATGCTATTTCCCAGAAACAGAGTTGTACCATGAGGGACAGGATGCATGATCATACAAGGTGATCTGTGAGGACGTAACACAGGCATTTGTTTTTGCAGAGCAAAAAAGAGACACAAAACTGGTCAGAACCATTACAAAAAAACAGATACATGATATAAATAGATATAGATATGTGATGTAAATAACTGATACCATTCATGACAGTAGGCATGAGAGGACAGGACATCAGTATTCTGACGTGGAGAAGCTGACTGAGGAAATTAATGTCAGGGGGCCATGTCTCCCATCTCTGCTCTTGCACACCAAAGCTTGTTAACTGAAAATGAAGAGGAGGCCCTTCAACAGGCAACATCTCCATAATTGTCCCCAGAGATACTCTTTGAAGCTTTTTGGTCACATTTGGACCGTTTGAGAATCAGTAGCTCCAGCTGTAGTTCTGTAAGTTCTCTCCCTGACCCCAGGGACCGTGCTTCATCGGTCAATGCAGAACATCCATATGTTTTCCCCAATTTTTCTCCTCCATTTTCCACAGTTTTTCACATACATGACTGGTACAGGCTACGAGATAAAGACCTCCTGTGGCTAGTTCCTTCCTGGCATTGCAATTGGGAAGTGGTTTACTGGGCCTCTTTGTCGTGCACATTAACACCATCACTCCTAACAAATATCCTTCTCCAATTTTCTGCAGATGACGAAATTACCACAACTGTTTAAAAGACGACTACTCAGCCCGCTGTGACAGATCATACAGGTTAGTAAGAAGAACACTATTCATCGACCTTACCTCCACCTTCACTGCCTGTTCCAGCATTGGCCTTTACCATTACCTGTCTCTGTAGAATGAGTTTAAAAGGCTTCCAGGTGCACACCAGGATAGTACATGATTGTATCTCAACTTGTTACCACACCATACTACTGTCAGCCGTCAGCATTTGGCAAAAACCTGGCATCATGCCACTTATTCGACTGGTAGGATAGGTATCGGTTAACATGAACTGGTTACTCCCAAACAGGCCTGGCCAGCAATGTTGATTAATAAGCATCCCCTAAACCACTTAAGTGGGTGGCTTACATTTCCCCAGTATAGTCACTATGCTTTTGGTCAACACTGTCACCTCCTACATCAAAGACGTACATCCTCAGTGGCCTGAAACATCCTTGAGAATAAGTTTAGGGATCTTCTTTGCTGTTCTTGCTGCTTTCTCTTGTGTTTAGCCTTTGAGCAAGTGCCACATGAACTTTGAATCTGAGACCTTGTCAGGGCTCCCACACCGTCTAAAAGATTCACAAAATTTCAAGTATGTCAAGGACTTGGGAACCATGCCTTGTGTCTACAATGTATCTATGTGATGGCCTTGCAAGGTTTTCCATTTTTGATTTCACTTCTTTTTCTAGTTACATGAATGCTGAATAAATGTAAGCTTGCTACACATCTTTGTTCTTTTAAGAGGGAACCTCATGTGTCTTCCTTAAATCTTCCATTAGATTAAATGAAAATCAGGAAAGTCATTTGAATCCAGGTGGGAGCTGCAGGAGAGTTGCTGTGATTGGATGAAACGTGCCATGTCTCAGAAGCAGTGCCTGGAATTCAACACAGAGAGCTGAAAACAACATTGGTGATGTCATTCAATATTCCCAGCATGTTGGCTGCCACGCCCCTCCTCTTAAAGGGACAGGGCGGACAAAACGAGCCCTGTCGCCACTGCCATGAAATGTCTTTTTATTCCTCTCCTTTTTTTAAAAAAAAAAAAAAAAATCTTTTTAACAGTTTTTATGCACTTTCTGAATTCCTTGGAGACTATTTTTGGACTTGTAATAAACTGTGATAAACCTGCTTTCCTGTTTCTGTTGTGTCTCTTCCCTTTGTATTTTTTCAGAGGTCCTGTTCCTCTATCTAGAAAGATTAGGTGACAGAGTTGACTTCTCTGTTGGTAGTGATTAACTGTAACCCAGGCTTAAGTGTACTATGACCTGTCAAATATTACACACATGTCCATACAAGGACTTCCTCATCTTCTCCTGCCCTCTGATTGGCTCTTTTTGTTCTTTCTGTTTCTCACCACCCCCTCAGATTTTCTGTGGATCAGTATCTGCAGTCAGTAGCACATCCAGGGCTGAGTTTTTTAGACAAGGATTAAGCCCAATCCTGGACTGAACTCCATTTTGAAGAGATTGTCCATTTAAAATGGATTTATTCCAGGACTAGACTCAGTCTTTATCTCTCAAACTGTGGTCCTGATACTCAGTTACACTGGGAAAACTCACAGTAGTCACTGTTTCAACCCAGTAATCACTAACTATAATACCATACACCATTTCACCTCTGAATTCACACACGCTGCGTTGTGCTTATTCGGAGGTGAACGTGTACATTAGCTGAACGGACGATTATAACATGCGTCCTGCTTAACCTTAATGACAATGCTGAACAAGTAACCATTTTTAAAAATTGTTAAAAACTCATGGTGTCATAACTCAGAGCATAAATAACATAATATACTGGGGTATATGAATATGAATTAAAATATCATTTTGTTCATTCTCAGTTTTGCAGAGCTTTGTTGTTCTTCATGCAAAAGTTGTTATTTTGTGTTAAATTTATATATTGTTCAGTTTGGAGCTGCTTCTGTTTTCTTTCAACCCAAACCAAGCTGAACTGTGTCCCAAAAACCGACGCAATTGCTTAAAAGGGCGAACCGTTACACGTCTAGTGGAAACTAAATATAACTAAGCACTTCTTTCAGCAACATTTGGTAAATTAGGACTAGATCTCCTCACAGCATGGAAGTCAGAATTGTTGATCTTTTTCACGATGATGAACAGCGTTTCAGTTTTAGAGTGCCCTCTAGAGGAATTCTACTATTACAGCAAGAAACTAACTTTCACAGTGCAGTGCATTTCACGAGGGTTACAAAAGGAGTGTAGGACAGTTATTGTACGTATTGCTAATGAATTATTGAGGAAGTCAGGAAATTTGGAGCATTTGTTGAGCACTGTCTGTGCACACTTCTTATGGCAAGTAAACTGAGAGGAGAGAAACGTTTTGTTTTGAGGTATAATGTTTGGTGAATTCAAAGGTGTCTCAGCTTTTTAAATCTTTTCATCTGTGAGTTTCTCCATGACAAACCCACAGTATCCTGTGTCAAGCCATTCACACAAAGACTCTCTATTGGGGGAAACTGTTTGGTGAAAACACTAGGGATTGATTACCCTCTACTTGGTCTTGATTAACCCCTGCATCAGCACAGGCCCAGAAAGTCAAGATCTCTCCTGTTTGGTTAAGGAGTTTTACAATGGGCCACTGAGCAGAGTAAAGGGGAGGAACATTTTATGTCTGTGTGTTGAGTTATTGCTACATCATCAACTGATATGAAACCCAAGTAGTGCAGGAAATTGCTGTCAATGTCAGTAACAAATTAAGACAGGAGCTGGAGCCATGTGCTCAGTGCTGTTTGATTGCTCCTCTGATGTTAAGTAAAGAGAGGAGGCAACCTGAAGTTTGTGCTGGGTTTCGTCATGTACTTTCCCTCCACCTGGAGGAAACCCATGCAGTCACAGGGAGAACATGCAAACTCCAGACAGAAAGGACAGAAACCTTCTTACTGTGGGGCGACAGCGCTACCTACTGCCCCACCCCCCGCAAACGAAAAACAATCAGATGTGATGTCCTCTTTCCATATCATGAATTTATTTGTTCTTTGAACAGAAGGAAGAGGAGAAGTGACATGGCTGCAGAGCAAACCTCAAAACAGGAACTACACACACACACAGAGAGAGAGAGAGAGAGAGAGAGAGAGAGAGAGAGAGAGAGAGAGAGAGAGAGAAAGAGAGAGAGAGAGTGAGATGAAACACTAGCTGTTAGTCAGTTCTAGTGTTTCTGAGCTCTGATCATTCCCAGTGAGAATTTGCTCCAACTGGGTCAGGGTGTAGGTTCCAAAAACGAGACCAGGAAGTGCACATAAAGTTCACATAAGGGTAGCTGCCCTGTGCCAAACACGTACCGTGCTTCACTGACTTTGTCCTTAGTCTGAGAAAGGGTAAAATAAGCCCAATGTGCTCCGTAGGTATCTGGTGTGAAACTCCTCTGGCAACATCTTTGAAATGACCCTACTGGGAATAAGGGTGATAGCAGTGCTGTGATGAGGAGTTATGTTCAAAAGCTGGACATTTACTGTGCTTTTGCTTTTTTTCCTCCTCTTGCTTTACTAATGTTGTCCAGGAGTGTCTGTAAAGGAATGTCATAGGCGGAGGTTCAGGGCACCAAGGTAGTGTCCAGAGACGGTCTAGACTATCTAGACCAGAGGTGGGCAAATCCAGTCCTGGAGGGCCGGTGTCCTGCCGTTTTTTTTTTAACCTCTTAGCTACCTGTTGATTTTCACTTTAAAAAACAGGTGTGTATGCTCCTCAGCCAATCAGAGACTGTATTTAGTTGGTTGACAAGAGAAACAGCAGGACCATGGCCCTCCAGGACCGGATTTGCCCACCCCTTATCTAGATGGTCAAGACTATCATCTCTGTGGCACAGCTGAGAGTGAACAATACGCTAACAAAGAGAAGCAGTGTGTTGACACGAGAGAAAAAACACAGGCAGACAACATCCACTACGCCAGTATACATTTTCACCAACCTGCTGGAGCCCAGAGGTGAGTCACACCCTGCTGTTCTTCTCAGAGCATTTTCTATTCTGTTTTTTTTTTTAATTTTTAATTAAAGAGCATATTGTTTAGAGCAATGGTTCTTCAACCGACCTTTTACAAAAAGCAAAGTCATTTAGAATATGCCAATTTAAGGGAATTTAAATACGGCTTATAGAGTGTCGGGCAGACACTGTGCAGCTCTCAGAAAGAAAAGGACATTTGTTAACCTTCAGTGTTCCTTAGTAATTAAAGATGCAGTTGTGTAAACTCTCTCCCTCTTTTTCACCTTCCCTATCTATTTCTATCACCCTCACTCTGCCTCTCTATCCCTATCCCCTTTGATCTCAGTTCTCTCTTCATGGCCCAGGCCTCCCTGCATGCAGGACCAATGCATATCAAAGCAGAGGACCACTCGCTGTAACACCTAACAGACGTCAGGCTTGATGTTTTAGGGCAGCTAACCCCAGACCATTTGCTCAAATGCTGATAATGTTTAATTGTGAGGGAGACTAGATCACCCCGGGAGGTTAGTTTCCCTTTGAGAATGGAATTCAGACCGTGTCACAGGCCCCATCTGCATTGCTCCACTCGGGCACAAACTATGTAGAACAAAAGAAAAAATGAAACTAACCATACGATATTATCAGTTAAATATGCATAACTGTTCGTATAGTCATAAATGCGCGGTAAAACTTAGAAATAGCCAGGAGCCAAGTCATGAGCCGCTAATTGTATGACCATCGGTGTAATTGTGCTGTTTTTAATGGTAAAGAGACCATATTTGGTCTTGTTCGGGAGCATAAAATGCGGTAGATTCGAGTAAGCGGACTAATTTACTATTCTTTAATGGGAAAAAGTTATGTAAAATTATTTCAACCGAGCTCAAATTAATACTTCCCAAATTCCAAGGAGTGTCTCCTTTCAGACAGAGACACCCCCAAAAGGATAGCAGCACCCCCCCCGTCTGCAAATCAGATAAAAATGCCAGACTCTCTGCTATCCTGTAGGTCAGTTCAGCTGCGCCAAAGTTCAGTTCAGCTGCGCTAAGGTTCAGCTCCAGTTAAGCTCCGGTTGTATCAGCCGTAATGTAAGTCCATCCGTTCTGTCCTGCT
Source organism: Chanos chanos (assembly GCF_902362185.1). NCBI lineage: Eukaryota > Metazoa > Chordata > Actinopteri > Gonorynchiformes > Chanidae > Chanos > Chanos chanos. The sequence continues at coordinate 5,940,344 of NC_044501.1, read as the reverse complement.
CGTCTCCACGAAGAATCGACCCAGGCTCACCGCTACGGAAGATCCGTGACGCTAAAAGACTTTCCCGGCACCTACACGAAGTCCTCGCTCACCGTCTCCTTCTGCCAACCTCGGTAACTCCGATCTCTCATACCTGAACGTGGCTGGGCCTGCTCCTCTTCTTCCTCATCCCCTTTCTCTCCCTTCCTCACAAGCCCTTTTTGCGTGTAACTCCACTAGAACATGCACTCAGGTAGTTTCTTTTGGTTAAGCGTGCCTTCTCGTGAGTAAGTGCCTCATGCTCGCGTAGTTTGTTCATTCATAAATACTTTAGGTAACGAGGATACTGTTATTGTCTACCGTTAGTTGTTGGTCTTCTTGTTAGTAAATTAGATGCTGTTGTATGTGTGTGTATAGCGGACGTGCCTTAATTCCACCTGATTTCCAATTTATTCAACATTAGATTCATTCTGTACCGTTTGAATTTGATCGTTGTAATAAACGTGTACGTCTGTATTCCTACTCTTTGAGTACGTGATAAATTATTTCCTAGTTACTGAACTTAGTTAGCTAGAAGTATTGAATTCGAAGAGTAGTATTGTACCTGCTACTTTAATGCTGTTATTTATTATATGTACGGCTAATGAAGAGTTATTCAGAATAATTTCTAGGTTCAGTGTTCAGAGCGCTGAGTTATAAATAGAGTTTTTCAGAATATCTGTGATTTCACTGGGTTCAGGTTCCAAAATAAGGCTATGGTTACAGCAAAGTGATATTAGTGTTAAGTCTAATATTCACAGTGAACCATTAACCAGATTTTCCTCATACCATTGGCATGACAAGAGACTTGAGCAGGTGAAGAGGACATGAGAACATCCAAATGTGTCACTGACAGAGAAATGTCCAAGCTCTTGGCAATGATTCTTTACAGGACCTCAGACAGGTTACTCCCATCAGACAAGCTGTTTGCATAATGCAAATTTATGGTACTATACCCATGACAGTTTCTCTAATGGAGCATAACTGCACTGGTGTCAGACGTAGTTAGTCATAAAATCATTGAGGCTGCCTAGTGCTCAGCCAAATCTCACCTTAACCCACCTGAAACCCACTTAGACTCAACAAAGACATCTTCGCTGGGAAAGACCGAACAGTTTTGAAGGTACCGACAATCTTACATGCCTGAGACATTTTGTTTTGTTTTGAC